>NC_091287.1:547317133-547684633 GCF_032444005.1 Ranitomeya imitator
CAAAATGACTTCAAATGAGATGTGGTCCCTAAAAAAAAATGGTGTTGTAAAAATGAGAAATTGCTGGTCAAATTTTAACCTTTATAACTCCCTAACAAAAAATATTTTGGTTTCCAAAATTGTGCTGATGTAAAGTAGACATGTGGGAAATGTTACTTATTAAGTATTTTGTGTGATATATCTCTGTGATTTAATTGCATAAAAATTCAAAGTTGGAAAATTGCAAAATTTTCAAAATTATTGCCAAATTTCCGTTTTTTCACAAATAAATGCAGGTAATATCAAAGAAATTTTACCAATATCATGAAGTACAATATGTCATGAGAAAACAGTGTCAGAATCATCAGGATCCGTTGAAGCGTTCCAGAGTTATAACCTCATAAAGGGACAGTGGTCAGAATTGTAAAAATTGGCCCGGTCATTAACGTGCAAACCACCCTTGGGGCTAAAGGGGTTAATAACAAACTTTCCTTCCTCGCTATCACTGAAACCTAGCTCAACCTCTCCTGCTGCACTTTCGTATGGTGGATTACACCTTTCCCACACACCCCCCGCCCAGCAGCAAGCATGGTGGAGGAGTGAGGGGTAGCAGCGGCACCACATGGGAAATGAATCCTGGTTAGTTTTTGGATGTATATATCATGTTTCTGGAACTTTCTTATTAGAAATGATTGTATGTGATTTGTACATGTGCACTTTAAGATATACTTTGGGATTATATGTACCCTATTATATATGCACTTTATTTAATTTTGGTACTACTAGGATTGGATACATATTTATAGCACCTTATTGACTATTTTTGATGTAATGAGATTGTGAGCATGAAATAAGAGTTTCCCTATGTATTATGACTAGCTGGATGTACATAGTACTTTATATTATATTATCAATAAAATTGGATTACGTGTGGTGTTCTGCTCTCCTTGTTTTTAGATTTGTTATATAAGTTATATAAGTTTTTTAATTACCGTATGTTTTTATGTAAAATTGGATTGGTGTTTTCAATAAAATTATTTACATTTTGAATGCAATATGGTTGATTATGTGGTTATTATGGTTTTATTTGTTCAAGTGTTTTTTTTTGGAATATGTTATGATAAGGTAATTCAGTATCACAATGGACATAGAGGTCAGAGCACATACAGTGACCTGACAATAACCCAAAAACATTGAACGAGCTCTGAGACGTGGGAACTCTGCTGACCGCAATCCCTAATCCTTTCCAACCACACTAGAGGTAGCCGTGGATTGCGCCTAACGCTCCCTATGCAACTCGGCACCGCCTGAGAAACTAGCTAGCCTGAAGATAGAAAATAAGCCTACCTTGCTTCAGAGAAATACCCCAAAGGAAAAGGCAGCCCCCACATATAATGACTGTGAGTTAAGATGAAAAGACAAACATAGAGATGAAATAGATATAGCAAAGTGAGGCCCGACTTTCTGAACAGAGCGAGGATAGGAAAGGTAACTTTGCGGTCAACACAAAACCCTACAAAAAACACGCAAAGGGGGCAAAAAGACCCTCCGTACCGAACTAACGGCACGGAGGTACACTCTCTGCGTCCCAGAGCTTCCAGCAAGCAGGAAAAAACAAATAGACAAGCTGGACAGAAAAAAAACAGCAAACAAAATAGCAAAGCAGAACTTAGCTATGCAGAGCAGCAGGCCACAGGAACGATCCAGGAGGAAACAGGTCCAATACTAGAACATTGACTGGAGGCCAGGATCAAAGCACTAGGTGGAGTTAAATAGAGCAGCACCTAACGACTTCACCACATCACCTGAGGAAGGAAACTCAGAAGCCGCAGTACCACTTTCCTCCACCAATGGAAGCTCACAGAGAGAATCAGCCGAAGTACCACTTGTGACCACAGGAGGGAGCTCTGCCACAGAATTACAACAGTACCCCCCCTTGAGGAGGGGTCACCGAACCCTCACCAGAGCCCCCAGGATGACCAGGATGAGCCATATGAAAGGCACGAACAAGATCGGGAGCATGGGCATCAGAGGCAAAGACCCAGGAATTATCTTCCTGAGCATAACCCTTCCACTTAACCA
Source organism: Ranitomeya imitator (assembly GCF_032444005.1). Classification (NCBI taxonomy): domain Eukaryota; kingdom Metazoa; phylum Chordata; class Amphibia; order Anura; family Dendrobatidae; genus Ranitomeya; species Ranitomeya imitator. The sequence goes on from NC_091287.1 coordinate 547,319,195, forward strand.
GATACTGGAGTTTCCGTCTTGAAACACGAGAATCCAAAATCTTCTCCAGAATATACTCCAACTCCCCCTCCACCAAAACCGGGGCAGGAGGATCAACAGATGGAACCATAGGTGCCACGTATCTCTGCAACAATGACCTATGGAATACGTTATGTATGGAAAAAGAATCTGGAAGGGTCAGACGAAAAGAAACAGAATTAAGAACCTCAGAAATCCTATACGGACCAATGAAACGAGGTTTAACCCCTTAGTGACCGCCAATACGCCTTTTAACTGACCTGAGATATAAGAGACTTATATCCCCATACAGGTGACAATCCAGCAGCTGTCGGCTGTCCACTATAGCTGACAACTTGCTGCATCAGCCATGATCAGTGTTTGCACCATCCAAATCTATTTAACCCCTTAGATGCTGCTGTCAATAGTGACTACATCATTATAAACGGTTAACAGACTGTGGGGGCTTCCTCTTTATCCCAATTGGTGGTCTCAGATCATGATTGCATGGTCCTGATGTTTGTCATGGAAATTCATGACCAAATAGCAGCCTTAGAGTCTGACGGCTGTAGTAACCTGTTCAGATGTTAGTGACATTTAGGTGATAAAAATACACATTTTCATTTTTCTCATGCCACTTTGCATTAATTCCTGAAAATCACCCGAAGGGTTAACAAACGACCTGACTGCAGTTTTCAATATGTCAGGGGGTGCTGTTTTTAAAATGGTATCACTTGTGGGGATTTCCCTATATATAGGACCCCCAAATTCACTTCAAACATGGATAGGTCCATAAAAAAATACATTATGTAAATTTCCCTGAATAAAAATTAAATTGTTGCTACATTTTTAATCCTCCTAAAATGCTAACAAAATAAAACAACATTTTGCAAATGGTGCTGTTGTAAAGCCGACATGTGGGAAATGTTATTTATTAATGTTTTGCTGTGGTATGACGATCGGAATTAAAGAGATAATCATTCAAAGTTTAAAAATTGCTAATTTTTTAACATTTTTTTCAAATTTCTGATATTTTTTATAAATAAACATAAAAAATATCAACATAAATTTACCATTATCATAAAGTATAATGTGTCACGAAAAAAAAATCTCAAAATCACTGGGCTTTGTTGAAGCATTCCAGAGTTATTACCACATAAAGTGACACTGGTCAGATTTCAAAAATTTGGCTCAGTCACTAAGGGGTTAAACTTAGGAGAGGAAACCTTCATAGGAATATGACGAGAAGATAACCAAACCAAATCCCCAACACGAAGTCGGGGACCCACACAGTGTCTGCGATTAGCGAAACGTTGAGCCTTCTCCTGGGAAAAGGTCAAATTGTCCACTACATGAGTCCAAATATGCTGCAACCTGTCTACCACAGTATCCACACCAGGACAGTCCGAGGACTCAACCTGCCCTGAAGAGAAACGAGGATGGAACCCAGAGTTGCAGAAAAACGGCGAAACCAAGGTAGCCGAGCTGGCCCGATTATTAAGGGCGAACTCAGCCAAAGGCAAAAAGCTCACCCAGTCATCCTGATCAGCAGAAACAAAGCATCTCAGATATGTTTCCAAGGTCTGATTGGTTCGTTCGGTCTGGCCATTAGTCTGAGGATGGAAAGCCGAGGAAAAAGACAAGTCAATGCCCATCCTACCACAAAAGGCTCGCCAAAACCTCGAAACAAACTGGGAACCTCTGTCAGAAACGATATTCTCTGGAATGCCATGTAAACGAACCACATGCTGGAAGAACAATGGCACCAAATCAGAGGAGGAAGGCAATTTAGACAAGGGTACCAAATGGACCATCTTAGAGAAGCGATCACAGACCACCCAAATGACTGACATCTTTTGAGAGACGGGAAGATCTGAAATAAAATCCATAGAGATATGTGTCCAAGGCCTCTTCGGGACCGGCAAGGGCAAAAGCAACCCACTGGCACGAGAACAGCAGGGCTTAGCCCGAGCACAAATCCCACAGGACTGCACAAAAGAACGCACATCCCGCGACAGAGATGGCCACCAAAAGGATCTAGCCACTAACTCTTTGGTACCAAAGATTCCAGGATGACCAGCCAACACCGAACAATGAACCTCAGAGATAACTTTATTCGTCCACCTATCAGGGACAAACAGTTTCTCCGCTGGGCAACGATCAGGTTTATTAGCCTGAAATTTTTGCAGCACCCGCCGCAAATCAGGGGAGATGGCAGACACAATTACTCTCTCCTTGAGGATACCCGCCGGCTCCGATAAACCCGGAGAGTCGGGCACAAATCTCCTTGGCAGAGCATCCGCCTTCACATTTTTAGAGCCCGGAAGGTACGAAATCACAAAGTCAAAACGGGCAAAAAACAGCGACCAACGAGCCTGTCTAGGATTCAACCGCTTGGCAGACTCGAGATAAGTCAAGTTCTTATGATCAGTCAAGACAACCACGCGATGCTTAGCTCCTTCAAGCCAATGACGCCACTCCTCGAATGCCCACTTCATGGTCAGCAACTCTCGATTGCCCACATCATAATTTCGCTCAGCAGGCGAAAACTTCCTGGAAAAGTAGGCGCATGGTTTCATCACCGAGCAATCAGAACTTCTCTGCGACAAAACAGCCCCTGCTCCAATCTCAGAAGCATCAACCTCGACCTGGAATGGAAGCGAAACATCTGGTTGACACAACACAGGGGCAGATGAAAAACGACGCTTCAACTCTTGAAAAGCTTCCACAGCAGCAGAAGACCAATTGACCACATCAGCACCCTTCTTGGTCAAATCGGTCAATGGTTTAGCAATACTAGAAAAATTGCAGATGAAGCGACGATAAAAATTAGCAAAGCCCAGGAACTTTTGCAGACTTTTCAGAGATGTCGGCTGAGTCCAATCATGGATGGCTTGGACCTTAACAGGGTCCATCTCGATAGTAGAAGGGGAAAAGATGAACCCCAAAAATGAAACCTTCTGAACACCAAAGAGACACTTTGATCCCTTCACAAACAAAGAATTAGCACGCAGGACCTGAAACACCGTTCTGACCTGCTTCACATGAGACTCCCAATCATCCGAGAAGATCAAAATGTCATCCAAGTACTCAATCAGGAATTTATCCAGGTACTCTCGGAAGATGTCATGCATAAAGGACTGAAACACTGATGGAGCATTGGCAAGTCCGAATGGCATTACTAGATACTCAAAATGGCCCTCGGGCGTATTAAATGCAGTTTTCCATTCATCGCCTCGCTTAATACGCACAAGATTATACTCACCACGAAGATCTATCTTGGTGAACCAACTAGCCCCCTTAATCCGAGCAAACAAATCAGATAACAACGGCAAGGGGTACTGAAATTTAACCGTGATCTTATTTAGAAGGCGGTAATCTATACAAGGTCTCAGCGAACCATCCTTCTTGGCTACAAAAAAGAACCCTGCTCCTAATGGCGACGATGACGGGCGAATATGCCCCTTCTCCAAGGACTCCTTCACATAACTCCGCATAGCGGCGTGCTCAGGCACAGATAAACTAAACAGTCGACCTTTTGGGAATTTACTACCAGGAATCAAATCGATAGCACAATCACAATCCCTATGCGGAGGTAGGGCATTGGACTTCGGCTCATCGAATACATCCCGGTAATCAGACAAGAACTCTGGAACCTCAGAAGGGGTGGATGACGAAATAGTCAGAAATGGGACATCACCATGTACCCCCTGACAACCCCAGCTGGACACAGACATGGATTTCCAATCTAATACTGGATTATGGACTTGTAGCCATGGCAACCCCAACACGACCACATCATGCAGATTATGCAACACCAGAAAGCGAATAACCTCCTGATGTGCAGGAGCCATGCACATGGTCAGCTGGGTCCAGTACTGAGGCTTATTCTTGGCCAAAGGCGTAGCATCAATTCCTCTCAATGGAATAGGACACTGCAAGGGCTCCAAGAAAAACCCACAACGCCTAGCATACTCCAAGTCCATCAAATTCAGGGCAGCGCCTGAATCCACAAATGCCATGACAGAATATGATGACAAAGAGCAGATCAAGGTAACGGACAGAAGAAATTTTGACTGTACCGTACCAATGGTGGCAGACATAGCGAACCGCTTAGTGCGCTTAGGACAATCAGAGATAGCATGAGTGGAATCACCACAGTAGAAACACAGCCCATTCAGACGTCTGTGTTCTTGCCGTTCAACTCTGGTTAAAGTCCTATCGCACTGCATAGGCTCAGGTTTAAGCTAACCTATGCCGAGTTGCATAGGGAGCGTTAGGTGCAATCCACGGCTGCCTCTAGTGTGGTTGGAGAGGATTAGGGATTGCGGTCAGCAGAGTTCCCACGTCTCAGAGCTCGTTCAATGTTTTTGGGTTATTGTCAGGTCACTGTATGGGTTATTGTCAGGACCTCTATGTCCAATGTGGTACTGAATTACCTCATCATAACAGTACTGGAGGCCCAAAGTACTAATGATTCTCAATAGAGGAAAAAAAGAAGTTCTGAGACCATTTTTTTTTCTCTGCACTGTGTTTTGCCTTTTTTTCCCCTAGACATTTGGGTGGTTCAGGACACAGGTGTAGCGATGGACATTAAAGGTCTGTCTTCATGTGTGGATCAGCTCACGGCAAGAGTACAAAATATTCAAGACTTTGTGGTTCAGAATTCTATGTTAGAACCGAGAATTCCTATTCCTGATTTGTTTTTTTGGAGATAGAACTAAATTTCTGAGTTTCAAAAATAATTGTAAACTATTTCTGGCTTTGAAACCTCGCTCCTCTAGTGATCCAGTTCAACAGGTTTTGATCATTATTTCTTTTTTGCGCGGCGACCCTCAGGACTGGGCATTTTCTCTTGCACCAGGAGATCCTGCATTAAGTAATATCGATGCGTTTTTCCTGGCGCTCGGATTGCTGTACGATGAGCTTAATTCAGTGGATCAGGCAGAGAAAAATTTGCTGGCTCTTTGTCAGGGTCAGGATGAGATAGAGTTATATTGTCAGAAATTTAGAAAGTGGTCCGTGCTCACTCAATGGAATGAATCTGCGCTGGCAGCTATGTTCAGAAAGGGTCTCTCTGAAGCCCTTAAGGATGTCATGGTGGGATTTCCTATGCCTGCTGGTTTGAATGAGTCTATGTCTTTGGCCATTCAGATCGGTCGACGCTTGCGTGAGCGTAAATCTGTGCACCATTTGGCGGTATTACCTGAGCTTAAACCTGAGCCTATGCAGTGCGATAGGACTTTGACCAGAGTTGAACGGCAAGAACACAGACGTCTGAATGGGCTGTGTTTCTACTGTGGTGATTCCACTCATGCTATCTCTGATTGTCCTAAGCGCACTAAGCGGTTCGCTAGGTCTGCCACCATTGGTACAGTACAGTCAAAATTTCTTCTGTCCGTTACCTTGATCTGCTCTTTGTCATCGTATTCTGTCATGGCATTTGTGGATTCAGGCGCTGCCCTCAATTTGATGGACTTGGAGTATGCTAAGCATTGTGGGTTTTTCTTGGAGCCCTTGCAGTGTCCTATTCCATTGAGAGGAATTGATGCTACGCCTTTGGCCAAGAATAAGCCTCATTACTGGACACAGCTGACCATGTGCATGGCTCCTGCACATCAGGAGGTTATTCGCTTTCTGGTGTTGCATAATCTGCATGATGTGGTCGTGTTGGGGTTGCCATGGCTACAAGTCCATAATCCAGTATTAGATTGGAAATCCATGTCGGTGTCCAGCTGGGGTTGTCAGGGGGTACATGGTGATGTTCCATTTCTGTCAATTTCGTCATCCACGACTTCTGAGGTTCCAGAGTTCTTGTCTGATTACCGGGATGTATTTGATGAGCCCAAGTCCGATGCCCTACCTCCGCATAGGGATTGTGATTGTGCTATCAATTTGATTCCTGGTAGTAAGTTCCCAAAAGGCCGATTGTTTAATTTATCTGTGCCTGAGCATGCCGCTATGCGCAGTAATGTGAAGGAGTCCCTGGAGAAGGGGCATATTCGCCCGTCATCGTCGCCATTAGGAGCAGGGTTCTTTTTTGTAGCCAAGAAGGATGGTTCGCTGAGACCTTGTATAGATTACCGCCTTCTAAATAAGATCACGGTTAAATTTCAGTACCCCTTGCCGTTGTTATCTGATTTGTTTGCTCGGATTAAGGGGGCTAGTTGGTTCACCAAGATAGATCTTCGTGGTGCGTGTAATCTTGTGCGAATTAAGCAAGGCGATGAATGGAAAACTGCATTTAATACGCCCGAGGGTCATTTTGAGTATCTAGTGATGCCATTCGGACTTGCCAATGCTCCATCAGTGTTTCAGTCCTTTATGCATGACATCTTCCGAGAGTACCTGGATAAATTCCTGATTGTGTACTTGGATGACATTTTGATCTTCTTGGATGATTGGGAGTCTCACGTGAAGCAGGTCAGAACGGTGTTTCAGGTCCTGCATGCTAATTCTTTGTTTGTGAAGGGATCAAAGTGTCTCTTTGGTGTGCAGAAGGTTTCATTTTTGGGGTTCATCTTTTCCCCTTCTACTATCGAGATGGATCCTGTTAAGGTCCAAGCCATCCATGATTGGACTCAGCCGACATCTCTGAAAAGTCTGCAAAAGTTCCTGGGCTTTGCTAATTTTTATCGTCGCTTCATCTGCAATTTTTCTAGTATTGCTAAACCATTGACCGATTTGACCAAGAAGGGTGCTGATGTGGTCAATTGGTCTTCTGCTGCTGTGGAAGCTTTTCAAGAGTTGAAGCGTCGTTTTTCTTCTGCCCCTGTGTTGTGTCAACCAGATGTTTCGCTTCCGTTCCAGGTCGAGGTTGATGCTTCTGAGATTGGAGCAGGGGCTGTTTTGTTGCAGAGAGGTTCTGATTGCTCAGTGATGAAACCGTGCGCCTTCTTTTCCAGGAAGTTTTCACCTGCTGAGCGAAATTATGATGTGGGCAACCGAGAGTTGCTGGCCATGAAGTGGGCATTCGAGGAGTGGCGTCATTGGCTTGAAGGAGCTAAGCATCGCGTGGTGGTCTTGACTGATCATAAGAACTTGACTTATCTCGAGTCCGCCAAGCGGTTGAATCCTAGACAAGCTCGTTGGTCGTTGTTTTTTGCCCGTTTTGACTTTGTGATTTCATACCTTCCGGGCTCTAAAAATGTGAAGGCGGATGCTCTGTCTAGGAGTTTTGTGCCCGACTCTCCGGGTGTATCTGAGCCGGCGGGTATCCTCAAAGAGGGAGTAATTGTGTCTGCCATCTCCCCTGATTTGCGGCGATTGCTGCAAAAATTTCAGGCTAATAAACCTGATCGTTGTCCAGCGGAGAAACTGTTTGTCCCTGATAGGTGGACGAATAAAGTTATCTCTGAGGTTCATTGTTCGGTCTTGGCTGGTCATCCTGGAATCTTTGGTACCAGAGAGTTAGTGGCTAGATCCTTTTGGTGGCCATCTCTGTCGCGGGATGTGCGTACTTTTGTGCATTCCTGTGGGATTTGTGCTAGGGCTAAGCCCTGCTGTTCTCGTGCCAGTGGGTTGCTTTTGCCCTTGCCAGTCCCGAAGAGGCCTTGGACACATATCTCTATGGATTTTATTTCAGATCTTCCCGTTTCTCAAAAGATGTCAGTCATTTGGGTGGTCTGTGATCGCTTTTCTAAGATGGTCCATTTGGTACCCTTGTCTAAATTGCCTTCCTCCTCTGATTTGGTGCCATTGTTCTTCCAGCATGTGGTTCGTTTACATGGCATTCCAGAGAATATCGTTTCTGACAGAGGTTCCCAGTTTGTTTCGAGGTTTTGGCGAGCCTTTTGTGGTAGGATGGGCATTGACTTGTCTTTTTCCTCGGCTTTCCATCCTCAGACTAATGGCCAGACCGAACGAACCAATCAGACCTTGGAAACATATCTGAGATGTTTTGTTTCTGCTGATCAGGATGACTGGGTGTCCTTTTTGCCTTTGGCTGAGTTCGCCCTTAATAATCGGGCCAGCTCGGCTACCTTGGTTTCGCCATTTTTCTGCAACTCTGGGTTCCATCCTCGTTTCTCGTCAGGACAGGTTGAGTCTTCGGACTGTCCTGGTGTGGATACTGTGGTGGACAGGTTGCAGCAGATTTGGACTCAGGTAGTGGACAATTTGACCTTGTCCCAGGAGAAGGCTCAACGTTTTACTAATCGCAGACACTGTGTGGGTCCCCGACTTCGTGTTGGGGATCTGGTTTGGTTATCTTCTCGTCATATTCCTATGAAGGTTTCCTCTCCTAAGTTTAAACCTCGTTTCATTGGTCCGTATAGGATTTCTGAGGTTCTTAATCCTGTGTCTTTTCCTCTGACCCTTCCAGATTCTTTTTCCATACATAACGTATTCCATAGGTCATTGTTGCGGAGATACGTGGCACCTATGGTTCCTTCTGTTGACCCTCCTGCCACGGTTTTGGTGGAGGGGGAGTTGGAGTATATTGTGGAGAAGATTTTGGATTCTCGTGTTTCAAGACGGAAACTCCAGTATCTGGTTAAGTGGAAGGGTTATGCTCAGGAAGATAATTCCTGGGTCTTTGCCTCTGATGTCCATGCTCCCGATCTTGTTCGTGCCTTTCATGTGGCTCATCCTGGTCGGCCTGGGGGCTCTGGTGAGGGTTCGGTGACCCCTCCTCAAGGGGGCGTACTGTTGTGAATTCTGTGGCAGAGCTCCCTCCTGTGGTCACAAGTGGTACTTCAGCTGATTCTCTCTGTAAGCTTCCGTTGGTGGAGGGAAGTGGTACTGCGGCTTCTGAGTTTCCTCCCTCAGGTGATGTGGTGAGGTCGTTAGGTGCTGCTCTACTTAACTCCACCTAGTGCTTTGATCCTGGCTTCCTGTCAATGTTCCAGTATTGGACTTGTTTTCCTCCTGGATCGTTCCTGTGGCCTGCTGCTCTGCAAAGCTAAGTTTTCCTTTGCTATTTTGTTTGCTTTTCTTCTGTCCAGCTTATCTATTTGTTTGCTGGTAGCTCTGGGACACAGAGGGTGTACCTCCGTGCCGTTAGTTCGGTACGGAGGGTCTTTTTGCCCCCTTTGTGTGGTTTTTAGGGTTTTGTGTTGACCGCAAAGTTACCTTTCCTATCCTCGCTCTGTTCAGAAAGTTGGGCCTCACTTTGCTAAATCTATTTCATCTCTACGTTTGTCTTTTCATCTTACTCACAGTCATTATATGTGGGGGGCTGCCTTTTCCTTTGGGGTATTTCTCTGAGGCAAGGTAGGCTTATTTTCTATCTTCAGGCTAGCTAGTTTCTCAGGCTGTGCCGAGTTGCATAGGTAGCGTTAGGCGCAATCCACGGCTGCCTCTAGTGTTGTTGGATAGGATTAGGGATTGCGGTCAACAGAGTTCCCACGTCTCAGAGCTCGTTCTATGTTTTTGGATTATTGTCAGATCACTGTATGTGCTCTGACCTCTATATTCACTGTGGTACTGAATTGCCTAATCATAACACCCACCCTCCCCAGTCCTACAAGCTCGCTGCCTCTGGGTAATCCTTGACGCTGATCTCTTTTTCAAACCACATATCCAAGCCCTTTCCACCTTCTGCCGACTTCAACTCAAAAATATTTCACGGATCCGTACATTCCTCAACCAAGAATCTACAAAAACCCAAGTCCATGCCCTCATCATCTCCCGCCTTGACTACTGCAACCTCCTGCTATGTGGCCTCCCCTCTAACACTCTCGCACCCCTCCAATCTATTCTAAACTCTGCTGCCCGACTAATCCACCTGTCCCCCCACTATTCCCCGGCCTCTCCCCTCTGTCAATCCCTGCACTGGCTCCCCATTACCAAAAGACTCCAGTTCAAAACCTTAAGTCTGGTTTTATACTTGCCGTGTTTTTTCAGCCCTTTTTATCCCCAATGCAAAAATTTGTAGGAGCGCCGTACGCCGTAAGGCTTATGGACACGGCCCTTATTGTAAATCAATGGGGCCGCAAAAACAACGGAAGGTTGTTTTAGGATTAGGAATAACAGCTCTGGAGCACAAACTTCAGCCGATAACCACCATGTATGACATATGTGCATTCTCCCATTCCCTGACATCTGACCACCTTGCTGAGACACTCCTATTACTGCAGGGACACACAGCACTATCCAGTGGTGACAAGTTCAGGTCTGAAATTTATTAAATTAGTTCTATAAAATGGCAGCAATAAACGGTGAACGGCTCCGTCTGCTTTCTATCTGTCTAATCAAGATAATGACATCCCGCACGTCGCATCCTAATCACATTCATTAACCAATTCATCAAAATCTGACGGATTTCTGGCCTGATCATAACGCCGCAGCTTCAATATCTCTGCCGCCGTCCACCATGGATCACATCAATCACTGCAGATTGTGGCCATGGTCAAAGAAACGGGGAAAAAGTCACAATTCAATGACATCCACCACCCAGAGACCTTTCCATAACAAAATAAAAAAGAAAAAGATCTGTGGTGGAAACCGTCAGTAAGGTGCTGTTAACAGAAAGCTTTCTGCAGGGTTTTCCTTGGCTGTAAGCCATAATCATCAACATTAACAGAAATATACGCGTGAAATAGATCACTCTGTGTGTAATGACTCTATAGAATATATGAGATTCACTTTTTGTATTGAAGAGCTGAAATAAATTCACTTTTTGCTGATATTCTAATTTTATGAGTAGCACTTGTATTTGCAGCTCCAGATAACCTGCCTGTTGGTGGTTTCCATGTTTACTATACACACAATAGTTATGTTAATGCATTTGAAAATTGTCTTATTTTGCAAACTTGATACATTATTGTCCAAATAAATCTATCTATCCTCACCAGAAACAAAGAAGAGAACAATAGTGTCTGCATCATATCACACAAGTGTTTAAGAAATCACCGACACCGACACCGAAATAGTGAGAATCGGATCTGTGAGAACAAACTCCGGACAGTGACATCGACCTGCAGAGAACGGAGCTCAAAGGCCAGAAATCAGGAAAGACGGGATTATTATACCAGCGACATGGAGGAACAACGAAAATAGGAAACAGTGAGTTATTCCAAGTATAACCGCACATGTCAGTCTGATGTATCTGATATTGTTTACATTTATCTGTATCATCTATCTATTATCTATCTATTATCTATTATCTATCTATTATCTATCATCTATCTATTATCTATCTATTATCTATCTATCATCTATTATCTATCTATTATCTATCATCTATCTATTATCTATCTATTATCTATCTATTATCTATTATCTATCTATTATCTATCATCTATCTATTATCTATCTATTATCTATCTATTATCTATTATCTATCTATTATCTATCATCTATCTATTATCTATCTATTATCTATCTATTATCTATTATCTATCTATTATCTATCATCTATCTATTATCTATCTATTATCTATCTATCATCTATTATCTATCTATTATCTATCATCTATCTATTATCTATCTATTATATATTATCTATCTATTATCTATCTATGTATTATCTATTATCTATCTATTATCTATCTATCTATTATCTATCTATGTATTATCTATTATCTATCTATTATCTATCTATCTATTATCTATCTATGTATTATCTATCTATGTATTATCTATTATCTATCTATCTATCTATCTATTATCTATCTATCTATCTATCTATTATCTATCTATTATCTATCTATTATATATTATCTAGCTATTATCTATTTATTATCTATTATCTATCTATTATCTATCTATCTATTATCTATCTATGTATTATCTATTATCTATCTATTATCTATCTATCTATCTATTATCTATCTATGTATTATCTATTATCTATCTATTATCTATCTATCTATTATCTATCTATTATCTATCTATCTATCTATTATCTATCTATTATCTATCTATCTATTATCTATCTATCTATTATCTATTATCTATCTATCATCTATCTATTATCTATGTATTATCTATCTATTATCTATCTACAGGAACACATGGGCTACTTGCACAGTGAACAAGTCTGTATGATCATGTTCACACACCACCAAGAAACCTGAAGACACAAAAGAGCTGTTCTACCCTGTATGCACACATGGATTTTTCCTCTCTGAACCCTGTTCACACAGGTTATATACAGATGATCAGGTTTTTAAATACATCAGATAGGGATTGCATACATTAGTTAGGACTGCTCTGATAAGGGTATACCGTGAAGATTGGTAGAGCAGCTTAGTATACATTTTTTGCAAAAAACGTATCAACCAAATACCCTGTTTTTTACATCTTTTACTAGCACTTGCGGATTACTGCAACATTTTTTCAAACTGAGTGTTTTTGGTTTTACTATTCTCTTTTGTGTCTATTATCTATCTATTATCTATTATCTATCTATCTATCATCTATCTATCTATCTATCTATTATCTATCTATCTATCTATCTATCTATTATCTATCTATTATCTATTATCTATCGATCTATCTATCTATCTATCTATCTATCATCTATTATCTATCTATCTATTATCTATCTATCATCTATCTATCTATCTATTATCTATCTATCTATCATCTATCTATTATCTATCTATTATCTATTATCTATCTATCTATTATCTATCTATCTATTATCTATTATCTATTATCTATCTATCTATTATCTATCTATTATCTATCTATCATCTATCTATTATCTATCTATTATCTATTATCTATCTATCATCTATCTATTATCTATGTATTATCTATCTATTATCTATCTATTATCTATTATCTATCATCTATCTATTATCTATGTATTATCTATCTATTATTTATCTATTATCTATTATCTATTATCTATCTATCTATTATCTATCTATCTATCATATATCTATCTATCTACCTATCTATCTATTATCTATTATCTATCTATTATCTATCATCTATCTATTATCTATTATCTATCATCTATCTATTATCTATGTATTATCTATCTATTATCTATGTATTATCTATTATCTATCTATCTATCATCTATTATCTATCTATCTATTATCTATCTATCATCTATCTATCTATTATCTATCTATTATCTATTATCTATCTATATATCTATCTATCTATCTATCATCTATTATCTATCTATCTATCTATTATCTATCTATCATCTATCTATCTATTATCTATTATCTATCTATCTATCTATCTATTATCTATCTATTATCTATCTATCTATTATCTATCTATCTATCTATTATCTATTATCTATCTATCTATTATCTATCTATCTATTATCTATCTATCAGCTATCTATTATCTATCTATCATCTATCTATCATCTATCTATTATCTATCTATTATCTATCTATTATCTATTATCTATCATCTATCTATTATCTATGTATTATCTATATATTATTTATCTATCTATCTATTATCTATTATCTATTATCTATCTATCTATTATCTATCTATTATATATCTATCTATCTACCTATCTATCTATTATCTATTATCTATCTATTATCTATCATCTATCTATCTATCTATTATCTATTATCTATCATCTATCTATTATCTATGTATTATCTATCTATTATCTATCTATCTATTATCTATCTATCTATCTATCTATCTATCTATCTATCTATTATCTATTATCTATCTATCTATTATCTATCTATGTAATATCTATCTATTATCTATGTATTATCTATTATCTATCTATCTATCTATCATCTATTATCTATCTATCTATTATCTATCTATCATCTATCTATCTATCTATTATCTATCTATCATCTATCTATTATCTATCTATTATCTATTATCTATCTATCATCTATTATCTATCTATCTATTATCTATCTATCATCTATCTATCTATCTATCTATCTATCTATCTATCTATCTATCTATCTATCTATCATCTATCTATCATCTATCTATTATCTATGTATTATCTATTATCTATTATCTATTATCTATCATCTATCTATCTATCTATCTATCTATCTATCTATCTATCTATCTATCTATCTATCTATCTATTATCTATCTATCATCTATCTATCTATCTATTATCTATCTATCTATCTATCTATCTATCTATCTATCTATCTATCTATTATCTATCTATTATCTATCTATCATCTATCTATTATCTATCTATCATCTATCTATCTATCTATTATCTATCTATCTATCTATTATCTATCTATCTATTATCTATCTATCATCTATCTATTATCTATCTATTATCTATTATCTATCTATCTATTATCTATCTATCATCTATCTATTATCTATCTATTATCTATCTATCTATTATCTATCTATCTATCTATCTATCTATTATCTGTCTATTATCTATCTATCATCTATCTATTATCTATCTATCTATTATCTATCTATCTATCTATTATCTATCTATCATCTATCTATCTATCTATCTATCTATCTATCTATCTATCTATCTATTATCTATCTATCATCTATCTATCTATCTATCTATCTATCTATCTATCTATCTATCTATCTATCATCTATCTATCTATCTATCTATCTATCTATCTATCATCTATCTATTATCTATCTATTATCTACAGTATATATCTATCTATCTATCTATCTATTTTCTGTATTATCTATCTATCATCTACTATCTATGATCTCTGTATTGTGACCAATATAACACATTATCTCGTCTGCCCACATCCTATCTGTTCTTAGCTGTTTGTGGCCCTTCCCCTGCGGGGCCGTAGGCAGCGGCACAGACCTCTCCCTTGTACCCAGCTTTCCTCTCATACAGAAAGTTCCCCGTGATTTCTTCGTTTTCTCAGAGCGGCTGTGATTCATATTTATACAATGGATCCGTCTGGGTCTGACTAAATACATGTCTGCTAATCGTCTGTCTGCCGTGCGCCGCGTGGGGAGACTCCCACTGTGGGTCTGCTCTGTGGATGCCGCCATGGATGTAGCAGAGGTGAGTTTAGCACTTTGCGACATCATGACGTCTCTCCGCATTGGTTTTCTCTTCAGTTCAGCCATAATTACCGTGATTGGCGCATTCAACAAAAACAGATCTTCTACATATGACCAACTCTGCACCGCCGCATCTGATCAACTCACCTCTGCTACATCTCACAATCTGAACTCTGAAAGGAATCACAAGCACCAAAGACCCAGGTCACATTCATCTCTAGCAAAACCTTATCTGATATGCACAGATATAGCAAACCCAGCTCTGTATACATAACAAACTCAGCTCTGCTCAGTTCTCCTACATCTGACAAACGGAGTTCTAATACACCTGACAAACTCAGCTCTGCTACACCTGACAAACTCAGCTCTGCTACACCTGACAAACTCAGCTCTGCTACACCTGACAAACTCAGCACTGCTACTTCTGACAAACTCAGCACTGCTACACCTGACAAACTCAGCTTTGCTACACCTGACAAACTCAGCTCTGCTACATATGACAAACTCAGCTCTGTACACCTGACAAACTCAGCGCTGCTACACCTGACAAACTCAGCTCTGCTACACCTGACAAACTCAGCTCTGCTAAATCTGACAAACTCAGCTCTGCTACATATGACAAACTCAGCTCTGCTACATATGACCAACTCAGCTCTGCTACACATGACAAACTCAGCTCTGCTACACCTGACAAACTCAGCACTGCTACACCTGACAAACTCGGCTCTGCTACACCTGACAAACTCGGCTCTACTACACCTGACAAACTCAGCTCTACTACACCTGACAAACTCAGCTCTGCTACACCTGACAAACTCAGCTCTACTACACCTGACAAACTCAGCTCTGCTACACCTGACAAACTCAGCTCTGCTACACCTGACAAACTCAGCTCTACTACACCTGACAAACTCAGCTCTGCTACACCTGACAAACTCAGCTCTACTACACCTGACAAACTCAGCTCTGCTACACCTGACAAACTCAGCTCTACTACACCTGACAAACTCAGCTCTGCTACACCTGACAAACTCAGCTCTACTACACCTGACAAACTCAGCTCTGCTACATATGACAAACTCAGCACTGCTACACCTGACAAACTCAACTCTACTACACCTGACAAACTCAGCTCCGCTACATATGACAAACTCAGCACTGCTACACCTGACAAACTCAGCTCTGCTACACCTGACAAAGTCAGCTCTGCTACACCTGACAAACTCAGCTCTGCTATACCTGACAAACTCAGCTCTACTACATATGACAAACTCAGCTCTGCTACACCTGACAAACTCAGCTCTGCTACACCTGACAAACTCAGCACTGCTACACCTGACAAACTCAGCTCTGCTACATATGACAAACTCAGCCCTGCTACACCTGACAAACTCAGCTCTGCTACACCTGACAAACTCAGCACTGCTACACCTGACAAACACAGCTCTGCTACACATGACAAACTCAGCTCTGCTACACCTGACAAACTCAGCTCTGCTACACCTGACAAACTCAGCTCTGCTACATATGACCAACTCAGCTCTACTACACCTGACAAACGCAGCTCTGCTACACATGACAAACTCAGCACTGCTACACCTGACAAACTCAGCTCTGCTACACATGACAAACTCAGCTCTGCTACACCTGGCAAACTCAGCTCTGCTACAC
This sequence comes from Ranitomeya imitator, assembly GCF_032444005.1. Taxonomy (NCBI): domain Eukaryota; kingdom Metazoa; phylum Chordata; class Amphibia; order Anura; family Dendrobatidae; genus Ranitomeya; species Ranitomeya imitator. The sequence goes on from NC_091287.1 coordinate 547,335,788, forward strand.
ATGACAAACTCAGCACTGCTACACATGACAAACTCAGCTCTGCTACACCTGACAAACTCAGCTCTCCTACACATGACAATCTCAGCACTGCTACACCTGACAAACTCAGCTCTCCTACACATGACAATCTCAGCACTGCTACACCTGACAAACTCAGCTCTGCTACACATGACAATCTCAGCACTGCTACACATGACAAACTCAGCACTGCTACACATGACAAACTCAGCTCTGCTACACCTGACAAACTCAGCTCTGAAACACCTGACAAACTCAGCTCTGCTACACATGAAAAACTCAGCTCTGCTACACATGATAAACTCAGCACTGCTACACATGACAAACTCAGAACTGCTACACCTCACAAACTCAGCACTGCTACACCTGACAAACTCAGCTCTACTACACCTGACAAACTCAGTTCTGCTACATATGACAAACTCAGCTCTGCTACACCTGACAAACTCAGCTCTACTACATATGACAAACTCAGCTCTGCTACACCTGACAAACTCAGCTCTGCTACACCTGACAAACTCAGCACTGCTACACCTGACAAACTCAGCTCTGTTACACCTGACAAACTCAGCACTGCTACACCTGACAAACTCAGCTCTGCTACATATGACAAACTCAGCTCTGCTACACCTGACAAACTCAGCTCTGTTACACCTGACAAACTCAGCACTGCTACACCTGACAAACTCAGCTTTGCTACACATGACAAACTCAGCTCTGCTACACCTGACAAACTCAGCTCTGCTACACCTGACAAACTCAGCTCTGCTACATATGACCAACTCAGCTCTACTACACCTGACAAACGCAGCTCTGCTACACATGACAAACTCAGCACTGCTACATCTGACAAACTCAGCTCTGCTACACATGACAAACTCAGCTCTGCTACACCTGACAAACTCAGCTCTGCTACACATGACAAACTCAGCACTGCTACACATGACAAACTCAGCTCTGCTACACCTGACAAACTCAGCTCTGCTACACATGACAATCTCAGCACTGCTACACCTGACAAACTCAGCTCTGCTACACATGACAATATCAGCACTGCTACACATGTCAAACTCAGCACTGCTACACCTGACAAACTCAGCTCTGCTACACCTGACAAACTCAGCTCTGATACACCAGACAAACTCAGCTCTGCTACACATCACAATCTCAGCACTGCTACACCTGACAAACTCAGCTCTGCTACACATGACAATCTCAGCACTGCTACACCTGACAAACTCAGCTCTGCTACACATCACAATCTCAGCACTGCTACACCTGACAAACTCAGCTCTGCTACACATGACAAACTCAGCACTGCTACACCTGACAATCTCAGCACTGCTACACATGACAAACTCAGCTCTGCTACACCTGACAAACTCAGCTCTGCTACACCTGACAAACTCAGCTCTGCTACATATGACCAACTCAGCTCTACTACACCTGACAAACGCAGCTCTGCTACACATGACAAACTCAGCACTGCTACACATGACAAACGCAGCACTACTACACATGACAAACTCAGCACTGCTACATCTGACAAACTCAGCTCTGCTACACCTGACAAACTCAGCTCTGCTACACATGACAATCTCAGCACTGCTACACCTGACAAACTCAGCTCTGCTACACATGACATTCTCAGCACTGCTACACATGACAAACTCAGCTCTGCTACACCTGACAAACTCAGCACTGCTACACCTGACAAACTCAGCTCTGCTACACATGACAAACTCAGCTCTGCTACACCTGACAAACTCAGCTCTGTTACACCTGACAAACTCAGCTCTACTACACCTGACAAACGCAGCTCTGCTACACATGACAAACTCAGCACTGCTACACCTGACAAACTCAGCTCTGCTACACATGACAAACTCAGCTCTGCTACACCTGACAAACTCAGCTCTGTTACACCTGACAAACTCAGCTCTACTACACCTGACAAACGCAGCTCTGCTACACATGACAAACTCAGCACTGCTACACCTGACAAACTCAGCTCTGCTACACCTGACAAACTCAGCTCTGCTACACCTGACAAACTCAGCTCTACTACACCTGACAAATGCAGCTCTGCTACACATGACAAACTCAGCACTGCTACACCTGACAAACTCAGCTCTGCTACACATGACAAACTCAGCTCTGCTACACCTGACAAACTCAGCTCTGCTACACATGACAATCTCAGCACTGCTACACCTGACAAACAGCTCTGCTACACATGACAATCTCAGCACTGCTACACCTGACAAACTCAGCTCTTCTACACATGACAAACTCAGCTCTGCTACATCTGACAAACTCAGCTCTGCTACACCTGACAAACTCAGCTCTGCTACATATGACCAACTCAGCTCTACTACACCTGACAAACGCAGCTCTGCTACACATGACAAACTCAGCACTGCTACACCTGACAAACTCAGCTCTGCTACACATGACAAACTCAGCTCTGCTACACCTGACAAACTCAGCTCTGCTACACATGACAAACTCAGCACTGCTACACATGACAAACTCAGCTCTGCTACACCTGACAAACTCAGCTCTGCTACACATGACAATCTCAGCACTGCTACACCTGACAAACTCAGCTCTGCTACACATGGCAATCTCAGCACTGCTACACCTGACAAACTCAGCACTGCTACACCTGACAAACTTAGCTCTGCTACACCTGACAAACTCAGCTCTGAAACACCTGACAAACTCAGCTCTGCTACACATGAAAAACTAAGCTCTGCTGCACATGACAAATTCAGCTCTACTACACCTGACAAACTCAGCTCTGCTACACCTGACAAACTCAGCACTGCTACACCTGACAAACTCAGCTCTGCTACACCTGACAAACTCAGCTCTACTACACCTGACAAACTCAGCTCTGCTACACATGACGAACTCAGCTCTGCTACACCTGACGAACTCAGCTCTGCTACACCTGACAAACTCAGCACTGCTACACCTGACAAACTCAGCTCTGCTACACCTGACAAACTCAGCACTGCTACACCTGACAAACTCAGCTCTGCTACACCTGACAAACTCAGCACTGCTACACCTGACAAACTCAGCTCTGCTACACCTGACAAACACAGCTCTGATACACATAACAAACTCAGCACTGCTACACCTGACAAACTCAGCACTGCTACACGTGACAAACTCAGCTCTGCTACACCTGTCAAACTCAGCTCTGCCACACATAACAAACTCAGCACTGCTACACCTGACAAACTCAGCTCTGCTACACCTGACAAACTCAGCACTGCTACACCTGACAAACTCAGCTCTGCTACACCTGACAAACTCAGCTCTGCTACACATAACAAACTCAGCACTGTTACACCTGACAAACTCAGCACTGCTACACATGACAAACTCAGCTCTGCTACACCTGACAAACTCAGCTCTGCTACATCTGACAAACTCAGCTCTGCTACACATGACAAACTCAGCTCTGCTAAACATGACAAACTCAGCACTGCTACACATGACAAACTCAGCACTGCTACACCTGATAAACTCAGCTCTGCTACACCTGACAAACTCAGCTCTGCTATACCTGACAAACTCAGCTCTGCTACATATGACAAACTCAGCCCTGCTACACCTGAAAAAATCAGCTCTTCTACACATGACAAACTCAGCTCTGCTACACCTGACAAACTCAGCTCTGCTACACCTGACAAACTCAGCTCTGCTACATATGACCAACTCAGCTCTACTACACATGACAAACTCAGCACTGCTACAGCTGACAAACTCAGCTCTGCTACACATGACAAACTCAGCACTGCTACAGCTGACAAACTCAGCTCTGCTACACATGACAAACTCAGCACTGCTACACATGACAAACTCAGCTCTGCTACACCTGACAAACTCAGCTCTGCTACACATGACAATCTCAGCACTGCTACACCTGTCAAACTCAGCTCTGCTACACATGGCAATCTCAGCACTGCTACACCTGACAAACTCAGCACTGCTACACCTGACAAACTCAGCTCTGCTACACCTGACAAACTCAGCTCTGAAACACCTGACAAACTCAGCTCTGCTACACATGAAAAACTCAGCTCTGCTACACATGACAAATTCAGCTCTACTACACCTGACAAACTCAGCTCTGCTACACATGACGAACTCAGCTCTGCTACACCTGACGAACTCAGCTCTGCTACACCTGACAAACTCAGCACTGCTACACCTGACAAACTCAGCTCTGCTACACCTGACAAACTCAGCTCTGCTACATATGACAAACTCAGCACTGCTACACCTGACAAACTCAGCCCTGCTACACCTGACAAACTCAGCTCTTCTACACATGACAAACTCAGCTCTGCTACACCTGACAAACTCAGCTCTGCTACACCTGACAAACTCAGCTCTGCTACATATGACCAACTCAGCTCTACTACACCTGACAAACGCAGCTCTGCTACACATGACAAACTCAGCACTGCTACACCTGACAAACTCAGCTCTGCTACACATGACAAACTCAGCTTTGCTACACCTGACAAACTCAGCTCTGCTACACATGACAAACTCAGCACTGCTACACATGACAAACTCAGCTCTGCTACACCTGACAAACTCAGCTCTGCTACACATGACAATCTCAGCACTGCTACACCTGACAAACTCAGCTCTGCTACACATGACAATCTCAGCGCTGCTACACCTGACAAACTCAGCACTGCTACACCTGACAAACTCAGCTCTGCTACACCTGACAAACTCAGCTCTGAAACACCTGACAAACTCAGCTCTGCTACACATGAAAAACTCAGCTCTGCTGCACATGACAAATTCAGCTCTACTACACCTGACAAACTCAGCTCTGCTACACCTGACAAACTCAGCACTGCTACACCTGACAAACTCAGCTCTGCTACACCTGACAAACTCAGCTCTACTACACCTGACAAACTCAGCTCTGCTACACATGACGAACTCAGCTCTGCTACACCTGACGAATTCAGCTCTGCTACACCTGACAAACTCAGCACTGCTACACCTGACAAACTCAGCTCTGCTACACCTGACAAACTCAGCACTGCTACACCTGACAAACTCAGCTCTGCTACACCTGACAAACTCAGCACTGCTACACCTGACAAACTCAGCTCTGCTACACCTGACAAACACAGCTCTGCTACACATAACAAACTCAGCACTGCTACACCTGACAAACTCAGCACTGCTACACGTGACAAACTCAGCTCTGCTACACCTGTCAAACTCAGCTCTGCCACACATAACAAACTCAGCACTGCTACACCTGACAAACTCAGCTCTGCTACACCTGACAAACTCAGCACTGCTACACCTGACAAACTCAGCTCTGCTACACCTGACAAACTCAGCTCTGCTACACATAACAAACTCAGCACTGTTACACCTGACAAACTCAGCACTGCTACACATGACAAACTCAGCTCTGCTACACCTGACAAACTCAGCTCTGCTACATCTGACAAACTCAGCTCTGCTACACATGACAAACTCAGCTCTGCTAAACCTGACAAACACAGCACTGCTACACATGACAAACTCAGCACTGCTACACCTGATAAACTCAGCTCTGCTACACCTGACAAACTCAGCTCTGCTATACCTGACAAACTCAGCTCTGCTACATATGACAAACTCAGCCCTGCTACACCTGACAAACTCAGCTCTTCTACACATGACAAACTCAGCTCTGCTACACCTGACAAACTCAGCTCTGCTACACCTGACAAACTCAGCTCTGCTACATATTACCAACTCAGCTCTACTACACCTGACAAACTCAGCTCTGCTACACATGACAAACTCAGCTCTGCTACATATGACCAACTCAGCTCTACTACACCTGACAAACTCAGCACTGCTACACCTGACAAACTCAGCACTGCTACACTTGACAAACTCAGCTCTGCTACACCTGACAAACTCAGCTCTGCTACACATAACAAACTCAGCTCTGCTACACCTGACAAACTCAGCTCTGCTACATCTGACAAACTCAGCACTGCTACACATGACAAACTCAGCTCTGCTACACCTGACAAACTCAGCTCTGCTACATCTGACAAACTCAGCTCTGCTACACATGACAAACTCAGCTCTGCTAAACATGACAAACTCAGCACTGCTACACATGACAAACTCAGCATTGCTACACCTGATAAACTCAGCTCTGCTACACCTGACAAACTCAGCTCTGCTATACCTGACAAACTCAGCTCTGCTACATATGACAAACTCAGCCCTGCTACACCTGACAAACTCAGCTCTTCTACACATGATAAACTCAGCTCTGCTACATATGACCAACTCAGCTCTACTACACCTGACAAACGCAGCTCTGCTACACATGACAAACTCAGCACTGCTACACCTGACAAACTCAGCTCTGCTACACATGACAAACTCAGCTCTGCTACACCTGACAAACTCAGCTCTGCTACACATGACAAACTCAGCACTGCTACACATGACAAACTCAGCTCTGCTACACCTGACAAACTCAGCTCTGCTACACATGACAATCTCAGCACTGCTACACCTGACAAACTCAGCTCTGCTACACATGGCAATCTGAGCACTGCTACACCTGACAAACTCAGCACTGCTACACCTGACAAACTCAGCTCTGCTACACCTGACAAACTCAGCTCTGAAACACCTGACAAACTCAGCTCTGCTACACATGAAAAACTCAGCTCTGCTACACATGACAAATTCAGCTCTACTACACCTGACAAACTCAGCTCTGCTACACATGACGAACTCAGCTCTGCTACACCTGACGAACTCAGCTCTGCTACACCTGACAAACTCAGCACTGCTACACCTGACAAACTCAGCTCTGCTACACCTGACAAACTCAGCTCTGCTACATATGACAAACTCAGCACTGCTACACCTGACAAACTCAGCCCTGCTACACCTGACAAACTCAGCTCTTCTACACATGACAAACTCAGCTCTGCTACACCTGAAAAACTCAGCTCTGCTACACCTGACAAACTCAGCACTGCTACACATGACAAACTCAGCTCTGCTACACCTGACAAACTCAGCTCTGCTACACATGACAATCTCAGCACTGCTACACCTGACAAACTCAGCTCTGCTACACATGGCAATCTCAGCACTGCTACACCTGACAAACTCAGCTCTGAAACACCTGACAAACTCAGCTCTGCTACACATGAAAAACTCAGCTCTGCTGCACATGACAAATTCAGCTCTACTACACCTGACAAACTCAGCTCTGCTACACCTGACAAACTCAGCACTGCTACACCTGACAAACTCAGCTCTGCTACACCTGACAAACTCAGCTCTACTACACCTGACAAACTCAGCTCTGCTACACATGACGAACTCAGCTCTGCTACACCTGACGAACTCAGCTCTGCTACACCTGACAAACTCAGCACTGCTACACCTGACAAACTCAGCTCTGCTACACCTGACAAACTCAGCACTGCTACACCTGACAAACTCAGCTCTGCTACACCTGACAAACTCAGCACTGCTACACCTGACAAACTCAGCTCTGCTACACCTGACAAACACAGCTCTGCTACACATAACAAACTCAGCACTGCTACACCTGACAAACTCAGCACTGCTACACGTGACAAACTCAGCTCTGCTACACCTGTCAAACTCAGCTCTGCCACACATAACAAACTCAGCACTGCTACACCTGACAAACTCAGCTCTGCTACACCTGACAAACTCAGCACTGCTACACCTGACAAACTCAGCTCTGCTACACCTGACAAACTCAGCTCTGCTACACATAACAAACTCAGCACTGTTACACCTGACAAACTCAGCACTGCTACACATGACAAACTCAGCTCTGCTACACCTGACAAACTCAGCTCTGCTACATCTGACAAACTCAGCTCTGCTACACATGACAAACTCAGCTCTGCTAAACCTGACAAACTCAGCACTGCTACACATGACAAACTCAGCACTGCTACACCTGATAAACTCAGCTCTGCTACACCTGACAAGCTCAGCTCTGCTATACCTGACAAACTCAGCTCTGCTACATATGACAAACTCAGCCCTGCTACACCTGACAAACTCAGCTCTTCTACACATGACAAACTCAGCTCTGCTACACCTGACAAACTCAGCTCTGCTACACCTGACAAACTCAGCTCTGCTACATATGACCAACTCAGCTCTACTACACCTGACAAACGCAGCTCTGCTACACATGACAAACTCAGCACTGCTACACCTGACAAACTCAGCTCTGCTACACATGACAAACTCAGCTCTGCTACACCTGACAAACTCAGCTCTGCTACACATGACAAACTCAGCACTGCTACACATGACAAACTCAGCTCTGCTACACCTGACAAACTCAGCTTTGCTACACATGACAATCTCAGCACTGCTACACCTGACAAACTCAGCACTGCTACACCTGACAAACTCAGCTCTGCTACACCTGACAAACTCAGCTCTGAAACACCTGACAAACTCAGCTCTGCTACACATGAAAAACTCAGCTCAGCTACACATGACAAATTCAGCTCTACTACACCTGACAAACTCAGCTCTGCTACACATGACGAACTCAGCTCTGCTACACCTGACGAACTCAGCTCTGCTACACCTGACAAACTCAGCACTGCTACACCTGACAAACTCAGCTCTGCTACACCTGACAAACTCAGCACTCCTACACCTGACAAACTAAGCTCTGCTACACCTGACAAACTCAGCACTGCTACACCTGACAAACTCAGCTCTGCTACACCTGACAAACTCAGCTCTGCTACACATGACAAACTCAGCACTGCTACACCTGACAAACTCAGCACTGCTACACGTGACAAATTCAGCACTGCTACACCTGTCAAACTCAGCTCTGCCACACATAACAAACTCAGCACTGCTACACATGACAAACTCAGCTCTGCTACACCTGACAAACTCAGCTCTGCTACATCTGACAAACTCAGCTCTGCTACACATGACAAACTCAGCTCTGCTAAACATGACAAACTCAGCACTGCTACGCATGACAAACTCAGCACTGCTACACCTGATAAACTCAGCTCTGCTGCACCTGACAAACTCAGCTCTGCTGCACCTGACAAACTCAGCTCTGCTACACCTGACAAACTCAGCTCTGCTACACATAACAAACTCAGCACTGTTACACCTGACAAACTCAGCACTGCTACACATGACAAACTCAGCTCTGCTACACCTGACAAACTCAGCTCTGCTACATCTGACAAACTCAGCTCTGCTACACATGACAAACTCAGCTCTGCTAAACATGACAAACTCAGCACTGCTACGCATGACAAACTCAGCACTGCTACACCTGATAAACTCAGCTCTGCTACACCTGACAAACTCAGCTCTGCTATACCTGACAAACTCAGCTCTGCTACATCTGACAAACTCAGCTCTTCTACACATGACAAACTCAGCTCTGCTACATATGACCAACTCAACGCTGCTACACCTGACAAACGCAGCTCTGCTACACATGACAAACGCAGCACTGCTACACATGACAAACTCAGCACTGCTACATCTGACAAACTCAGTCTGCTACACCTGACAAACTCAGCTCTGCTATACCTGACAAACTCAGCTCTGCTACATATGACAAACTCAGCACTGCTACACCTGACAAACTCAGCTCTTCTACACCTGACAAACTCAGCACTGCTACACCTGACAAACTCAGCTCTTCTACACATGACAAACTCAGCTCTGCTACATATGACCAACTCAGCTCTGCTACACCTGACAAACGCAGCTCTGCTACACATGACAAACTCAGCACTGCTACACCTGACAAACTCAGCTCTGCTACACATGACAAACTCTGCTCTGCTACATCTGACAAACTCAGCACTGCTACACCTGACAAACTCAGCTCTCCTACACCTGACAAACTCAGCTCTGCTACACATAACAAACTCAGCACTGTTACACCTGACAAACTCAGCACTGCTACACATGACAAACTCAGCTCTGCTACACCTGACAAACTCAGCTCTGCTACATCTGACAAACTCAGCTCTGCTACACATGACAAACTCAGCTCTGCTAAACATGACAAACTCAGCACTGCTACGCATGACAAACTCAGCACTGCTACACCTGATAAACTCAGCTCTGCTACACCTGACAAACTCAGCTCTGCTATACCTGACAAACTCAGCTCTGCTACACCTGACAAACTCAGCTCTGCTACATATGACAAACTCAGCACTGCTACACCTGACAAACTCAGCTCTTCTACACATGACAAACTCAGCTCTGCTACATATGACCAACTCAGCGCTGCTACACCTGACAAACGCAGCTCTGCTACACATGACAAACGCAGCACTGCTACACATGACAAACTCAGCACTGCTACATCTGACAAACTCAGTCTGCTACACCTGACAAACTCAGCTCTGCTATACCTGACAAACTCAGCTCTGCTACATATGACAAACTCAGCACTGCTACAACTGACAAACTCAGCTTTGCTACACCTGACAAACTCAGCACTGCTACACCTGACAAACTCAGCTCTTCTACACATGACAAACTCAGCTCTGCTACATATGACCAACTCAGCTCTGCTACACCTGACAAACGCAGCTCTGCTACACATGGCAAACTCAGCACTGCTACACCTGACAAACTCAGCTCTGCTACACATGACAAACTCAGCACTGCTACACCTGACAAACTCAGCTGTACTACACATGAAAAATGCTGCTCTGCTACACATGACAAACTCAGCTCTGCTACACATGACAAACTCAGCTCTGCTACACATGACAAACTCAGCTTAGCTACATATGACAAACTCAACTCTGCTACACATGACAAACTCAGCACTGCTACACCTGACAAACTCAGCTCTGCTACACCTGACAAACGCAGCTCTGCTACACATGACAATCTCAGCACTGCTACACCTGACAAACTCAGCTCTGCTACACATGACAAACTCAGCTCTACTACACCTGACAAACTGAGTTCTAATACACTGATAAATGCAGCTCTAAGGCACCTATCAAACTCAGCTCTACTACACATGATAAACTTAGCTCTGCCAAACATAACAAACTTAGCTCTACTACAAATGACAAACACAGCTCTGCTTCACCTGACAAACTCAACCCTGCTACATCTGACAAACTCTGTTCTAATACACCTGATAAATTCAGCTCTGCTACATCTGACAAACTCAGCTCTGATACAATGGAACAAATTCAGATCTGCTGCATCTGACATATCCAGTTCTGCTACATTTGAGCAAAGTCAGCTCTGCTGCACCTTACATATCCTACCCTGCTACACCTGAACAAACTCAGCTCTAATATTCCTGATAATCTCAGCTCTGCTACACCTGAACAAACCAGCCATTATACATCAGGGTTACTATTATATAGCGATAAAACATCAGACAAAAATGATTTCTGCTATTTCTGACAAACTCAGCTCTGGTACATCTACATATCAGCTCTGCTACAATACTGGACTGTGTCATCTTCTCTTCCTTCTTTTCACCATCTTGCGTCACTTTATCCATCGCTCACATTGCACACATCCTACAGTCGGCAAGGCATTATGGAAAGATGTAGCAGAGTCGTATCAGTCATCACTGACCGCACAAGAAAAGTGACAGATTACACTATTCACATAGCGAATAGACTGCAAGCTTTTAGAAATGCGGCTTTCTTCTGCTGTTTCTGTTTTGCACCGATGTAGCAGAGCTGAGTGTGTAATTTGGCACAACTGCTGATCTATCATCATTCATGTGCTAACTGCACAGCTCTGCAGCGGTTCTGCACCCACAGGGTTATAGGTGAGTGCCAAGGAGAAGATTTACCCCCACAGCGAAAACCTGCAGGCGGCAAACACAGGGGTAGTGTGACGATGGAAGCAGCGGCACCATGAAAACCCTCAGCACTGCTACATCTGCAGCTGCTCTATAGCTACTAGTGAGTGTGTGCCCTGGTGGAAATGATAGTGATGATGGTGACGATGATGATGATAGTGATGATGATGATAATAGTGATGATGATGATAATAGTGATGATGATGATAGTGATGATGATGATGATGATAATAGTGATGATGATGAGGATAATAGTGATGATGATGATGATGATAGTGATGATGATGATGATAATAGTGATGATGATGATGATAGTGATGATGATGATAATGATTATAGTGATGATGTTGATAATAGTGATGGTGATGATAATGATAATAGTCATGATGATGAGGATAATAGTGATGATGATGATGATAATAGTGATGATGATGATGATGATGATGATAATAGTGATGATGATGATGTTGATGATGATGATAGTGATGATGATGATGATAGCAGTGATGATGATGATGATGATGATAGTGATGATGATGATGAGGATAATAGTGATGATGATTATAATAGTGATGATGATGATAATAGTGATGGTGATGATGATAATAGTGATGATGATGATAATAGTGATGATGATGATAATAGTGATGATGATTATAATAGTGATGATGATGATAATAGTGATGGTGATGATGATAATAGTGATGATGATGATGATGATAATAGTGATGATGATTATAGTAGTGATGATGATGATGATGATAATAGTGATGATGATAATAATAGTGATGATGATGATGATAATACTGATGATGATGATGATGATAATAGTGATGATGATAATAGTGATGATGATAATATTTTTGGTGATGATGATAGTGATGACAATGATAATAAAAGTAATGATGATGATGATAATAGTGATGAAGATGATGATAATATTGATGATGATGATGATAGTGATGATAATGATTATGATAATAGTGATGAAGATGATGATGATGATAATAGTGATGATGATGATGATTATAGTGATGATGATAATAGTGATGATGATGATGATGATGATGATAATAGTGATGAATGATGATGTTGGTGGTTGTACTGTTGATAATGGTGGACATGATGATAGTGGTGATGATGATGATGATGATGATGATAATAGTAATGATGATGATGATAATAGTGATGATGATAATAATAAAAGTAATGATGATGATGATAATAGTGATGAAGATTATGATAATATTGATGATGATGATGATGATAGTGATGATAATGATGATGATAATAGTGAGGGTGATGATGATAATAGTGATGATAATGATTATGATAATAGTGATAATGATAATAGTGATGAAGATGATGATGATGATAGATATGATGATGATGATGATGATAATAGTGATGATGATGATGATAGTGATGATGATGATAATAGTGATGATGATGATGATGATAGTGATGATGATGATGATGATAATAGTGATGATGATGATAGTGATGATGATGATGATGATGATGATAGTGATGATGATGATGATAATGATGATAATAGTGATGATGATGTTGATAGTTGTACTGTTGATAATGGTGGTCATGATGATAGTGGTGGTGATGATGATGATGATGATAATAATGTACAAATATTACAATTCTGATAAAATACTGCTGTAGATAATAGTAACGCTTCTAAAATAATCATTTTGAAATAAACCAGTATTTACTGAGAAAGAAAAACAATATTATCAATGATGTAAAAACAGAAGCCCCGAAATCCTAATAATAACCAACTGATAAGAATGATTTACAGCCGATGTCCTATAATAGTGTAAAACTATCAGCGCTGAGAAAATAACCATCATCGAATAATAAATAACAGCGAAGAATAAGAAAGAAAATTGCATAACAATAATAATAATAATAATATTGATATTAAAACGTGAGAAATAAACATCCTGAGAAATAAGATGGTGACGATCCGGGGGCCGCGGTGGTGATACCGGACGCGCTGCACGTCTCCACAAGGTGTCCGGCGGCTCCGTCCTGACTGCGCGGGATACATTGTATCTGTCCGGCCGGTGGCAGCAGGATACATGGAGATGGGGGGTTACTGAGATGGGGGCTTCCGGCATTACAGCAGACCCAGTGATCTCAGTGGCCACAAGTCGCTCTGCAGCAATGAGCGGGGAGGATGAGGAGGATGAAGAGGATGAGGAGAGTAGTTTGGAGGTTTACCTGCCTCTATTGACCTCTTTCTTCTGCAGAATTCCTGCTCCTGGCCCCCAGATGGTTCATAGGACGAGCCCGGTGGTCGGAGCCGGTGGTCGGAGCCGGTGGTCGGTGGCGGTGGTCAGGACCGTGTGGTATTGATAGGGGCAGAGCGTTGCTCCTCTGCTAGAGATGCAGCCTGTGCTGTAGCTCTGGGGAGAGGGAGCGATGAGGAAGGATGAGGCTGGTTCTCGCTGTTGCCATGGTTATTGAACTCGGAGGGATCTCTGAGCAACAGCTGCTAGATTGGACTCCACACTGCGGGGCTGGAGAACGCTTCTGCTCTATGGGTAGACCGCCGCCTGCGCCAACGGTGGCCTGCGGGTCATTAAGGGGTTAATAACATATATTTTTTTCTATGCCTTATACGGCAGCACTAGAGCTGGATGATCCATGATTAGTTATCATACATAACAGTCTGCTTAACCCTTCTATTACCAGGGATGAACCGCAGCCTAAAATTGCACCCCAATGATTTTGGGGGATAGCAGAGCTGGGAGCGTGACTATGATGGGTGCAGGGGTTACAGTCGTACCTGGGAAATTATTTATTTGGGGGCCTTGCTAGAAACGCATCGGGGCACATGAACTCACAAGTTGTTGCACTGTGTCTGTGCAGATTTCTCCAAATCGGTGATGGGAAGACCACCGAGTAGTGAATCAAAGGGTCTTTGCACACAACAAGGGGCAATTGTGTCTTCTAGCAAATCAAGACTTAATATTGGAAGTGTCTTCTGCAAGTTTTCACTACATAATAACAGCCATAAGAAGGTTGGGGGAGACCCTCGCCTAAGGCGGCACCCGTCTGTGTATGCCGGAGGCAGCATTTCATTTTTTCCAACCTCGGGTGGCAAAAAGGCTACAAGTACCTCTGTATGTAAAGTGCATTTCTCTTTTCTTCAAAACCCATGTATGTAACCTACAATTGCACCCCGAGGATATTTCAAAGACACATTGTATCAAAATACATTCATTCATTCTATGAGGCCCCCCGCCAGCGTATTGGGGGGGATGTTATGCATGGAGCTAGAATAGATTGTGCATTCCAGTTATAAAGGTTTAGTCCTTCCCTTAGGTTACTATATATTGTACTGTATATATCAGTCCTGGCATTTGGCTAATATCTGCAATAGAGAATCTACTAGCCCACCATTGCCTGTAGTAGCCTCAGAGGATACTGCGAGACCTCGGGGATCAGCAACTGCTGGACAGGATTTACACATATCAGGATATAAGACCCATACTATGTATTCAATGGCGAGACCCCCCAGCCTAAGTACAGGACATAAGGTACAAAAATGATCACCCTGGAATATAAAGGGTTAACATAAAGGTCGGGTCCAGGCTGCCCCCCGTGGATTCAACATAAAAGTCGAGCCAGGCTGTCCCATGGCTTCAACATAAAGGTCGGGTCCAGACTACTCCGTGGCTTCAGCATAAAGGTCGGGTCTAGACTGCCCCGTGGCTTCAACATAAAGGTTAGGTCCAGACTACTCCGTGGCTTCAACATAAAGGTCGGGTCCAGGCTGTCCAGTGGAATCAATATAAAGGTCAGGTCCAGACTGCCCAGTGGCTTCAATATAAAGGTCGGGTCCAGACTACTCCGTGGCTTCCACATAAAGGTTGGGTCCAGGCTGTCCAATGGCTTCAACATAAAGGTTGGGTCCAGGCTGTCCAGAGGCTTCAACATAAAGGTCAGGTCCAGACTGTCCAGTGGCATCAATATAAAGGTCAGGTCCAGGCTGTCCAGTGGCTTCAACATAAAGGTCGGGTCCAGGCTGTCCAGTGGCTTCAATATAAAGGTCGGGTCCAGGCTGTCCAGTGGCTTCAATATAAAGGTTGGGTCCAGACTGTCCAGTGGCTTCAACACAAAGGTCGGGTCCAGGCTGTCCAGTGGCATCAATATAAAGGTCAGGTCCAGACTGCTCAGTGGCTTCAATATAAAGGTCGGGTCCAGACTACTCCGTGGCTTCCACATAAAGGTTGGGTAAAGGCTGTCCAGTGGCTTCAACATAAAGGTTGGGTCCAGGCTGTCCAGTGGCTTCAACATAAAGGTTGGGTCCAGGCTGTCCAGTGGCTTCAACATAAAGGTCGGGTCCAGGCTGTCCAGTGGCTTCAACATAAAGGTTGTTTCCAGGCTGTCCAGTGGCTTCAACATAAAGGTCGGGTCCAGACTGTCCAGTGGCTTCAACATAAAGGTTGTTTCCAGGCTGTCCAGTGCCTTCAACATAAAGGTCGGGTCCAGGCTGTCCAGTGGCTTCAACATAAAGGTTGGGTCCAGACTGTCCAGTGGCTTCAATATAAAGGTTGTTTCCAGGCTGTCCAGTGGCTTCAACATAAAGGTCGGGTCCAGGCTGTCCAGTGGCTTCAACATAAAGGTTGTTTCCAGGCTGTCCAGTGGCTTCAACATAAAGGTCGGGTCCAGGCTGTCCAGTGGCTTCAACATAAAGGTCGGGTCCAGACTGTCCAGTGGCTTCAATATAAAGGTCGGGTCCAGACTGTCCAGTGGCTTCAATATAAAGGTCAGGTCCAGGCTGTCCAGTAGCTTTATTATAAAGGTCGGGTCCAGAATG
Organism: Ranitomeya imitator; assembly: GCF_032444005.1. Classification (NCBI taxonomy): domain Eukaryota; kingdom Metazoa; phylum Chordata; class Amphibia; order Anura; family Dendrobatidae; genus Ranitomeya; species Ranitomeya imitator. The sequence continues at coordinate 547,352,569 of NC_091287.1, forward strand.
GCCCGTTGCTTCAATATAAAGGTCGGGTCCAGACTGCCCAGTGGCTTCAATATAAAGGTCGGGTCCAGGCTGTCTAGTAGCTTCAATATAAAGGTCGGGTCCAGACTGCCCGGTGGCTTCAACATAAAGGTCAGGTCCAGACTGCCCAGTGGCTTCAATATAAAGGTCGGGTCCAGACAACTCCGTGGCTTCCACATAAAGGTTGGGTAAAGGCTGTCCAGTGGCTTCAACATAAAGGTTGGGTCCAGGCTGTCCAGTGGCTTCAACATAAAGGTTGGGTCCAGGCTGTCCAGTGGCTTCAACATAAAGGTTGTTTCCAGGCTGTCCAGTGGCTTCAACATAAAGGTCGGGTCCAGACTGTCCAGTGGCTTCAACATAAAGGTTGTTTCCAGGCTGTCCAGTGGCTTCAACATAAAGGTCGGGTCCAGGCTGTCCAGTGGCTTCAACATAAAGGTCGGGTCCAGACTGTCCAGTGGCTTCAATATAAAGGATGTTTCCAGGCTGTCCAGTGGCTTCAACATAAAGGTCGGGTCCAGGCTGTCCAGTGGCTTCAACATAAAGGTCGGGTCCAGACTGTCCAGTGGCTTCAATATAAAGGTTGTTTCCAGGCTGTCCAGTGGCTTCAACATAAAGGTCGGGTCCAGGCTGTCCAGTGGCTTCAACATAAAGGTTGTTTCCAGGCTGTCCAGTGGCTTCAACATAAAGGTCGGGTCCAGGCTGTCCAGTGGCTTCAACATAAAGGTCGGGTCCAGACTGTCCAGTGGCTTCAATATAAAGGTCGGGTCCAGACTGTCCAGTGGCTTCAATATAAAGGTCGGGTCCAGGTTGTCCAGTAGCTTTATTATAAAGGTCGGGTCCAGAATGGCCCGTTGCTTCAATTTAAAGGTCGGGTCCAGACTGCCCAGTGGCTTCAATATAAAGGTCGGGTCCAGGTTGTCCAGTAGCTTTAATATAAAGGTCGGGTCCAGAATGGCCCGTTGCTTCAATATAAAGGTCGGGTCCAGACTGCCCGGTGGCTTCAACATAAAGGTCAGGTCCAGACTGTCCAGTGGCTTCAATATAAAGGTCGGGTCCAGGCTGTCCAGTGGCTTCAATATAAAGGTCGGGTCCAGACTACTCCATGGCTGCCACATAAAGATCTCGTCCAGACTGTCCAGTGGTTTCAACATAAAGGTCGGGTCCAGGCTGTCCAGTGGCTTCAATATAAAGGTTGGGTCCAAACTGTCCAGTGGCTTCTCTATAGGTACTGCGGGGTCATACCTAATTAAAGTCCACATAAACGAGTTTTTTATTTAAAAAAAAAAAGGCTCTGATTTATTTTTTCAGAAACGGCGCCACTCTTGTCTCCAGGCTGTGTCTGGTATTGCGGCACTTTTTTATTCTCTGGATGTTATTTCATTTTCATAAGAAAGCTAGACTTGGTTTATCTATGTAGGTCTTTAAGAATTGGTAAAAAGTTGGCCTGTGTGGGTGGGGGGACTGGTACAGGTAGCAATCTGGCAAATGAAGGGTTCGTCTGGAAATCCCAACCCTTTCTACAGACCAGGACTAGAACCGACTGTGCATTATAACAGATAGAGGATGGATGGTTCGCACCACTTAATCACGTGTAGCCCTTCCTTGCATCTGGACCATTTGCACCCGGATAAGGGCAGAGCTCTTCCGATTGATGCATTGTGGCACGCAGAGGGTTAATTTCACTTCCTAATATACTTTCCATAGGGACGCATGGCATTGAGGCTGCTATAATAGCTGACCAGGCGGTGCATGCAGCCTGCAATGATCACGTGACTGTCATGGTGGTGAGGGGGTCCGGGTCGGCTGTCAGCATCGCTCGCAGCATTGTGGGGCTTCTGCCTTTCCGGGTAATTAATGGGATTGGCTGACGTCACTCGGATTTCTTGGCCGGCGCTGCAGATGATGAGAGGAGATGATAATCTTTTGTTTTCTGCGCCTGTTTGATTAGCAGAAATAATAGAAAGCGCGGAGTGAGGGACGGACGCCGTATCCAGGGATGGGGGGTTGAATACTTCTGCAAATAGCAATCTTATATATCCATTACCATAAGAAATCAATAACCAGCACACCGCCAGGACAAATCGTTCTACTGATCCCCCTCCCCCTAATCAATAAAACGCAGGCTAGCGGCTACCACGAAGTCTTTCTTGGTTGTTGTCACCCAGATTTCTACAGCCCCTGAATGGCAGACAGCTCCTTCCTTTAGTGCCAAGCACTTTACCTTTGTAAGTGACAGTGCTGACTGTAGTTCTAGCATGAACTAGGGGGCTCAGGATGAGCAATGCTATAGACTTCCCCTTTGGATTTTAAGAATGGCTGGCAACGAATTACACACAAAGTTAAAAGAAAAAAAAAAAAAAGTCTTTATTTTTTGTTTTTTACCTTTCATTGTGATGTTTTAGCAACAAAAATTGCACATCCGTTAAAATATGCGTAAAAAATTTACATACATAAAATCTCTCCCGGGGAAGGGGACTGGGGAGCATTTGCGACAATTTGTGAAACTTTTTCAAAAAGTAGCAAAAGATGAATCAGACAAAAACATCTGTAAACTCAAAACTCGGCCTAAATATAAAAAAAATCGGAATGGGGTGCAAAACGGGCAAGAAAACACCAACAAAACAGTAAAAAAAAGGTTCAAATGCAATAATGAATCAGGCCTGAAAAGTTTGGCAACTTTCTAATGTACTTTGCGCTACTTCATTATTGTATTTGAGCCTTTTTATGTGTTGTTTTGATATTTTTCACCTCTTTTTCTTTTATTCTTTATTCCTGGCTTAATTTGCACCTTTTTAAAGTTAATTACATTCCCTAGTTTGATTGGTGGATCCCTTCTTATCAGCTGCGTATTGACTTGATAATTCTGCCCCTGATAACAAGAAACTCCTTATGAAAGGATAGGAAGTATGAGTCTAAAATAGGCCCAGTGGCCGGTGTGAAAATGGAATGATTTCTAATTTTTTTTTAAAATAAAAATCTTTTATTTAAGAAAAACAAATCATTTCCAAAATACAGTTTTAAAATACATGTAACGCAAAAGCCTGATTAAAAAAAAAAGTAATTTTCTGAGTTTTTTTCAGCAAATATAATATTTAAATTAATAATGCTTTATTTGCTACAAAGACTCCCAACCGTACAGTACGTATCCGCTGCCACCAGCTCCGGGTCCGAAGCCGACCCAAATCAGTAGCGTAATTCACTTCAGAGGATGCGACAGTTCATTATAGAGCATGGAGAGACAAGCTAGTAGTTGTATATTTTACTCCAAAAAAGGTAGGCGGTGTTTACAAAGTATAAAAAGATATTTTAAAGGAGACAAATCATATGTACAATACAATTACAAATAAAATGGGATTAAAATTGAAAAATAACACTTCCAGGTCGTTATGTCATTGCACGGTGGTGCAGTGGATAGCACTGCAACCTTTCAGCGCTGGAGTCCTGGGTTCAAACCCCACCAAGGACAACATCTGCAAAGAGTTTGTATGTTCTCTCTGTGTTTGCGTGGGTTTCCTCCGGGTTCTCTGGTTTCCTCCCACATTCTAAAGACATACTGATAGGGAATTTAGATTGTGAGCCCCATCGGGGACAGTGATGATAATGTGTGCAAACTGTAAAGCGCTGCGAAATATGTTAGCGCTATATAAAAATAAAGATTATTATTATTTTATAAATAATTATTTACTTTTTTTATAGTATAAAATCGGAAACATAATTTAAGATAAGCTCACCGGCTGTTTTGTTACAATGTAACAGTCTAAGGTCCAGGTTGTTCAGCAGACAATTATCAGGACAGGTAAGAATTTGTTATGACTCAGCCAACACCTAAGAAGAGGAAACTTCCTGTGTGAGCAAACACACAAAATACGTCTGGTGCTCAGCAACACCGGAGTCCTGGCACCTGGGGCCGTGCACTTTAGATGGCGAGTCTGTGATATCACAGCTCAAATGTTCTGGAAACAAAACCTTCAAGGGATTAAAACCGGTGCGATAAAAAGCATCTTAAATTGTTACATGACTGTAAAACAAAAAGATACATCACCAGATCTCACAAAACAATCTGCATGCATTATTAGATCCGTGAAGTCTGATGAGACTGGTATACTTATTATGAAAATCCATGTCGGAACGGCCCTATACTTTTTTTTTAAACCATTAAATTCAATCTCTGGCCACCTAGACTGTTTGAGAGCCCCTCAGTGTCCCACCTCCCTGTTCCTGACTCTCCACCCACCTAGCCTGATTTACAGATTCTCAGTGTCCTTCTTCCCTGCTGCTGAATTTCCACCCTCCAGCCTGATTGAAAGCTGATCAGTATCTATCCCCCTACTGTTAAATGATACCCCAGCCGGATGCTCTTCAATGTCCATCCTCACTGCTGCTGTGGAATCTCTGCTGTCACGGGGATACCGCATCAGAAAGAGGGTCAGCAGATCACGGCGTCTGGCTACACGTACCCCATTCACTGGATGGATCTGCATTGCCTTCCATCAAGCTGTGCAGATTTCCATTTTTCTGGTGGTGTAATGGTTAAGCTGTGCAAATTTCCCTTGCTCTGTTGTTGCAAGGGTTAAACAGTTCTGTTTGTCTTCTAGAGCACTCCATCCTGAGTTATCTCAGCTGTTCTGGGTTGGCCACTCCTCTCTGGTTGAAAAACACTTCTTATTTTTTATTGAATCGTGTATACTTACACAATAGACGAGTCTGCATGGAGCATGCTCAGAGATGAATGTAATTGTTCATCCGTTTGGATAGTAAGGCTGATGAGAATAGTGGTGAAAAAATCATAAATAAATAAATGTATTTTTTTTCTTTCTTTCTTAATATATATATATATATATATATATATATCTCTATAATATAACGCTGGGAGCGTCACTCTGTCCGAAGCCTTTATAGACTGCGCCGGCGCAAGCGCCGGCGCAGTCTGGGCCTCACAGAGTGACGCTCCCGGGAGATCACGGTATGCGTTCACACTGAACGCACACCGCGATCTCCAACAGAGAAGCAGGGACCACCAGGAGGGTGAGTATCGGCCATATTCACCTGTCCTGCGTTCCACCGCAGAGCGCCGCCATCTTCCCGGTCTTCGGCCTGTGACTGAACAGTCACAGCCAGGAGAACAGGAAGATGGCGGCACCCAGCGGTGGAACGCAGGACAGGTGAATATAGTAAGTGCTGGGGGGCCTGAGCTGGCGGCGATACCGGCACCTGACCCCCACAGCGCGCCGGTGTCCCCGCCTGCTCAGGCCCCCAGATGGGTGCAGCACATGACAGGATGGGGACGCAGGATGGGTGCAGCACATACAAGGATGGGGACGCAGGATGGGTGCAGCACATGACAGGATGGGGATGCAGGATGGGTGCAGCACATGACAGGATGGGGACGCAGGATGGGTGCAGCACATGACAGGATGGGGACGCAGGATGGGGATGCAGGATGGGTGCAGCACATGACAGGATGGGGACGCAGGATGGGTGCAGCACATGACAGGATGGGGACGCAGGATGGGTGCAGCACATGACAGGATGGGGACGCAGGATGGGTGCAGCACATGACAGGATGGGGACGCAGGATGGGTGCAGCACATACAAGGATGGGGACGCAGGATGGGTGCAGCACATGACAGGATGGGGGCGCAGGATGGGTGCAGCACATAACAGGATGGGGACGCAGGATGGGTGCAGCACATGACAGGATGGGGACGCAGGATGGGTGCAGCACATGACAGGATGGGGACGCAGGATGGGTGCAGCACATGACAGGATGGGGACGCAGGATGGGTGCAGCACATACCAGGATGGGGACGCAGGATGGGTGCAGCACATGACAGGATGGGGACGCAGGATGGGTGCAGCACATGACAGGATGGGGACGCAGGATGGGTGCAGCACATGACAGGATGGGGACGCAGGATGGGGATGCAGGATGGGTGCAGCACATGACAGGATGGGGACGCAGGATGGGTGCAGCACATGACAGGATGGGGACGCAGGATGGGTGCAGCACATGACAGGATGGGGACGCAGGATGGGTGCAGCACATACAAGGATGGGGACGCAGGATGGGTGCAGCACATGACAGGATGGGGGCGCAGGATGGGTGCAGCACATGACAGGATGGGGACGCAGGATGGGTGCAGCACATGACAGGATGGGGACGCAGGATGGGTGCAGCACATGACAGGATGGGGATGCAGGATGGGTGCAGCACATGACAAGATGGGTGCAGCACATGACAGGATGGGGACGCAGGATGGGGACGCAGGATGGGTGCAGCACATACCAGGATGGGGATGCAGGATGGGTGCAGCACATGACAGGATGGGGACGCAGGATGGGTGCAGCACATACCAGGATGGGGACGCAGGATGGGTGCAGCACATGACAGGATGGGGGCGCAGGATGGGTGCAGCACATGACAGGATGGGGACGCAGGATGGGTGCAGCACATGACAGGATGGGGACGCAGGATGGGTGCAGCACATGACAGGATGGGGACGCAGGATGGGTGCAGTACATGACAGGATGGGGACGCAGGATGAGGACGCAGGATGGGGACACAGGATGGGTGCAGCACATGACAGGATGGGGACGCAGGATGGGTGCAACACATGACAGGATGGGGGCGCTGGATGGAGCAGCACATGACAGGATGGAGACCATATACCAATATAAATGCTCGCCACCCGGGCGTAGAACGGGTTCAATAGCTAGTATATATATATAGTATATATAAATGTAATTGAACTATCTACTGATTAAGGAAGTAATTGATTCCTGGTGCATGCAGGAATCCATGAAAAAGGGAGATGGCTCTAAAATAAAGTGCTGATTTGACAGGATGTATATTGCTTCCTTAATCAGTAGATAGTTCAATTACATTTATATATATATATATATATATATATATACATATATATATATATATGTGTATATACAGTGGGGCAAAAAAGTATTTAGTCAGTCAGCAATAGTGCAAGTTCCACCACTTAAAAAGATGAGAGGCGTCTGTAATTTACATCATAGGTAGACCTCAACTATGGGAGACAAACTGAGAAAAAAAAATCCAGAAAATCACATTGTCTGTTTTTTTAACATTCTATTTGCATATTATGGTGGAAAATAAGTATTTGGTCAGAAACAAAATTTCATCTCAATACTTTGTAATATATCCTTTGTTGGCAATGACAGAGGTCAAACGTTTTCTGTAAGTCTTCACAAGGTTGCCACATACTGTTGTTGGTATGTTGGCCCATTCCTCCATGCAGATCTCCTCTAGAGCAGTGATGTTTTTGGCTTTTCGCTTGGCAACACGGACTTTCAACTCCCTCCAAAGGTTTTCTATAGGGTTGAGATCTGGAGACTGGCTAGGCCACTCCAGGACCTTGAAATGCTTCTTACGAAGCCACTCCTTCGTTGCCCTGGCGGTGTGCTTTGGATCATTGTCATGTTGAAAGACCCAGCCACGTTTCATTTTCAATGCCCTTGCTGATGGAAGGAGGTTTGCACTCAAAATCTCACGATACATGGCCCCATTCATTCTTTCATGTACCCGGATCAGTCGTCCTGGCCCCTTTGCAGAGAAACAGCCCCAAAGCATGATGTTTCCACCACCATGCTTTACAGTAGGTATGGTGTTTGATGGATGCAACTCAGTATTCTTTTTCCTCCAAACACGACAAGTTGTGTTTCTACCAAACAGTTCCAGTTTGGTTTCATCAGACCATAGGACATTCTCCCAAAACTCTTCTGGATCATCCAAATGCTCTCTAGCAAACTTCAGACGGGCCCGGACATGTACTGGCTTAAGCAGTGGGACATGTCTGGCACTGCAGGATCTGAGTCCATGGTGGCGTAGTGTGTTACTTATGGTAGGCCTTGTTACATTGGTCCCAGCTCTCTGCAGTTCATTCACTAGGTCCCCCCGCGTGGTTCTGGGATTTTTGGTCACCGTTCTTGTGATCATTCTGACCCCACGGGGTGGGATTTTGCGTGGAGCCCCAGATCGAGGGAGATTATCAGTGGTCTTGTATGTCTTCCATTTTCTAATTATTGCTCCCACTGTTGATTTCTTCACTCCAAGCTGGTTGGCTATTGCAGATTCAGTCTTCCCAGCCTGGTGCAGGGCTACAATTTTGTTTCTGGTGTCCTTTGACAGCTCTTTGGTCTTCACCATAGTGGACTTTGGAGTCAGACTGTTTGAGGGTGTGCACAGGTGTCTTTTTATACTGATAACAAGTTTAAACAGGTGCCATTACTACAGGTAATGAGTGGAGTAAAGAGGAGACTCTTAAAGAAGAAGTTACAGGTCTGTGAGAGCCAGAAATCTTGATTGTTTGTTTCTGACCAAATACTTATTTTCCACCATAATATGCAAAAAAAATGATAAAAAAACAGACAATGTGATTTTCTGGATTTTTTTTTCTCAGTTTGTCTCCCATAGTTGAGGTCTACCTATGATGTAAATTACAGACGCCTCTCATCTTTTTAAGTGGTGGAACTTGCACTATTGCTGACTGACTAAATACTTTTTTGCCCCACTGTATATGTATATATATATATAATTTTTTTTTAAAGAAAGAAAAAAAAATACATTTATTTATTTCTGATTTTTTTCATCACTATTTTCATCAGTCTTAATATCCAAAAGGATGAACAATTACATTCAGCTCTGAGCACGCTCCATATAGACTCGTCTATTGTGTGAGCATACACGATTCAATCTCAGTTATTGCACGGTGATCCGTTATTATTTACCTAAACGAGTATTTTTACATGAGCTGGCACAGAGCCTGTTATTTTCACCAGCTGCAACTGAGATCCATTGCACTTCCTTTCTCGAGTAGGCAAGCGCCAGTGTGTATATCTATCTATTTAGCAACTTCTTATTTTTAGTAGTTGCCAGTGATAGCTTACTATAACCTGGTTTGGAGCTGGAGGTGTGAGATGTGTGAAGACAGGTCATCTAGGAGTAATCTCTGGAGATAGATATTTGGAAGATTGGTTTATTTTTTTTCTGCACCTTTTCTCTTATTTTCTTTGCCTCATTTTATCCTTCCCCTTTCTGTAGTCTGGGAGCGTGTTGAGTGATTGCTGTTTCTGTTATCCTTTGTGTCATTGCATTAGACCAGGACTAGCGTTCCTTCTGCCCTTCTCACTAGCCAGGGTTGTTCTCAGGGTTAGACATGGATAGGAACGTGACTACCTCACGGGGTGAAAGAACCAGCTTAGGTTCAATAGGGGCTTAGGGTTGTGAAAGGCAAGTGTTAGGGGTGTTCCCCTTAATCTTTCCCTAGAGGCAGCGCTCCCCTTCCCTTCAGTCTTATCGTAAGCTGTCTTGCTTTGACAACTCTTTGGCTTTAGGTCAAGCTGTCTGTGATGCAGAAGACAGCGGTGGGCGGGAAATAGAGCTGAAGAGAAAGAGGCTTGGGAAGATCTTTCACATGCCAAAAGCACTTCAGCCTCATTTGCATATTGATTCAATCAGCAATTTCTTAGGGTGCCGTCTCACAGTGGCACTTTGGTCGCTACGACGGCACGATCCCTGACGCTCCAGCATCGCACCATTATCGCTCCAGCGTCGTAGACTGCGGTCACACTTCGCAATGCACGACGCTGGAGCAATAATTTCACGACGTGTTTGCGATGTAGAAGCTGTTGGTTACTATGTGTACATTGTATACAATATCGTGCACACCATTGTTACACCATGCGATCATGCCGCCACAGCGGGACACTAGACGATGAAAGAAAGTTTCAAACAATCTGCTACGACGTACGATTCTCAGCGGGGTCCCTGATCGCAGGAGCGTGTCAGACACAGCGAGATCGTAAGTATATCGCTGGAACGTCACGAATCGTGCCGCCGTAGCGATCAAAAGGCCACTGTGAGACGGTACCCTTAGTAAAGAATGACCAGACTAGTCAGCTAAAGGCATGAGATGACTTCTCTATGTAAGAGTTACATTTGCATATGTAAGGAGGTGACCGAGGTCGTCACATGCCTTTTCCCTCTTTGGACACTGTTCACATGGATTACATGCGGTACCTTGTCATTTACCAATGTTAATGTATTCATGTAATATTATTATGTATGTATTTGATATGTACTGTTTATAAACTTAGGGATAGAATAGAAGGTAATATAGGACCATACTGGGATTAGAATAGTGGGGGCACCATAGAGATAGGGAATAAGATAGAATAGTATAGTGAGCATTAGGGGTTGTCCAGTTGAGAGGAGCTATATAGTAGTGCAGCATAGAGCAATGGAATATAGGGAGGCACTTCCTGGTTAGTGGTGAGTTGAGAGGAGATGCAGCGGTGAGTAGAGACAGTCTGACAGCCATGGGGATAAAGTTGTTTTGGCAAGAAGGGGCCCCAGGCTGAGTGTCATGCAGACGGTCACCAGCTTAGACAGTACCGTTCCGAGGAAGGATCCAAAGCATACGGCATGGACTAAGGGCAGCTGAGATGGCGAGCCTGTTACCCTATAACTCAAAGCCGAACCAGGGGAATGGCAGAAATCTGGTGGGCCTAAAGGCACGGACAGGACAGAGATTGTCCGACGAGGCAGGGATTGCCAGAAGCGAGGCAGGGATTGCCAGAAGGAACAAAGGTTGCCGGGAAGGCAGATAGAGCTGGAGAGATGCCACTCTGTGCACACTGAGCTGTAATTGTGATGGATACCTTATTGCTAAGTAAAGTTGAAGTGTTGAAAAAGGACACACAGAGGGGACTCTGACAGTAAATGTGAGTGTACTGCTGCACACGCTGCACATGCAGAAGAAGGGACATTGTATTTCATCTGTGGGGCACCAGCGTGTAAAAACACTACAGCCCTTTGCCACGACTACCATCCTGGCTGCCTTACACATACGAACAGTTTGGAGGGTAAAATCCTGCTGACAGATTCCTAGTAACAAATGAAAGCTCTTCCTGACCAATGCTACAAGCGAAGGGTTTTTGCTGATGGATTCTTTCGAGAGCCAAGCAGAGCACCATTCTTCAACTATGCATTAGACATGACTGAAAATGCTCTGGCTTAGCTAAATATTGAAATAAGCTGTCAGCCAGCCTCCCTCACACACACTACTGATGGTGTGCCGAGAAAACATTTTCCCGTGTCTACCACTTGGTTGGAAGTGGAGCTGCCGAACAGAACGTGGGACAGGAGGGGAAAGCTAAAGATTGGGACACCTGCAGTTTACTTAGGTGCTGTGTTTAAGGCAACCTGCCTGCATTTTGTGTGTCTTACTTTGATGGCAGGAAGAAAAAAAAGGCCATTGTCCTGCCATCTATAAGCTCTGGGTGCATGAGAAAAGTTACGTAAAACTTAAAGGAGCTGTATCAATATGTACACAGTGAGCTCCCCCTAGTGGTGGCTGTATAAATCTGTATATAGTGAGCACCCCCTAGTAGTGGCTGTATAAATCTGTATGTAGTGAGCTCCCTCTAGTGGTGGCTGTATAAATCTGTATACAGTGAGCTCCTCCTAGTGGTGGCTGTATAAATCTGTATACAGTGAGCTCCTCCTAGTGGTGGCTGTATAAATCTGTATACAGTGAGCTCCCCCTAGTGGTGGCTGTATAAATCTGTATATAGTGAGCTCCCCCTAGTAGTGGCTGTATAAATCTGTATGTAGTGAGCTCCCTCTAGTGGTGGCTGCATCAATCTGTATATAGTGAGCTCCCCCTAGTGGTGGCTGTACAAATCTGTATATAGTGAGCTCCCCCTAGTGGTGGCTGCATCAAACTGTATACAGTGAGCTCCCCCTAGTAGTGGATGTATAAATCTGTATACAGTGAGCTCCCCCTAGTGGTGGCTATGACTGTGCCAACCTAAGCAGGGCAAACAAGTCAGTAGTGAGTAACATCCCACCATATGCTCACAGTTATTTGTCATGTAGCCCTCCCTCATTTTATTGTCACCTATAACTGCAGTCTGCAGCTCCAGGTGGTCAAAGACTCTTTCCTAGTGCCAGCAATGGATAACCCAACATGACAGTAACAGTTCACAGTGAAATTAGGATTATTTAGTCTAGAAAAAAGACGACTGAGGGGCGATCTAATAACCATGTATAAGTATATAAGGGGACAATACAAATATCTCGCTGAGGATCTGTTTATACCAAGGAAGGTGACGGGCACAAGGGGGCATTCTTTGCGTCTGGAGGAGAGAAGTTTTTTCCACCAACATAGAAGAGGATTCTTTACTGTTAGGGCAGTGAGAATCTGGAATTGCTTGCCTGAGGAGGTGGTGATGGCGAACTCAGTCGAGGGGTTCAAGAGAGGCCTGGATGTCTTCCTGGAGCAGAACAATATTGTATCATACAATTATTAGGTTCTGTAGAAGGACGTAGATCTGGGGATTTATTATGATGGAATATAGGCTGAACTGGATGGACAAATGTCTTTTTTGGGCCTTACTAACTATGTTACTATGTTACTATGTTACATGTTAACATGAATTTTCACTTGTTTTCACCTTATTTGCCCCTTACCTGTCCACAATTTGTGTTAAGAATTCCAAATTCTCAGTCTAAATTCGTACCTTATGGTGATGCACTAGCAAAAGGTAGCAGGAATCACACTTGACTTTTACATCCTGGTCTCAGGTGGCCTCATCCAGGGCTGGTGTTGACACTACCTGGTGGGCAACACTACCGATGCTGGTGGTATTTCCCCCATGTTTGCCATTGTTGCCGAGAAAGATAGTGGCTAGTCACATAGCTGGTGTGGCCGTTGCATATCCCATGTTTCCTGCAGAAGATTGACCTTCAACTGGGATGGTTATAATGGGGAAGACTCAGTAATGGAAGTTCTTCTGCATTCCCTTCCAAAGTTCTTTTGGTAGGCACTAGGGTTGAGCGACTTTTAGTTTTTTAGGGTCGAGTCGGGTTTCGCGAAACCCGACTATCTCAAAAGTCGAGTTGAGTGGAATCGGCCGATTATCGCGAAAAGTCGGGGATCGACCGAAACACGAAACCCAATGCAAGTCAATGGGGGAGCATAGTCGGCAGTGAGTGGAGGCCAGGAAAACACCTACACTGCCCATTTTAATGGCAAAAACATCCATTCTTGTTACTGAAGCTTGTCAACCTTAATTTACCTTATAATAATAGTAAGGCATTGGAAATTGGGGGTCATTTGGCTAAAGTTGTGGGGGGTAGGGCTGGTTCAAGTATTTAGTGGGCCCAGGAAATCTGGACCACGTCACGGCAGTGGAGCAGGGAGAGGTAAGTATTTCAACTTTGCAAGTGCTGTCATCCTGAGCAAGCAGGGGGGGCCCACTCGTTGGCATTGGCACTGGCACAGGACCCCTCAAAGTACAGCGGTGTGTTTGCACGGCGGGGGCGCCTCCCACCGGCAGCGACACTTTTGCGTACTATGAGGGGCCCTGTGCCAGTGACGTCGCCAACGAGTATTCCCCTCCACCTGATGAAGGAACCTGCACTTTCATCTGCACCTTCCTCTTTGTCCCTGTGTAAGGTGGTATGGTATGCGGGAAGGGGGACCTGACTTTCAGCAGGGTCACATTCTGGCTGTGTAGCGTGCAAGGGGAATGTAGCGTTCTGGGTCAATGTACCAGCAGACTCATCTATCACTGGCTGGGCAATGGGCAGGATGAGGAGGAAACACAGATATAGGCCCAAAGAATAAAGTGGGCTAAATGCAGTTCAATATTGGTAACACAGGACTAACCAGGGGGCATTGCAGTGGAGGACAACTGGAATGAGAGGCTGACACAGAGAGTAGGCCCAAATCAGTAAGTAGTCTAAATGCAGTTCAAAATTGGTAACAGAAGTAAACAGGCGGCACAGCTTTGTTCAGTGTAGGAGAACATCAAGGAGCGGCAGACACCGTTAGTAGGGCCAACAAAACAAGTAGGCCAAATGCAGTGTTATATTAAATACAATATAACGAGAGCCTGAAGATAGAAGCTAGGGAAAGGCAACCTGGAGAACACCTTGGAGCGGAAGACACCGTTTGTAGAACCCAGACCCAACTTGGAGGCCTAATGCAGTGTTGTTTCAAAAATTACTTAACGAGAGCTTCAAAGATAGGAGCTAGGGAGAGGCAACCTGGAGAACACCTTGGAGCGGCAGACACCGTCTCTACAACCCAGACCCAACTTGTAGGCCAAATGCAGTGTTGTTTCAACAACTACTTAACAAGAGCTTGAAGATAGAAGCTAGGGAGAGGCAACCTGGAAAACACCTTGGAGCGGCAGACACCGTCCCTACAACCCAGACCCAACTTGTAGGCCAAATGCAGTGTTGTTTCAACAACTACTTAACAAGAGCTTGAAGATAGAAGCTAGGGAGAGGCAACCTGGAGAACACCGTGGAGTGGCAGACACCGTCTCTAGAACCCAAACCCAACTTGTAGTCCTAATGCAGTGTTGTTTCAACAACTACTTAACGAGAACTTCAAGATAGAAGCTAGGGAGAGGCAACCTGGAATTTTAGGACAGGAAACCTGGAGAACAGCACGAAGTGGCAGCCACTGTTAGTAGGCCCCAGCCAAACTAGTAGCCCCACTGCAGTTGTTTGATTAAAAAACTAATTAACAAGAGCCTGAAGATTGAAGCTCAGGAAAGGCAACGAGGAGAACGCCTTGGAGTGGAAGACACCGTCTCTACAACCCAGACCAAACTTGTAGGCCTAATGCAGTGTTGTTTCAACAACTACTTAACAAGAGCTTCAAGATAGAAGCGAGGGAGAGGCAACAGAGAGAACACCTTGGAGCGGAAGACTCAGTTTGTAGACCACAACGAAACTTGTGGCCCCAATGCAGTTTTATAATTCTGACAAGCTGAAAATCAGCTTTTTTTAAATGAGGAGGACAGCTGCATTAAGTGGCGCAGACAGACACTGCTAGTAGGCCTTACACCACAAAGAAGGCTCACTGCAGGATGAAAAAAAGTTACATGGGTACACGGCCGGCATTGGTGTGCTCAGCGGAGGACAAATGGAAGGAGGGACCGCAGACAGACTTAGTAGGCCTAAAATTTTAAAAAATAGGCTCAAAGCAGTTTGAATTATCTTGCAGGGGTACACAGGCAGCATTGGTGTGGTCAGTGGAGGACGATTGGAAGGAGTGTCTGACACAGTTAGTACTCCCAAAAAATAAATTTAAAAGAAATCTGGCCCAGTATTAAACACTAGGTTTAATGTGGCACAAAATTAGAGACAGATGCCACACACAGCACTGGCACTGAGGCAAAATTGCCAATCTTAATCTCCCACTATTTTTTTTTTATTTATGGGAGAATTGGCAAGAAATCAGGCCCACTGTTAGACTGTATGTTTTCTGTGCCAGAAAATGAGACACAGATGCCACACACAGGACTGCCACTGATACAGATTTGCCCATTTTAATCTGCGCCCTTTTTTTTTTTTTCTTCAGGGAGACTAGTGAATAAATCTGGGCCACTGTATTAGAGTATATTTTCTGTGGCAGAAAGTGGCTTGAAGAGATGTAACGAAAAAAAAAAAAGGGACTGTCCTACAATTACTATCTCCCTGCAGTAATCTCAGCCAGGTATGGCAGGCAGCAATAAGGAGTGGACTGCTGCACAAAAAAGTCAAAAGTGTGGACAAACAAACAAGGAAGCTGTGCAGAAAGGAAGTAACAACAGGATTTGTGCTTTGAAAAAAGCAGTTGGTTTGCACAGCGGCGTACACACAGCAATGCAGCTATCAGGGAGCCTTCTAGGGCAGCCCAATGAGCTACAGCGCTGAGGGGGAAAAAATGTAGCTTCCACTGTCCCTGCACACCGAAGGTGGTGTTGGACAGTGAAAATCGCTACAGCTCAAGCGGTTTGGTGGTTAATGGACCCTGCCTAACGCTATCCCTGCTTCTGACGAAGCGGCAGCAACCTCTCCCTATGCTCAGATCAGCAGCAGTAAGATGGCGGTCGGCGGGAACGCCCCTTTATAGCCCCTGTGACGCCGCAGACAGCAAGCCAATCACTGCAATGCCCTTCTCTAAGATAGAGGGGACCAGGACCTATGTCATCACGCTGCCCACACTCTGCGTCCACCTTCATTGGCTGAGAAATGGCGCTTTTCGCGTCATTGAAACGCGACTTTGGCGCGAAAGTCGCGTACCGCATGGCCGACCCCACACAGGGATTGGGTCGTGTTTCATGAAACCCGACTTTGCCAAAAGTCGGCGACTTATGAAAATGACCGACCCCTTTCGCTCAACCCTAGTAGGCACCTCTGTGTCATGCTGGTGCCATTGTGCCTTTCTAGCATTCTCTTCTACTGAATAAAAGAACCAGGTCTCCATCAATCAACGGAAGTGCCTGCAATATCTTCTGGCTGTTAGCAGAAGCTGGGATTAGGGTCCTGAGCCTGCGACTGGCACTCCAGGGTAAGTTGTCATGTCGGCTGGATTCCAGACCCAATTTCCCATGGTTGGGTGGTTGCCTTCACACTCACCGCTGTCTTCTACTGGTACTGGTGTCATTGCACTGGGTGCTGCTTGTAAGTAGGAGGGCTCCTTCTGACTTCCAGTAAGCTGATCTGATTCTACAATACTTGTTGCATGGGCAGATGGAGGCTCATGTACAGTAGGCCTCTCCATCATGGTGTCTCTCCATCAATCAGTTGACCATCTCCAGCTCGGCACCAAATCACAACCAATGATTTTCCAGAATTAAGTCTTTAACACAATTGAATTTTTTTTCAGTACAGTATATGGTACAGTGATTCAAAATTAAAACTTGTACTCCAAAAAACAAGACCCCCAAAAAGCGACATCGATTTAAAAATACGAAAAAGGTAAGGAGAAACATTTAGCACAATGGGACAAGTTCTGTTTAGTACTAAAAAAAATTACAAAAATGTTAAAAGGTTGAAGTCTATAGACCACTGTCCTTCCGTAAACCAGAAGAGGTCATTTTTCTAATGCTCCAGTATTTGGCTCAGCTTTGTTCCTGCAGCTACTAGCCTTGTAATTTACAATTATACTGGCCCGTGTCCCAGGCCGCGAGAGTCCAGTAATAGATATTGAGTGGGAATCCTTCCAGGATCACGATGGAGTAGAGCAGTGGTGTCCTCGCTCCCTGAAGGCTGCCGACAGATTGCCATAAACAAGACATCAATACCCCAGAAATCGCGCTCCCCTCCTGAATTAAATTATTATTATTGCATAGTGCACGAGGACTGAAATATTACACATCGGTCGAGTCTACGGTATTAGTGAGATTTGGTGGATCAGATACAATTTTTTCTGTCTTGTATAAGATTGTGATATGTTTGATATCAATGTTGGTTTAACTCCTTCACCGCCATGACCAGTTTATGTTTTTGGATTCTTGTTTGTTCCTTCTCTGTTTCCAAAAGCAATAACTTTTTCACTTTCATCCTTCTGACAGGGGATAATTCACTGATCCCCGAGGAGGGGCGACCTTTGGGACCCAAGATGGGGTGGCAGGGCCCAAATCTCAGGATTCTAGAGCCCCAATATCGGGATCCCTCTGGGTTCCAGTATTCAGCAATTTCCTTCACATCATCACATAACATATCATCATCCGCGTGTGGTGGGTTTTAATGCCAGTAGGGTCCTGCCTACCCATAAAATCAGACTTAGAAGAGAGGTATTCACATTAGACAAGTTAGGACCGCTCTGTTTTGAGACCACCTTGTCGTTGGCATGAATTGTCCAAATTATGTGCTAAGCGTCTCATTTTTTCCCAGTATCCAGAAGCAGTATTGCTATTCATATTTGATATGTTTCACATTGACATTCTTTAGCATTACAGAGTGCCATCTTTTTTTTTTTTGTTTATTGTACATGGAGGTGGCTGCTCCTAGTTGGCACCTGTTCACATTAGCTTGGAAGTGCCAGTGAGTCTTTTTGTCGTAACATTACAGGTCACTGCCACTTTACCAAGAGCAACACATTTTTTGCTGCTACTGGCATCATTTCTGCCATCAATCTGGCATGAAGCGTGATTCCATTATTTCACTGTCCGTCTGGGACCTCCTACATGACTTATGTTCATGATCACATGACATAACAGGTCACTACCCTCCACCAAGAACAACACTTTTTCTCCTTCGGTTGTTATTATTTCTATCATTTGATTGGCTGAGAACAATATTTTCATTATGTAACTTTAAATCTGTTACCTCCTTCATTACTCATTAACACAATCACATGACAGGACAGGTCACTGACCCCCCACTAAGCAAAAAATACTTTCCTTCTGTTGCTGTCATCATTCCTATCATTTCATTGTCTAGCGACAATATTTCCCGTAAGTCTGTGATTTCTTATAACTTTGGTCGCTAACATGGTCATGTGACAGAATAAGTCATTGTCCTCCACCAAGAGCAACACAGTCTTCTCCTGCTGTTGTTATCATTCCTTTCTTTGATTGGCTGTTTACATTGCTTACATCATGTAACTAGAAGCCTATGATCTCTTATATCTATGATTGTTAACGCTATCACTTAATAGGACAAGTCACTTCACTCCATCAAGAGCTACACACTCTTCTTCTGCTGCTCCTATCATCCATTTTACTTAATTGACTGAGGACAATACTTACGTCATGTAACTAGAAGTCTGTGATCTCTTATATCTATGGTCGTTAACATCATAACTTTATAGGACAAGTCACTGCCCTCCATGAAGAGCTGCACACTCTTCTCCTGCTGCTGTCATCATTCCTTTTACTTGATTGGCTGAGGACAATATGTCCATTATATAACTAGAAGTCTCTGACCTCCTGGATGACTTGCCAACATAATCACATAACAGGACAAGTCACTGCCCTCCATCAAGAGCAACACACTCTTCTCCTGCTGCTGTTATCATTCCTTTCTTTGATTGGTTGGGGACAGTACTTACATTATGTAGCTAGAAGTCTGTGATCTCCTATTTCCTATCTATGGTCGTTAACACCATAACTTTATAGGACAAGTCACTTCACTCCACCAAGAGCTGCACACTCTTCTCCTGCTGCTGTCATCATTCCTTTTACTTGATTGGCTGAGAACAATATGTCCATTATATAACTAGAAGTCTCTGACCTCCTGGATGACTTGCCAACATAATCACATAACAGGACAAGTCACTGCCCTCCATCAAGGGCAACACACTCTTCTCCTGCTGCTGTTATAATTCCTTTCTTTGATTGGTTGGAGACAGTACATACATTATGTAGCTAGAAGTCTGTGATCTCCTATTTCCTATCTATGGTCTTTAACACCATAACTTTATAGGACAAGTCACTGCCCTCCATGAAGAGCTGCACACTCTTCTTCTGCTGCTGTCATCATTCCTTTTACTTGATTGGCTGAGAACAATATGTCCATTATATAACTAGAAGTCTCTGACCTCCTGGATGACTTGTCAACATAATCACATAACATGACAAGTCACTGCCCTCTGCCAAAAACAACACACTCTTCTGAGGCTGTAATCATTACTTTCTTTGATTAGCTGGGGACAGTACTTACATTATATAACTAGAAGTCTGTGATCTTCTCTATCTATGATCGCTGACACCATCACTTAACAGGACAAGTCACTGCCCTCCATCAAGAGCTGCACACTCTTCTTCTGCTGCTATCATCATTCCTTTTAATTGATTGGCTTGGGACAGTACTTACATTATGTAACAAGAAGTATGTAACCTCCTAATTGACTTTGTAACATAATCACATAACATGTCAGGTCACTGCCCTCCACGAAGAGCCAACACACTCTTCTGGCGCTGTCTTCATTCCCAGCATCTGATTGGCTGCATAATATTATAACCCCTCCCATCTCAGAACAGATAATGAAAAATGATAGCAATGATCTGCTCAGACAGTACTCAAATCTCCCAGATGCTGTGACTTTATGATTGATGGTTGCTGCAGTGCGGAGGGAGCAGCAGGCAGCGAGTTGGGAACGACCGTGATATATTTCATCCATTCTGCAGAACGAAAAACAGACTTTGTTGGACTGGCGCTGCCAGCTCTCTCCGCTCCTATCAGTATCACTTTATTACATTGTGCCCATAACTGGCGGTGATCAATGGTGATCATACAGAATAAATGAAGAAGGGATCAAATCTGACTTGTCCTTCGTCCATCTCTGCAAATGGATTTGATTCTGATCTTGTAAGATATTTGTTAAACTTCGTGAAAGTGGGGAAGATAAAAATCTAAATCCGAGCATAAGTCTCATATACGGTGCGCTAAATCTCCAAATACAACAGAGACAGAAAGTAAAAATTTAGGAATTTGTTGTTTAAATATTTAAATTTTTTAGAATGTTCACTTTTTTAATACACAAGGCTTTCCCCATATATGACGTCTTCTTCTTTTACACGGACTCCCAGCGATCAGCTGCCATCGAGTAAGAACCCCGGTACACAGTGATTAGTTTCCTTACTGCACCACCCCTCACTAAAGGAGTAATTATAAAGCCCCATAAATGCTTATTATCTTCATACCTTGCTTGTAATATTTCATTTGGGGCGTATTTGAGAAATTCATCCTTGACGTTTTATTTGCAAGTGCAGCAGGGTGGGCACCGCTTTTTCAGCTCTCCCTTTTCTTTTTTCAGGTCAGTCTTCTCTCAGTGGTCTGTCTCATGTGCACAGGCGTCATCATTGCAGAAGTTTGTTTCACAAAGTAGGGCGGCGCACGTTGGGCGAAGTCCAAAAGACTTTGCAGGAGCTGGTCCAGTGATATTGCAACTATAAGAGGAGCTCACTGAGTATTCCCTGAGTGATGAGCCAATGTGCTGGGATAAGGTGTTATCGGAACCTGCTCGGATACTTACCGAGCTACTTCGCCGTGCTTCAAACATATGCTTGTGTCCTCACGGTTGCATGTCTCGCGACTGATTGACAGCCGCAACACATGCAGGGATTGCCTAACAAATAGGGAATCCCTGCATGTGTTGCGACTGTCAAATAGTCTCGAGACATGCAGCCGAGGGAACTCGAACATATTTTTCGAGCATGCCGAAGTAGCTCGGTAAGTACCCGAGCATACTCAGATATCACCTTATCCGAGCAGGTTCGCTCATCACTAAAACTCATGCAATAAAGGTGCATGTGCAGAAGAGACAGGTCTCTGATTAAACACTGACCTGTCAATCAAAGACTTGAGGTTGACGATAAACGGAGAAAAAGTGAAAAAAGCAAAGCAGAGCTGGAAGTGCAGTGCCCGACCAATTGCACTTGTGATTAAATCTTCAAAGATGGATTTCTCAAAAATTATATGAACTAATAATACAAGAAAGGTATGAATGTAATAAATTTTAAAGGGGCATTACATTCAGGCCTTTAGTTGGGGGTTGAATATCCTTCTGACAGATGCTCTTTAAGCATTGCACAGGTTGCATTAAGAACAATCAGTTATCCATGCAACAACGGGAAGAAAAGATTACTGAATTCAAGTCAAATTTTATGAATTTTTCAGGTCCTAGTAAAATTTGAGCAATTTGCGATATAATTGGCACGAAACGCTAAAAGAAATGTTTTCCGCCTTTTTACAGATTGGAGAAGATTGTTTCAGCCAACGAGGGCTCCTATGGTCTAAGGCGCAACATATGATGCCTTGTAGCTATCACATCACAGCAGTCAATCAAGAGGGACTATAGAATACTTGCTATTTTCAGCAAATTCTTTCTAAATCAATTTTTCTGGGGGAAAAAACTGCCGAACCTGGTGAATTTTGTGTTTCTAAGGCTTGATCAACTCTACTAGGAAGTGTTAAGTCCTCCAACAAAAATGTATTTCAAAAACCTGACCTGCACATCCAAACATAGACTGAGTGTGAACAGGTGCTGAACCCAGAGTCGCCAACTCGTATATAGTTAAATAAATAGGGCAGCACACTGCAGCGCCAAAACATGCAAACTTGAAAAAACGAAATTTGAACTGCATTACTGCACTAGAAATATGAAAAATGAGAGCTTTTAGCGCACAAAAATGGCCAATTTTATGTGTACCTCGTAGCCACGTTAAGGCATCTCTCTTATACGAGGTCCTACGTTTGACCTACCTCACTGAGAATAAACGTCTCCATCTGAATGGGTACATGTAAAAACCTCTTCTTGGACTCAAATTCTCTCTCTATGTGGAGGGGTATTGGACCTACTATAATTAAAACACCTGAAGCTAGGAGGCGGGGAGTGCACGATCAGAAGGCTAGAGAATACATTTCAAAAACCTGACCTGCACATCCAAACATAGACTGAGTGTGAACAGGTGCTGAACCCAGAGTCGCCAACTCGTATATAGTTAAATAAATAGGGCAGCACACTGCAGCGCCAAAACATGCAAACTTGAAAAAACGAAATTTGAACTGCATTACTGCACTAGAAATATGAAAAATGAGAGCTTTTAGCGCACAAAAATGGCCAATTTTATGTGTACCTCGTAGCCACGTTAAGGCATCTCTCTTATACGAGGTCCTACGTTTGACCTACCTCACTGAGAATAAACGTCTCCATCTGAATGGGTACATGTAAAAACCTCTTCTTGGACTCAAATTCTCTCTCTATGTGGAGGGGTATTGGACCTACTATAATTAAAACACCTGAAGCTAGGAGGCGGGGAGTGCACGATCAGAAGGCTAGAGAATACATTTCAAAAACCTGACCTGCACATCCAAACATAGACTGAGTGTGAACAGGTGCTGAACCCAGAGTCGCCAACTCGTATATAGTTAAATAAATAGGGCAGCACACTGCAGCGCCAAAACATGCAAACTTGAAAAAACGAAATTTGAACTGCATTACTGCACTAGAAATATGAAAAATGAGAGCTTTTAGCGCACAAAAATGGCCAATTTTATGTGTACCTCGTAGCCACGTTAAGGCATCTCTCTTATACGAGGTCCTACGTTTGACCTACCTCACTGAGAATAAACGTCTCCATCTGAATGGGTACATGTAAAAACCTCTTCTTGGACTCAAATTCTCTCTCTATGTGGAGGGGTATTGGACCTACTATAATTAAAACACCTGAAGCTAGGAGGCGGGGAGTGCACGATCAGAAGGCTAGAGAATACATTTCAAAAACCTGACCTGCACATCCAAACATAGACTGAGTGTGAACAGGTGCAGTTCAAATTTCGTTTTTTCAAGTTTGCATGTTTTGGCGCTGCAGTGTGCTGCCCTATTTATTTAACTATATACGAGTTGGCTGACTCTGGGTTCAGCACCTGTTCACACTCAGTCTATGTTTGGATGTGCAGGTCAGGTTTTTGAAATGTATTCTCTAGCCTTCTGATCGTGCACTCCCCGCCTCCTAGCTTCAGGTGTTTTAATTATAGTAGGTCCAATACCCCTCCACATAGAGAGAGAATTTGAGTCCAAGAAGAGGTTTTTACATGTACCCATTCAGATGGAGACGTTTATTCTCAGTGAGGTAGGTCAAACGTAGGACCTCGTATAAGAGAGATGCCTTAACGTGGCTACGAGGTACACATAAAATTGGCCATTTTTGTGCGCTAAAAGCTCTCATTTTTCATATTTCTAGTGCAGTAATGCAGTTCAAATTTCGTTTTTTCAAGTTTGCATGTTTTGGCGCTGCAGTGTGCTGCCCTATTTATTTAACTATATACGAGTTGGCGACTCTGGGTTCAGCACCTGTTCACACTCAGTCTATGTTTGGATGTGCAGGTCAGGTTTTTGAAATGTATTCTCTAGCCTTCTGATCGTGCACTCCCCGCCTCCTAGCTTCAGGTGTTTTAATTATAGTAGGTCCAATACCCCTCCACATAGAGAGAGAATTTGAGTCCAAGAAGAGGTTTTTACATGTACCCATTCAGATGGAGACGTTTATTCTCAGTGAGGTAGGTCAAACGTAGGACCTCGTATAAGAGAGATGCCTTAACGTGGCTACGAGGTACACATAAAATTGGCCATTTTTGTGCGCTAAAAGCTCTCATTTTTCATATTTCTAGTGCAGTAATGCAGTTCAAATTTCGTTTTTTCAAGTTTGCATGTTTTGGCGCTGCAGTGTGCTGCCCTATTTATTTAACTATATACGAGTTGGCGACTCTGGGTTCAGCACCTGTTCACACTCAGTCTATGTTTGGATGTGCAGGTCAGGTTTTTGAAATGTATTCTCTAGCCTTCTGATCGTGCACTCCCCGCCTCCTAGCTTCAGGTGTTTTAATTATAGTAGGTCCAATACCCCTCCACATAGAGAGAGAATTTGAGTCCAAGAAGAGGTTTTTACATGTACCCATTCAGATGGAGACGTTTATTCTCAGTGAGGTAGGTCAAACGTAGGACCTCGTATAAGAGAGATGCCTTAACGTGGCTACGAGGTACACATAAAATTGGCCATTTTTGTGCGCTAAAAGCTCTCATTTTTCATATTTCTAGTGCAGTAATGCAGTTCAAATTTCGTTTTTTCAAGTTTGCATGTTTTGGCGCTGCAGTGTGCTGCCCTATTTATTTAACTCCAACAAAAATGTAACTCGAAGCTTTTCTAACAGAAGACAAGTTTGCCGCTAATTTTGTTAGAAAGCAGACATATTTCTCTAATTTTAGAAAACCCCTTTAATTTACCTACACCCAAAAGTACCCAGGTCTCGATCACTTTTTCTGATCTTTTGATTGACACTTCAGATTTAGGAGATGCAGTTGAATATTGTGCACACACTTCAATCTATGGCCAACGGGATTCCTTAAAGATTCGAACAATTTTCTTGGAAGTTATTTAAATAATGCGAAATGCTTTTCACGCTCTATTTTCGTGGATGAGGCTCAGACCCACAGCGCTGAAGAAAAGTATTGAAGTAAATGAGTTCCCCTGTGAAAACACTAATATTTTTAGCGTAAAATTCTAAGGGGACAGACCGGTGCTCGACGCTCGAAGAGCTTAGAAAGCTCAGTGAAAAGTAGAACGTTCAGAGAAGACGCAGCTGCCAGCAGGGATTTCTCCATGGAGCAATCTCATGTTTTCCTATATTTTAGAGGGTTTTCTCTAACCAAGAAGGGAAATCTGTAATAACAATGAAGTTTCAGTTTTTCATGACTTCCTAATACCGAGTTGGTTTCATTCAAGTCTTGGTGCTTGGTCTACATAGAAAGGATGAAGGATTAACGTTTGCATTTTTCCTGATTTCAAAAGTTGTTCTTGTTCCCAGTCCGCTCAAGAATATTCCCGACCCTGCTCAGGAATGCAACAAAGCGTAACAGACCAACCACTTTGCGCAAGTCTTCTATTTATCTCAGCATTTTGGTAAACGACAGTCCCGAACTTGAGGAGATTGTATCTTAAAAATTTAGGACAGTCCTGGAAATTCGAGACAGTTGTCAACTATGTGTCTGGTGGATCCAGACCATTCAGGTGTGACACGATCATCAGCCGTTCCATGGATGACCAGTTGGTATAGATATGGTCAGCCCAATCCCTCTCCACCATTATAGATGATTGTCAAGGGTTTCCGAAGGCAGACCCACCGTGGTCACCTATTGCCTGGACGGATTGAATTTGTGATGTGGTGGCCAAGACAAAATCTTCCTTAAAGAATTACTCTTAATTTACATACTCAAGATAGGCAAACCTATAGCATGTCCAGGTGTTTTAGCATCAAATGTATGCTCTGAAATCTGGGACACTCTGCTAGAAGTATTGGGTTTGTGCGCCGCCCCACATCCTTAGCACTATCGACACCATCCTACTTTCTTTTTTTTCTTGTGAAATTTTGTTCCCTTATTGCAAACACCCCTATGATCCCCTTCCTCCCCAAGCAACAACACTGATCCTTTTTCAGCTTGTCGGTATGGCCTTTTTTAAAAAGTTGCACACTACTTTAACATTAATGGCTTATCCTTAGGATAGGTCATCAGTGTCTAGTCACGATCCATTTTTGAATTTGTGGCAGCTCTGGTTCCACTTTGTTTAAATGTAGCTTTTTTCCTTTCAGTCCATCGGGGGTTAATGTCAGTTCCTCCCACCCCGTTGGCAATCTGGTGTAACTGCAATGTTGCTAGGTCAGCTGATGTGGTGGTGACCACTCTCACCATCCTTTAAATGGTAACTGTTATGAACTGGTGGTTTAGGAGCAACATGGGACGAGCTCTGAAGGAAGTGGTACCCGTACTGACTGCAGTCCCTAAGCTCAACACAACACTAGAAGTAGCCGTGGGATGCTCCTGACACTCCCTAGGCACCTCGTCACAGCCTGAGAACTAACTACCCCTAAAGATAGAAACAGGAAAACTATCTTGCCTCAGAGAAAATCAAAGGATAGATAGCCCCCCCACAAGTAATGACAGTGAGTGGAGAGGGAAAAGACATACACAGAATGAAACCAGGATGTAGCACAGGAGGCCAGTCTAGCTAGATAGATAGGACAGGATAGAATACTGTGCGGTCAGTATAAAAAACTACAAAAAATCCACACAGAGTTTACAAAAATCTCCACACCTGACTAAAGGTGTGGAGGGTAAATCTGCTTCCCAGAGCTTCCAGCTTCACTGAATTAATTCATACTGACAAGCTGGACAAAACATAGAAAGCACAGAACGGATAAGTCCACAACCTGTGGACAGAAAACAGCAAGCAAGGACTTAACTTTGCTGAACTGGTCAGGATAACAGGGAAATCCAAGAGAGATGTGAATCCAACCAGGAACCATTGACAAGTGGCACTGTCTGAAGGGAAGAGCCAGGCAAAAATAGCCGAGCAGAAAGACAATCAGTGGAAACAGCTGCAGACTGCTAAATCCAAGGAGCAGCCATACCACTTAAAACCACCGGAGGGAGCCCAAGAGCAGAACTCACAAAAGTGCCACTTACAACCACCAGAGGGAGCCCAAGAGCGGAATTCACAACAGGTAACCTGATGCATCAGCTGACTGTTGGTGATAGAGTTTTTCTTTGGAGACCAGCCTAGCAGGAGTAGCTCTCTGGTGTCAGCCACTTCTGGTGTTTGGAGTTCTGTTGCTGTGCTATCTGTGGTGTGGAACTTTGCAGCAGTGTCTGGAAGCTAAGTGCTATAATTTCACCTTGTCCCTCTGATGTATGTCACTGTCCCCTGTGTGGTATTATCTGCAGTGGTGAGGTTGATGCCCTTTGCTGGCCAGTGCACTAGCCAGGGCAGTATTAAGTGACAGCGAGGGACTTAGGTTCATTATGGCGGCGAGGAGAAGGACCCACTTAGGACGTTAGGGGAGTGCAGGGACAGGCTCAGGTTTGAGCTGAGGTGGTGGCCATCCCCCATTTTCCTATCTGTAGGGCCTTCCTCTCCCCAATACCACCCCATTGTGTGTGTGAGTTGCGCCGTCCGCTGACCGACTACCCATTGGGTCGCAATACGTATTGTGACATGTCTGATCGGTGGGTCTGATCGGTGGAGGGTAAGACACCTGGTGTCCCCACCGATCAGCAGCTCCTAGTGTCGGCTAGATGTGTTCGGTTACAGAACTGCACAGCACAGCTCCATCAGCTCTATAATGGCCGTGGCTGGGTACTGCACATCCTCCCCCTATTTGAATCAATAAGTGATGGATGTGCAATACACAGCCAGTATTTAGTTGACAAAGCTGCGCTCTGCAGTCCATAACTGAACACATCCGGCTGACACCGGGAGCAGCTGATCGGTGGGGATGCCAGGTATCACACCCTCCACTGATCAGACATTGATGACCTATCCTAAGTATCCTATCCTATCCTATCCATCAGTAAAGTAGTGGGCAACCTCTTAAAGACCTGTCCAGTCTGGGCATCAGGGAGGGGGTATTTTGATCTATAACTCCCACCCAGCATGGGAGCAGACAGGCTTGAAATTTACTGCTGTATGGCTCTGCTAATTGCTGTGATTTAATAACGAAGCCTTTATTGAGATTTCAGATCCAGTTTTGGAGTGGATACAATGTTCCCCGCAACGTAACCTGCAGTCATTTGTCCTACTTACAATCATACCAGCCACTTAATCACAAAATATCCAGCGCTGCAGTAAGTTACAACCTCCACAAGATCATTGTGTCGTTAGTAACAGAAAAGGAAATTCTGAAATAAAGTAACATTTATTCCAGAATTATTATTTCCCATTTACTTCCATTTCCCCTATAGCAAAGTTTAAATGGAATTTGCAGCATGATGTAGGGACAGAGAGCCTGATTCCTGTGATGTATCACTTAGTTTACTGAACGCAGCAGTTTTCTCTGCTGCAGATCTAGCAGAGCTCAAATGCTGAGCTCTGTATAACCCCGCCCACACCACTGATTTGCTGCTTTCAGTGTGCACTGTATATATACAGAAAGCTGCCAATCAGTGGTGGAGGTGGAGTTATACACAGAAAGCAGCCAATCAGTGGTAGGGGCATGGACAGACAAGGAGGCAAGAGACACCTAGTCCTGTAGTGATTATCTCCTGCTAATAAAACACTGATTTTATTTAAACAGCAACAAACAACCTAGTAAGTGACACATCGCTGATTCAGCCCCTGTGTCATACTGCTCTCCGATTACCAAAAAAATCTTGCTGACAGATTCCTTTTGACATATTATTGACCATAATCATCACCAACTACTCTATCATGCATGTGCTTATCTAGTTCTTCAAAATCTGATGAAATGTGATCAGTTATACTCGGATATCACTCGAGTATCTGGGTGCTCGGATGTGCTTGGCACTCAATGAGCATTGGCTGGTGCTCGGATTTGAAGCTTGAATACCTCTTCCCCCAGTTTGGCGCCTATCACACAGCCAATAGGCATGCGGGATTGCCTGCCAGTCGCGGTAATACCATAGCCATCTTGGTAGTGGCATTACTGTAATTGGCTGGCTGCATTACCTTATAAGAGATTAAAAAAGGACAAGCGCCACGAAGCACAGCTCACTTACACCATTGCACAGCTCAGGGACAATTCTGATTGGAGGGATAGCAGTTATCCAGACCAGTGTGTGCACAATTTAGTATCATCTAGTGTTGTTACCGATGCTGTTGTTGAACCATCAAACTAACAGCCCTTCTAACAACTAATTCTGTGGTTTTCTGTTTGTATCAGATACATTCTGTATTTAGTCTAGAGACAGTTGCAGGAGCAGGGAGAGTGACAGAATACAGAGTCTAGGCAGGGCTTAGGGCTTTGCCATTCATTGGTAAATACAGTTGTGCTAAAATGTTTACATAGCCCAGCAGAATTTTTGCTTTCTTGGCCTTTTTTCAGATAATATGAATGTCAACACCAAAGCTTTTTCTCCACTCATGGTTAGTGGTTGGGCGAAGCCATTTATTGTTATACTACTGTGTTTTCTCTTTCTAAATCATAATGACAACGCAAAACATCCAAATGACCCTGATCAAAAGTTCACCTACTCTGGTGATTTCGGCCTGATGACATGCACAGAAGTTGACACAAATGGGTTTGATTGGCTACTAAAGGTAACATCCTCACCTGTGACCTGTTTGCTTGTAATCAGTGTGTGCAGAAAAGCAGAGCGAGGTTCTGGGATCCAGACAGACTCTTGCATCTTTCATCCAGCCACTGATATTTCTGGATTGTGAGTCATGGGGAAAGCAAAAGAATTGTGAATGAATCTACGGGAAAAGGTAGTTGAATTGTATAAAACAGGAAAGAGATGCAAAAACATAGCCAAAGAATTGATAATGCCAGTCAGCAGCATTGAAACTGTGATTAACAAATTTAAAATCAGGGCTCTGTAAAAACAAAACCACGGTCAGGTTGACCAACAAAAATGTCATCCACAACTCCCAGGAAAATTGTTCGGGGTGCAAAGAAAAACCCACAAATATCATCAGCTCAAATACTGGACTTTCTGAAAACTAGTGGTGTGGCTGTTTCAAGATGCAAAATAAGGAGGCACTTGAAGAAAAATGAGCAGCATGGTCGAGTCGCCAGAATAAAGCCATTACTGCCACAAAGTAGCTCGCCTAAAGACAAACCTCAACACTTCTGGAACAAGGTAATTTCCAGTGATGAGACCAAAATTTTACTTTTTGGCCACAACCATAAACGTTACATTTGGAGAGAGGTCAACAAGGCCTATAATGAAAGGAACTCCATTCCTACTGTAAAGCATGGAGGTGGCTCGCTGATATTTTCGGGATGTGTGAGCTACAAAGGCACAGGAAACTTGGTCAAAGTTGGAGGAAAGATGAATGCAGCACGTTATCAGCAAATACTGGAGGCAAATTTGCAATCATCAGCCTGGAAGCTGCGCATAGGATGTACTTGGAAGTTCCAACATGACAACGATCCAAAACACAAGGCCAAGATGACCTGTCATTGGCTACAGCAGAACAAAGTGAAGGTTCTGGAGTGGCCATCTCAGTCTCCTGAGCCACTCTGGGGAGATCTCAAGCGCCACTCTGGGGAAATCTCAATGGCTTCACCCAACCAATAACCATAAGTGGAGAAAAAGTTTTGGTGTTATCATTCATATTCTCTGAAAAAAGGCCAAGAAAGCAAAAATTCTGCCGGGGTATGTAAACTTTTGAGCACAACTGTATATAACTGCTGCATGTGACAACACTCATTTTTAGGGGAGGTGAAAAAATTGATTATATTGTCATCCGTAGAATATTACATGCTGTGTCTGACATTACAGTGGTATATAATACTTCAAAAAAGCATTGAAATTTTTTTCTGGGTTCAGCTAGTCATTCACAGAGTTTTACGTGCTTTGTGTTACACTTCAGTGGCATATAACACTCCAAAACAGAGTTCAATTTTTTTTCTGGCTAGAATTAGTAATCCATACATTGTAACGTGTTTATTGGGTGAAAAGGCGCCAAAGATGGCAGAATCCCACGAGACTCTCTAGGTAGCAATCAGAGGCATAGTAGAGCCAGACCAAGCTAGAGCGACAGCAGAGGTGGCAGGCGCCTGAGGTCCAAAACCGTCCGCTTTCCTGGATCCCCCAAGCCCTGAACCAAGGCGAAAGCATTCACTGTTGGGGTTCTTGCAGACTGCAGACAGGAGAGCCAGGATCCAGCAACTAGTGAGTGGACTGAGAGGCCTAGGCTAGTCAGAAGAGAGAAGGAGAGGACCCAGGACCAGGACTGGAGACATGCTAGCGGGTCTACTAGCCGCAAGGTACCAAGAGTTGGCATTCTAAGGAGGGGGTTGCTACATACGAAGGCAAAGATAGGGGTCCATAGAAGAGTTTGAGACTCGTCATCACATCTCGTTCAATGAGCGGGCAATATAGACTGAACACTTGCCTCAAAGGCTACAAGAGCTTACAGCTGGAAGCAGGATCACACTCCTCAAAATGGAGGGGCAACGTCGCTAGTATGCAATGGATGTGATCCAAGAACAAATTGCGAAATTAAAAGGCCCAGGAGATTTTCATTGAGGCGGCTTGAGATGGGGCTACCACTCCAAGAGATCGGACTGTTCTTGGTGTTCCCCACCTTCTATGTGTGAGCAAGCAATGGTGGGGGTGACACTGAGGGCATCATCAATTTCTACATGTCAGAGACTCCGGCACTACACAAAGCCGGGTTACTTACACCCCAGGTACCTGGAAATCAGGGTCCAGGAAAAATATGGAGGCAGTCCCCGCAGCCTCCCTAGGAAGGAGAAGAAGAATCAGACACCCGAAGAGGATTACTGTATTACTCTCCATATAATGTTTTCCTGGCTTTGTACTTTGTGGAAAGCCTTTATGAGTAAAGGAGACAGGAGTACATCAACTTCACTACATCAGCTACACATTAAAAATATTTGAATGAAGCCTGCCAGTCATCACCTGTCAGGGGTCTATGGATGACCCTCGTTATAATTTTTTCTGGTTTGCCCTTTGTGCAAAGCATTTATGAGTGTAGAATTGCCACAATTAACACTTTCTTAATTTTTTATGAAGCACTCCAGTTGGTGCTTTGGAGGGTGAATGGATGACCCTGCTTGTAATTTTTGTCAGGCTTTGCAGTGTGTGCAGAGCTTTTATGAGTGTAAAAGTACCACTACATGACAATTTGACTAGAATGTGTATGAGGTTCTACATGAACCGGTAACCAACCAGTATGTGCACAGATACAGAGGGTTAATAAGTGCATATAAGGTGTTTGAACAGATAATATGAGGGTCCTGGTTTTCAAGAAAAGTTTGTATGGGCAAAACAGGAATTGTTAGATAAGTATGTTGAGGCAATTGGCCAGTATTTATGTCTAATACAGGGTTTACGAGAGTCCCTAATTTTTGGCACTATTTGCTTCCTTTTTTAAAAAATTACATTGGAATTTCATTTTTTTAATAAAAATTTCAATTTTGGTTTACTTAAATTATTATGTTTCTAAATCCTATTAAATGTTACCTTTTATGCAAGTCTTTATACATGAAAAAAATGTTTCTTAACATTTTTTTTTTCCTGTGAACTCCAAGTTCTCTACGGTTTTGAATGTTTTATTTTCAGTCTTTATTTTCAGTCCTTAAAGTGGATTAAAAGTGTGACACCATTGTTCCCATCAGCGATCTGGGAGTCAGAGATGCTTCAAGGGGTCTTCCCCATGCTGTTCTCCTTCCATTCAGCATTTTTTCCATCCATTGCATCATTTTCACTGCTGCTCAGACCTCTTTGTAGGGTCTGCCGGAAAAAAATGCTCAGATTTACCATTGGCACCCATTATATTCGTTACTTGAATCGAGCATCCGAGCATTAGGAATTGCTCCTTTCAAGTAACGAGCATCCGACTATTTTAATGCTCTTTCATCTCTAGTGTATATAAATCATATAGGAGACCCTGTTACTGCTGTCTATACTTTACATAGAAGACACTGAGACTGCTGTGTATGCATCAGATAGGAGACGCTTAGACTGCTGTGGGGGACAATGGAGACTCCATTTTGGATTTATTAATTCAGGCCCAATAGATTATCCAGAGATCTCCCTTCCCACTCCTGAAGTGGCCCCCCACCCTTGGGATAAGTACAAAATTTCCAAAAGAACAGAACTTTACCATATGGCCAGATAATTAGGGGCCACGTGTTAATGAACACAAGGAAGAGCAGAGCTGGGACCCCTTCTGTCTTTTGTGCAAGGCAGCCCACATCAATGGGAAAGTGTAGACACTTTGGCACCCACACCTAGAGATGAATTATGAGAGTACCATGCATCTCAGGGGTAAGTCCAATATACCATCAGAACCCTGGGAGACCTCTGCACGCAACCCAGTGTCTCATATTTCCCTAGCTGTCAAGACTGGCTCTCCAGAACCCAAGTTTGGATTGTCAGGCCAGCCCCAACGAACCCGGTTAGACGTCAGTTGTCCCATTTGGACCTCCATCTAGGAAGTTATGACCCATCCTAATTATTTGGAATTATTTCAGCTAGGAGGTCAAGGGAGTAGAATACAGCCAACCTAGAGGAGCAGTGGCGAATATGGAACGGGGCAAGCTAGGGGTTAAAAGCTAGCCACCCACCTTTACTCTACGTCATTGTTCTGCCATGGAAGCCACGTCCCGTCGCATGTAGAGATGGACCAGATACTAAGAAGGTGCCTGTGGATAAAAAAGCTTCCCTCCATCGACATGTGATAAAAAACAGTAATGTGACACATACAGCTAAGTGCTATCCCCAACCTGTACTATACTTTTATCTGTACTTCTGGTTGTAATATCTGTATATTACTCTGTATATATTTGTAGTATTTAGTGCACCTTTCGGCAATTAAAATATCAATTAATTTTGGGCTGCTCTTTTATCTTGAACCCCAATTACCCACGTCCAGGAGTTCAGCTAGTACTCATACGCTACCTGAGGTTGGTTTCTGACCCGATATAAGCTTGTTAATGGACTGGGTTTATATCTAAAGAGGAACTGGTGGCAGCATACCATACAGGTGTTATTGGGGATCCTGACAGTGATTGATTGGAGGCTTATATATATATATATATATATATATATATATATTCCTGGCCTGGGACTGGTGATATACACTGCTCAAAAAAAAAGGGAACACTAAAATCCCACATCCTAGATATCACTGAATGAAATATTCCAGTTGTAAATCTTTATTCATGATCACATAGTGGATTGTGTTCAGAACAATAAAACCTAAAAATGATCAACGTAAATAACAACTAATATCCCACAGAGGTCTAGAGTTGGAATGATGCTCAAACTCAAAGTGGAAAATGAAGTTACAGGCTGATCCAAATTCAGTGGAAATGCCTCAAGACAAGAAAATGATGCTCAGTATTGTGTGTGTCCTCCACGTGCCTGTGTGATCTCCCTAAAATGCCTGGGCATGCTTCTGATGACGTGGCAGATGGTCTCCTGAGGGATCTCCTCCCAGACCTGGACTAAAGCATCCGCCAACTCCTGGACAATCTGTGGTGCAACGTGATGTTGGTGGATGGTGCGAGATATGATGTCCCAGATGTGTTCAATTGAATTCAGGTCTGGGGAACAGGCGGGCCAGTCCATAGCTTCAATGACTTCATCTTGCAGGAACTGCTGACACACTCCAGCCATATGAGGTCTGGCATTGTCCTGCATTAGGAGGAACCCACAGCCAACCGCACCAGCATATGGTCTCACAAGGGGTCTGTGGATCTCATCTCGGTACCTAATGGCAGTCAGGGTACATCTGGCGAGCACATGGAGGGCTGTGCGTCCCTCCAAAGAAATGCCACCCCACACCATTACTGACCCACTGCCAAACTGGTTATGCTGAAGGATGTTGCAGGCAGCAGATTGCTCTCCACGTCGTCTCCAGACTCTGTCACGTCTGTCACATGTGCTCAGTGTGAACTTGCTTTCATCTGTGAAGAGCACAGGGCCCCAGTGGCGAATTTGCCAATCCTGGTGTTCTGTGGCAAATGCCAAGTGTCCTGCACGGTGTTGGGCTGTGAGCACAACCCCCATCTGTGGACGTCGGGCACTCAGACCATCCTCATGGAGTTGGTTTCTAACCGTTTGTGCAGACACATGCACATTTGTGGCCTCCTGGAGGTCATTTTGCAGGGCTCTGGTAGCGCTCCTACTGTTCCTCCCTGAACAAAGGCTGAGGTAGCGGTCATGCTGCTGGGTTGTTGCCCTCTTATGGCCCCTCCACGTCTCCTAGGGTACTGGCCTGTCTTTTGGTAGCGCCTCCAGCCTCTGGACACTACGCTGACAGACACAGCAAACCTTATTTCCACAGCTCACATTGATGTGCCATCCTGGATGAGCTGCACTACATGAGCCACTTGTGTGGGTTGTAGAGTCCGTCTCATGCTAGCACAAGTGTGAAAGCACAAACAACATCAAAAGTGACCAAAACATCAGCCTGAAAGCATTGGTACTGAGATGTGGTCTGTGGTCCCCACCTGCAGAACCACTCCTTTATTGAGGGTGTCTTGATAATTGCCAATAATTTCCATCTGTTGTCTATTCCATTTTCACAACCGCATGTGAAATTGATTGTAAATCAGTGTTGCTTCCTAGGTGGACAGTTTGATTTCACCAGTGGCGTAGGAAGGGGGGTGCGGGGGGGGCGGTCCGCCCCGGGCGGCACAATGCTGGGGGCGGCCGGCGCTGCAGGAGAAGAAGATAAAAAAAAAAAAGACGCCCCTTTAAATCTTCGGGCGGCGCCGTCTGCCGCCACGACCAGGGCCAGCTCCCCCCACCCCCGGGTCCCGCCCCCGCCCCCGCCCCCCGCTCTAATACTCACCTCTCCTGGTTCCTGCGGCTTCAGCGTCCTCTGACTCTGCGACGTCTCAGAGCAGAGGGCGCGATGACGTCACTACTGTGCGCGCCGCTCTGCCTCTCTGTCCTGAGCGTCGCAGAGCCGGAGAGACGCTGACTGCACCGGACCTGCGCTGGGAACGGGAGAGGTGAGGATTTTACTTTTTTTTTTTTTTCTTTATGTCTGACTGTCTGGGGCTGGGGCAATGCTGGAGACCATGGGGCAGATTGCTGGACACACTGGGGCAGTACTGGAGACCATGGGGCAGAATGCTGGACACACTGGGGCAATACAGGAGACCATGGGGCAGATTGCTGGACACACTGGGGCAATACAGGAGACTATGGGGCAGATTGCTGGACACACTGGGGCAATACAGGAGACCATGGGGCAGATTGCTGGACACACTGGGGCAATACAGGAGACCATGGGGCAGATTGCTGGACACACTGGGGCAATACAGGAGACTATGGGGCAGATTGCTGGACACACTGGGGCAATACTGGAGACCATGGGGCAGAATGCTGGACACACTGGGGCAATACTGGAGACCATGGGGCAGAATGCTGGACACACTGGGGCAATACTGGAGACCATGGGGCAGAATGCTGGACACACTTGGGCAATACTGGAGACCATGGGGCAGAATGCTGGACACACTGGGGCAATACTGGAGACCATGGGGCAGAATGCTGGACACACTGGGGCAGTACAGGAGACTATGGGGCAGAATGCTGGACACACTGAATACTGGAGACCATGGGGCAGATCTCAGGACACATTGAGGCAATGCTGGAGACCCTGGGGCAGACTTCTGGACATACTGGGGCAATACTGGAGACCATGGGGCAGATTGCTGGACACACCGGGGCAATACTGGAGACCATGGGGCAGAATGCTGGACACACTGGGGCAATACAGGAGACCATGGGGCAGATTGCTGGACACACTGGGGCAATACTGGAGACCATGGGGCAGAATGCTGGACACACTGGGGCAGTACAGGAGACTATGGGGCAGAATGCTGGACACACTGAATACTGGAGACCATGGGGCAGATTTCAGGACACATTGAGGCAATGCTGGAGACCCTGGGGCAGACTTCTGG
Source organism: Ranitomeya imitator (assembly GCF_032444005.1). NCBI lineage: Eukaryota > Metazoa > Chordata > Amphibia > Anura > Dendrobatidae > Ranitomeya > Ranitomeya imitator. Next base: position 547,389,323 of record NC_091287.1, read on the forward strand.
ACATACTGGGGCAATACTGGAGACCATGGGGCAGATTGCTGGACACACCGGGGCAATTCTGGAGACCATGGGGCAGAATGCTGGACACACTGGGGCAATACAGGAGACCATGGGGCAGATTGCTGGACACACTGGGGCAATACTGGAGACCCTGGGGCAGATTGCTGGACACACTGGGGCAATACTGGAGACCCTGGGGCAGATTTCTGGACACATTGAGGCAATGCTGGAGACCCTGGGGCAGACTTCTGGACACACTGGGGCAATGCTGGACACTGGGGCAGATTGCTGGACACACTGGGGGTAATATACTGGACACACTGGGGCAATGCTGGACACTGGGGGTAATATGCTGGACACACTGGGGCAGACTGCTGGACACACTGGGGAAAGGCTGGACACTGGGGCAGATTGCTGGACACACTGAGGGCAGATTGCTGGACACACTGGGGGTAATATGCTGGACATACTGGGGCAGATTGCTGGACACACTGGGGGTAATATGCTGGACACACTGGGGCAGATTGCTGGACAACATGGGGGTAATATGCTGGACACACTGGGGCAGATTGCTGGACAACATGGGGGTAATATGCTGGACACACTGGGGGCAGGACTTGAGGCATGGGCAGAATGTAGATACGGGGCATGATTGGAGACACGGGGCAGGATTGGATCATGGGGCAGGACGGATACGATGGAGGCTGGTGGGGCAGGATGGGGAGATCATATGGGGTAGAATGGATACTCATGAGGGCAGGATACGACAACATATGGCTGGAGCCAGGAATGAGATAAACGGGGCCAGGGTGGGGAATATTATTACCATAGGGGATAATTAAGGGATATTGTTACTGCAGTGATGTATTTATTTTATTTTTTGAGTATACTGTTTTAAATGGGGGGGCGGTCCTGTTACTGTGCAGAGTGACACTATATCACCTTTTTTTCTTCATGTGGTGTAATGTAGAAGTTGTGAAAAATTAAGTAATGTGTTCTGCAAGCGGAGCTCGAGATAACTGTGTTATTTCCTGCAGAAACGAGTCCTGGCTGGAAGGAATGATGGCGGTCTGTGCTGGATGAAAGATGAAGGACTTCACCTAGAGACGTCACTGGTGAGTCAGTGTTACCTATACACTGACACTATACACTGTATACTATATAGAGGTCCTGTGTATAATGTCACCAGTGATCTCTGTATTACCTCTACACAGACACTGCATTCTAAGTACAGATCTCCTGTGAATACTGGAACTTATGGTGATAGTATTGTGGTTTTTTTTTTATTACTGATCAGTATTGTAGTATTCAGTCACTATGTGGTGGTAATATGTGGTCTGGAAAAGGTGCGGTGGTATTTGTCCCTTGTATGTAGTATTATTCGGTCACTATGTGGCCTGGTCATGGTGTGGTGGTATTAAGTCACAGGTGTGGCATGTGGGGGTGACACCATTAGGCCCAGTTTAAGTTCTACAAAACAGGAAAACCATTTTTGGTAACCTTTGTGTGTATTGAGCTGGGGGGGGGCGCCAAACTCGGGAACAGCCCCGGGCGGCAAAAGCTCTAGCTACGCCTCTGGATTTCACAGAAGTTTGATGTACTTGGAGTTATATTGTGTTGTTTAAGTGTTCCCTTTATTTTTTTGAGCAGTGTATATACCACCCTCACCGCAGAGTGTCCCGGTAACCAGTACGTAGCAGGGCAACCTCTCCGGCGACTACTTATCCTAGGTGCTGTTCGTTCCCTGACTGACATGAGGGTAAGGGGGTGATAGAGAGCTGAGACTGTGTAAGCTCCGTCACAGATTGTTGATGGCGGGGGATATCAGTATCCCTCGTGTGTGTTTTCCTTATAAGTGGTGGCAGCGGTGAGTGAGGCAGGGTGCCAGTGATGGATTTTGGAGGTCTGGGTTTGTGATGCAGAAAACGACTAGTCTGGGAAGTGTATGGAGGAAGACCGTGCTGCGGGTACCTGTACCGACTCGGGTCCAAAACTGTTGAGGCTGCCTCCCATGTTGTCTGGGGGAAGGAATGAGAGACCGGACTAACCTCATGACCTGGGTAGGAGGGGCTAGATAAAAGAAAAAGCGCGCACGGCGACAGGCAGTGTGGCGTGAACTAGCAGCGTGCGTCAGGGTGAGCAGTGTGTTCTATCCTCCGAGCGCCGGCGCTGTGGCGAGCTGTGTTTGTCGGCTCCTGCCATCTGCCGAATGACCGTTGCAGAAAGAGTTGCCGTGCGCCCAGTGACCGTAAGAGCGGGAGGTGCCGTGCTCTCAGTGACCGTGAGTACCGCACATGTGCGAAAGGAGAAAGCCGGGTGCCAGACATATGCTTGCGGCCTTCCCTGCCAGTTGCTGTATGCCAGTCCACGTTTGATTCTGGCAGTTGCTTCGGCCTCACGCGCTATTGGACTAGGGGCTCAGTGGAAGGTGCTGGAGACAGACTGCTGCCACCAGAAGATGGACCCTTGTTTCAAGGATCCCATCTGCGGACATCTTCCCGGTCTATGCCGGCGCTACAATTCCTGTAGAATCGTCTACGGAGGAGGAATCTAAAGTACACGATAAGTTTGACAATTGGACTGTTGTTATTCCGCATTTTGTTCCCTTGTTTTTGTTTTCTTGCATTAACCCTTTAGCCATTAATCTCCCTGCAAGGAGCTTATACCCTGTTAAATTAAATTGTTACATTTGTTAACCCTTCCCTGTCTCCTGTCCGTCACTGCATCCCGCTACCTGCTTTCCGGAGCAGAAAGCACATTGCAAAATATGGAATCCAGTGTGCCTTCCCTCTGCATTTATCGCTGCGACTGGAGAGAGGAGAAGACGGCGCAGGAGCGTGAGGGGGAGGATAATGGAGTAGATGGTTCGTACTGTGAAACCTGTATACATTTCATGTCCTCTTGAGCATAAAGAACTCCTCGTTTCCTGTGCTGCTGAACTTGACTAATCTTTTCTTGTTTTCAATGCTCTTGGATTTATTTGCAGTTTCGCCTTACTATTGTGGTTGCATTAATAGGATTTCCAAGGACACTTTCTAAGTCAGTGACAAGAGCACGACGAACTCACAGCACAATTACATGCAGATGTAGAAACCACCAACACAACATGATGGCGGCCACAGGGCGATGCAGCGGTGCGCACCATGGCATGTTATGTTATTTGAGAAGCACAACTGTTTTCTGTGACTTGGCGGCTGTCACATCTGAACATTAAATCATAACCTCCCAGAACTACTATGTTCCCACAAAAAAATCCTATATCCTTATTTAATTTGTTAGGTAGAAGTTTGTAATCTGAAGACGCTCTTCAACTTTATCAGTGGAAATGAGAATGCAACAATTGTCAGCTCTAGATGTAGCTACGTTTACCTTGACTCTGATAACAAAAGTCTGTTAAAGTCCCCCGTCGTGGCCCCATCCAGTAATAATGTTCCTCATTCTGGCCCCTTCCTGTAATAATGTCCTGTGTCCTGAGCCCTACCCTGTAATGCTATTCCCTGTCCTAAAATAATTACTGCATCCTGTAATAATGTCCCTCATCATTGTCCTTTCCAGCAATAATGTCCTGTGTCCTGAGCCCTATCCTGTAATGATGTCCCTGTCCTAAAATAATTACTCCATCCTGTAATAATGCCCCTCATCATTGCCCTTTCCAGCAATAATGTCTTGTGTCCTGAGCCCTATCCTGTAATGATGCTCCTGTCCTAAAATAATTACTCCATCCTGTAATAATGTCCCCCTTCCTTGCCCTTTCCAGTAATAATGTCTTGTGTCCTGAGCCCTATCCTGTAATGATGTCCTTGTCCTAAAATAATTACTCCATCCTGTAATAATGTCCCCCTTCCTTGCCCTTTCCAGCAATAATGTCTTGTGTCCTGAGCCCTATCCTGTAATGATGTCCCTGTCCTAAAATAATTAAGCCATCCTGTATTAATGTCCCTCATCCTTGCCCTTTCCAGTAATAATGTATTGTGTCCTGAGCCCTATCCTGCTATGATATTCCCTGTCCTAAAATAATTACTCCATCCAGTAATAATGTCCCCTTCCTTGCCCTTTCCTGTAATAATGTCTTGTGTCCTAAGCCCTATTCTGTAATGATGTCCCTGTCCTATAATAATTACTCCATCCTGTAATAATGTCCCTCATCCTTGCCCTTTCCTGTAATAATGTCTTGTGTCCTAAGCCCTATTTTGTAATGATGTCCCTGTCCTATAATAATTACTCCATCCTGTATTAATGCCCCTCATCCTTGCTCCTTCCTGTAATAATGTCTTTTGTCCTGAGCCCTATCCTGTAATGATATTCGCCGTCCTAAAATAATTACTCCATCCAGTAATAATGTCCCTCATCCTTTCTCCTTCCTGTAATAGTGTCTTGTGTCCTGAGCCCTATCCTGTAATGATATTCCCCACCCTAAAATAATTACTCCATCCTGTAACAATGTCCCTCATCCTTGCTCTTTCCTGTAATAATGTCTTGTGTCCTGAGCCCTAACCTCTAATGATATTCCCCGTCCTAAAATAATTACTCCATCCTGTAATAATGTCCCTCATCCTTGCTCCTTCCTTTAATAATGTCTTTTGTCCTAAGCCCTACCCTGTAGTGATGTCCCTGTCCTATAATAATTACTCCATCCAGTAATAATGTCCCTCATCCTTGCCCTTTCCAGCAATAATGTCTTATGTCCTGAGCCCTATCCTGTAATGATATTCCCCGTCCTAAAATAATTACTCCATCCTGTAATAATGTCCCTCATCCTTGCCCCTTCCTGCAATGTCTTGTGTCCTGAGCCCTATCCTGTAATGATGTTCCTTGTCCTAAAATATTTACTTACATCCTGTAATAATGTCCCCATCCTGACCTCTTCATGTAGTAACATCCTGTGCCCTTTCCTTTAATAATGTCCTCTGTCTTATAACAATGTCTCCCATCCTACAAAAAAATGTAATTCATCAACTAAATGGGCTTTGGCTTGTGCAATGTTATATGATCTTAATCTTTTAAAGTGAGATAATAATATGTGACAAGTTATCAGGATGGTGTCGTGTAGGTCATAATCACCTTTTCTACATCTGTATTTAAACACCAATTAATTCTGCCCTTGGTTAAATGGTGCGAACAGACGTTTTCCTACTTTTGCCTCCCTCGAAAAACCCTCTTATTTCTCCATTCCTGTTAATTTCATGTGCGTTACGGTTAGGTCATGTGCACATAGGACTGAAATAGAGATGACATTTTGCTATGTATTACAGTGTCGTTTATAGATTTTCAGTTTCAAAAGATCAGCTACTAAACTGTCCTATGTGGACTTACTATGTGCCTTCATCATGCTATACTGTTAACTGTTAACATCCACTAGGCGCTCGACAGGGAGGATACAGGAAGGAGTGTATCTGTCCCAGAAAATAAGCTGGGCGAGATATTAAAAGCTGGTTAGTACAAGTTGGTGCAGTAGCAAAGGTGCTGGGCCGCTTTATGGTAGTTGCGGGCTGGGTTTTATTAGAGTGATGAGGAGGAGGATTTGGACTCATCACTCCTACTCCCACTCTAGTACAGGTAGTCCTGGAGGCTTAGCCAGCTCAGCTGAGAGAAGGCTGAAGAATACACAGTCTCTGGAGTGATATGGTATATTTCTGAGAAGGATCTGCAAGGTGTTTAAAAAGCTAAATATGATGTAATGGAGCGCTAAACCCCACAAATGTCCATGGTAACGCGAGTCAGGGATATGATGCACTAGTTATCCCCTAGTCAGGCAATTCTTTGTTGTTTCTTTCAGTGGCCTTAATGTTTGCTACTTCACTTACATGGAGTTTTTCCACCTAAGTCATGGCCAAGCATTCTATAAAACCCCTACTGCGTTACAATATATATATATATATACATATATATATATACTAGATTGTGGCCCGATTCTAACGCATCGGGTATTCTAGAATATGCATGTCCCCGTAGGATATAGACAATGATGATTCCAGAATTCGCGGCAGACTGTGCCCGTCGCTGATTGGTCGAGGCAACCAATAGGACATCATCATCGCCATGGCAACCATTATGACATCTACGTCGATACTGTGCCCGTCGCTGAATCAGAAACGTGAGATGTCTACGTCCTTTATGACATCATCGTCGCTGTGCCCGTTGCTGATTGGTCGAGGCCTGGCGGCCTCGACCAATCAGAGACGCAGGATTTCTACGTCGATGCTGTGCCGGTCTCTGATTGGTCGAGGCCTGGCGGCCTCGACCAATCAGAGAGCCGGGATTTCCAGGACAGACAGACAGACAGACAGACAGACAGAAAAACCCTTAGACAATTATATATATAGATATATAGATATATATATATATATATATATATATATATAATCTTATTCTATTACCCAGAGATAATTAGCAAGTGCCAAAGACAATTCCTCACTTATTGACTGATTTAACATGGGTGGGAAACTGGTATTCCAATTTTTGAAATATTAAGATTGTTGACAAATATCTCAGTAAAGCTCACATTACCTCTGCGTTAATTAGCCAGTGACATAGACTTTGACTTGCTAGTTACCTTATTTGATTAGAAGTCTCCAAGTTAATCTGAATAACAGCTCATATCTCAACCTTGAAATATTTAAATTGGTGAAAAACATGCAATTAAATGCTCATGTCTCCTGCAAGATAATCAGCAAGTGACACAGACTTTGTATTGCTAATTACCTAAAATATTTAGTAAACTCAATCATTAAATATTGGTTACGTTTTTTTTTTTTAAATAAGAATCTGAATTAGGGATTCCTTATCATAGCAGAGCACTTAATTCCTCTGTGATATTAAACAAGTTAACTATCACTTGCTTATTACATCATTTAATCAGTAAGGTCTAGCCAGCCTGAGTGGAAGGACATATCTCACTATTTAAATACTATGGTTTGGTGACAAATACCTTTTACAAAATTGGTCATGAATTGAGTTGAGCGACTTTTACTTTTTTAGGATCGAGTCGGGTTTCGCGAAACCCGACTTTGTCAAAAGTCGGGTCGGGTGAAATCGGCCGATTATCGCGAAAAATCGTGGATCGGCCGAAACCCGAAACCCAATGCAAGTCAATGGGGAATCAAAGTCGGCAGTGAGTGGAGGACAGTAAAACACCTACAGAGCCCATTTTAATGCCAAAAACATCAATTCTTGTTACTTAAGCTTGTCAATCTTAATTTACCTTATAATAATAGTTAGTCATTGAAAATTGGGGGTCATTTGGCTAAAGTTGTAGGGGGGTAGGGCTGGTTCAAGTTTTTCATGGGCCCAGAAAAAGCAGACTACGTCACGGCGGTGGAGCAGGGAGAGGTAAGTATTTAAACTTTGCAAGTGCTGTGATCCTGAGCAAGCAGGGGGGCCCACTCGTTCGCATTGGCACTGGCACAGGGCCCCTCAAAGTACGGCGGTGTGTTTGACGGCGGGGGCGCCTCCCACCGGCAGAGACACTTTTGCGTACTATGAGGGGCCCTGTGCCAGTGATGTCGCAAACGAGTATGCCCCCCACACCTGATGAAGGAACCTGCACTTTCATCTGTATCTTCCTCTTTGTCCCCGTGTGAGGTGGTACAGTATGCGGGAAGGGGAACCTGACTTTCAGCAGGATCAGATTCTGGCTGTGTAGAGTGCAAGGGGAATGTAGTGGTCTGGGTCAATGTACCAGCAGACTCATCTAGCAGTGGCTGGGCAATGGGCAGGATGAGAAGGAAACACAGTTAGTATGCCCAAATAATAAAGCAGGCTAAATGCAGTTCAAAAGTGGTAACAGGACTAAACAGGTGGCATTGCTTTGTTCAGTGGAGGACAACTGTAAAGAGTGGCAGAGACAGTTAGTAGGCCCAAGTAATAAAGTTGGCCAAATGCAGTTCAAAATTGGTAACAGGAGTAAACAGGCGGCACTGCTTTGTTCAGTGGAGGAGAAAAGCAAGGAGCGGCAGACAACGTTAGTAGGCCCAACCAAACAAGTAAGCCAAATGCAGTTTAATATCTGAAACAGGATGAAAATTGAGGCTCAGCTTTGTTCAGTGGAGGAGAAAAGCAAGGAGCGGCAGACACCGTTAGTAGGCCCAACCAAACAAGTAGGCCAAATGCAGTTTAATATCTGAAACAGGATGAAAATTGAGGTTCAGCTTTGTTCAGTGGAGGAGAAAAGCAAGGAGCGGCAGACACTGTTAGTAGGCCCAACCAAACACTTAGGCCAAATGCAGTTTAATATCTGAAACAAGATGAAAATTGAGGCTCAGCTTTGTTCAGTGCAGGAGAACAACAAGCAGCGGCAGACACCGTTAGTAGGCCCAACCAAACAAGTAGGCCAAATGCAGTTTAATATCTGAAACTGGATGAAAATTGAGGCTCAGATTTGTTCAGTGGAGGAGAAAAGCAAGGAGCGGCAGACACCGTTAGTAGGCCCAACCAAACAAGTAGGCCAAATGCAGTTTAATATCTGAAACAGGATGAAAATTGAGGCTCAGCTTTGTTCAGTGGAGGAGAACAACGAGCAGCGGCAGACACTGTTAGTAGGCCCAACCAAACAAGTAGGCCAAGTGCAGTTTAATATCTGAAACTGGATGAAAATTGAGGCTCAGCTTTGTTCAGTGGAGGAGAAAAGCAAGGAGCAGCAGACACCGTTAGTAGGCCCAACCAAACAAGTAGGCCAAATGCAGTTTAATATCTGAAACAGGATGAAAATTGAGGCTCAGCTTTGTTCAGTGGAGGAGAACAACAAGCAGCGGCAGACACCGTTAGTAGGCCCAACCAAACAAGTAGGTCAAATGCAGTTTAATATCTGAAACAGGATGAAAATTGAGGCTCAGCTTTGTTCAGTGCAGGAGAAAAGCAAGAAGCGGCAGACACCGTTAGTAGGCCCAACCAAACAAGTAGGCCAAATGCAGTTTAATATCTGAAACAGGATGAAAATTGAGGCTCAGCTTTGTTCAGTGGAGGAGAACAACAAGCAGCGGCAGACACTGTTAGTAGGCCCAACCAAACAAGTAGGCCAAATGCAGTTTAATATCTGAAACTGGATGAAAATAGAGGCTCAGCTTTGTTCTATGGAGGAGAAAAGCAAGGTGCGGCAGACACCGTTAGTAGGCCCAACCAAACAAGTAAGCCAAATGCAGTTTAATATCTGAAACAGGATGAAAATTGAGGCTCAGCTTTGTTCAGTAGAGGAGGACAACTGTTATGAGAGGCTCACACAGACTTAGTAGGCCTAAAATAAAAAATTAGGCTAAATGCAGTTCAAAATTGATGACAGGAGTACACAGGCGGCATTGCTTTGTTCAGCGGAGGAGGACAACTGTTATGAGTGGCTCACACAGTTACTAGGCCCGAGTAAGTAAGTAGGCTAAATGCAGTTCAAAATTGGTAACAGGAGTGCACAGGCAGCATTGCTTTGTTCAGTGGAGGACAACTGTAAAAGTGGCTTACACAGTTAGTAGGCCAAAATAGTAAAGTGGGCTAAATGTCAGCCCAACAAATGTTTATAAATAAACTGGTGGCATAGCTAGGTACAGGGGTGGGCTCCTCTGCTGAGTAGTAGACAGTGGTAGTTGGCGCAAAGTGTTAACTGGTCTAAATGTATGCCAGGGCCCCTGTATATTTTTACTATCATCTATCATTTCTTTAAATTTGTATTGGCAGTGCCATTGAAGGATTTAACAGCACAGACTACACAGTGGTGGAGCAGGGAGAGGTAAGTTTTGCAAGTGGTAGAGCACTGTTCGAGCTGGGGGGGGAACACTCTCTCGTGGGCGGCCGTACTGGCACAGGGCCCCTCATATTATGACGGTGTGTCTGATGGTTGTGCACCACCACCATCAGAGACACTTCATTGTACTATGAGGGACCCTGTGCCAGTGCCGTCACCCTAGAGTGGGCACACCCACCTGTCCAGGCAAACGGCACTCGCACGGGTGCTTGCGCCAAGTGGTGACCACGGCCCTGTGGGGGGAGTCAGCCCATTTAGGGAGGTATTAAAATGGCCTATGGTGGACATTCAGCAGCTGCAAATGGAGGATTTGGAGCAGTCAGTAAGAGGAGGCCAAAAGCAAGACATTTTTCAGGCAAGCTACGTGTCAGCAGGGGAAGGTGGGGCAAAATAATTTGAAATCCATGATTGGTTTATTTTAATGAAGGTTAGATCATCAACATTTCAGGTAGCCAGACGTGTCCTTTTTTCAGTCAGTATTGAACCAGCAGCACTGAAGACTATTTCTGATAGCACACTAGCAGCTGGGCAAGCGAGCTCCTGTAATGCATATTCTGCCAATTCAGGCCAGGTGTCTATTTTAGATGCCCAGTAATTAAAGGGAAATGACCTGTGAGGGAGAACATCGATAAGGGAGGAAAAATAGTTGGTAACCATACTGGACAAATGCTGTCTCCTGTCACTTTGCATCGATGCAGCAGTACCTGTCGTGTCTGCGGTCATTGCGAAATCACTCCACAACCTGGTCATAAAACCCCTCTGTCCAACGCCACTTCGGATTTGTGCACCTCTAACACCTCTGCCATGTTGCCCCCTACAGCTCGTGTGAGAACCATCACTGCCTCTGTGTGCTGGGAATGCCTGAACCAAACGGTCTACAAGAGTTGCTTGTTTGGCAGCCAATATTTGCTCCAGGTTCTCATGTAGCATATTTTGTAATTTTCCTTTGTATCGTGGATCCAGGAGGCAGGCCAACCAGTAATCGTCATCGGTCATCATTTTGATAATGCGGGGGTCCCTTTTTAGGATACGCAAGGCATACTCTGCCATGTGGGCCAATGTTCCAGGTGTCAATTCACTGCTTGTGCTGGGTTGAGGAGCACTTTCTTGCAAATCAACTTCACTTGTGGCCCGCAAAAACCCTGTACCTGACCTTGCAACGCCACCAGTTTCTATTGCCCCCTGAGAAGCATCCTCCTCCCATAAATATTCATCCCCATCATCCTCTTCCTCCTCCTCCTCTTCGTCCGCCACCTCGTCCAGGAGAGTTCCCTGACCAGACAATGGCTGACTGTCATCAAGGCTTCCCTCCTGCTTGGCCGCAGACGCCTGCTCCTTGATGTGCGTCAAACTTTGCATCAGCAGACGCATTAGGGGAATGCTCATGCTTATTATGGCGTTGTCTGCACTTACCAGCCGTGTGCATTCCTCAAAAACTGAAGGACTTGACAGAGGTCTTGTAGCTTCGACCACTGCACACCAGACAACTCCATGTCTGCCATCCAACTGCCTGCCCGTGTATGTGTATCCTCCCACAAATACATGACAGCATGCCTCTGTTCACACAGCCTCTGAAGCATGTGCAGTGTGGAGTTCCACCTTGTTGCAACGTCCATTATTAGGCGGTGCTGGGGAAGATTCAGCGATCGCTGATGGTTCTGCATACGGCTGGAGTGTACGGGCGACTGGCGGATGTGCGAGCAAAGTCTTCGCACCTTCAGGAGCAGGGCTGGTAACTCCAGATAATTTTTCAGGAAGCACTGCACCACCAGGTTCAAGGTGTGAGCCAGGCAAGGAATGTGTTTCAGTTCTGAAAGGTCTATGGCAGCCGTAAAATTCCTTCCGTTATCACTGACTACCTTGCCTGCCTCAAGATGTACACCAGGGATGTCAAACTGCATTCCTCAAGGGCTGCAAACAGGTCATGTTTTCAGGATTTCCTTGTACTGCACAGGTGATACTTTAATCACCTAAACACATAATGATTACAGCACCTTGTGCAAAGCTAAGGAATTCTTCAAAACACGCATGGTTTGCGGCCCTCGAGGAATGCAGTTTGACACCCCTGATGTACACTGCCCAGCCATGAATGAGTTTCTTGCTGCAATTACTCGGCCAGTACTTCTGCGGTGTGTCTGTTGTCGCCCAAACACTTCATTTGTAACACAACTTGCTGACGCTTACCACTAGCTGTTCCATAATAGGACACCTCATGTGCTACACTGGCAGCTGCAGATGGAGTGGTCATGTGACTGCGCTCTGTGGACGAGCTTTCACTTCTGGAGGAGGAGGGGTGGCGAACGCCTACAGCCAACTGTTTCCTAGACCGTGGGCTAGGCAGAACTGTCCCACTATGGCTGTTCCCTGTGGTCCCTGCATCCACCACATTAACCCAGTGTGCCATGATTGACACGTAACGTCCCTGGCCATGCCTACTGGTCCATACATCTGTTGTGAGGTGCACCTTTCTACTGACTGCCTCAGTGCATGGATAATGCGGTCTTTGACATGCTGGTGGAGGGCTGGGATGGCTTTTCTCGCAAAGAAATGTCAACTGGGTAGGTCATGGCTTGGTACTGCGTAGGCCATCAGGGCTTTGAAAGCTTCGCTTTCAACCAACTGGTAGGGCATCATCTCTAACGAGATTAGTTTAGCAATGTGGGTGTTCAAACCCTGTGTACACAGATGACAGGATGAGTACTTTCTTTTCCTAGCTAGAGTCTCTTGTAGGGTGAGCTGGACTGGAGAGCTACATATGGTGGAACTAGCGCTGGGGGTGGTGGACATGGCAGATTGAGAGAGGGTTGGTGATGGTATTCTTGATGTTGGCCTACCTACAGTGTTTCCTACCAAGTACCTTGTGATTCCCTGACTGCTTTGGCCTTGCGACGATACGTCCACATTTGCTGCTGGTGGTGCCCTAACTGGTGGGCTTACTGTGAGGGAAGCAATGTAGCGTTGATGACTACCTTCATTCTGAGCAGGTGCACCAACGGTACTGGACGTTTGGTAGTTAGTCCAGGCTTGCTAGTGCATGCTGGTTAAATGTCTACGCATGCACGTTGTATTTAAACTTTGGAGATTCTTCCCTCTGCTAAAGCTCTTTGAGCACTTCTTACTAGTGTTGAGCGATACCGTCCGATACTTGAAAGTATCGGTATCGGATAGTATCGGCCGATACCCGAAAAATATCGGATATCGCCGATACCGATATCCGATACCAATACAAGTCAATGGGACATCAAGTATTGGAAGGTATTCTCATGGTTCCCAGGGTCTGAAGGAGAGGAAACTCTCCTTCAGGCCCTGGGATCCATAAGGATGTGTAAAATAAAGAATTAAAATAAAAAATATTGATATGCTCACCTCTCCGGCGGCCCCTGGACATCACGCTGCTAACCGGGAGGCTTCTTTGTTTAAAATGCGCGCCTTTAGGACCTGCGAATGACGTCCCGGCTTCTGATTGGTCGCGTGCCGCCCATGTGACCGGCACGTGACCAATCAGAAGCCGTGACGTCATTCGCAGGTCCTCAATTCCTAGAATTAGGAGTTTTTGTGAATGAGAATGACGTTGCGGCTTCTGATTGGTCGCGTGCCGGTCACAAAGCCGGGACGTCATTCGCAGGTCCCAAAGGCGCGCATTTCAAACAAAGAAGCCTCCCGGTTAGCAGCGTGATGTCCAGGGGCCGCCGGAGAGGTGAGCATATCAATATTTTTTATTTTAATTCTTTATTTTACACATCCCTATTGATCCGATACCGATACCCGATATCACAAAAGTATCGGATCTCGGTATCGGAATTCCGATACAGCAAGTATCGGCCGATACCCGATACTTGCGGTATCGGAATGCTCAACACTACTTCTTACAGATAACTTTGCACTCATCATTCGGATCTTGGTTAAAAAAATTCCCACACTGCACTCTTCCTACTATGGAATACCTTTTCAGGCATTGCATGCTGTGCTACTTTCACCGGATGGCCACGGTGTCCTAAAACTGTTTTTGGATTTGACAAACATTTTTGGCCAGATAAGGGCCTGTCAGATGAAAGCTGTTGTGATGTAGATGGCTGCTGCGGATCATCCTCCTCTGCTTCGGAGCTACTGGCAGCGGCACCCTCTTCCCCCAATGGCTGCCAATCTGGGTCAACAACTGGGTCATCTATCACCTCCTCTTCAATGTCATGTGCACCTTCCTCTGTGTCACCATGTAAGGTGCTATAGCGTTCGTGACGGGGCACCATAGTCTCATCAGGGTCAGATTCTGGCTCAGTACACTGCGAGGGCAATGTAGTGATCTGAGTCAATGGAACAGCATATTAATCTAGCTGTGGCTGTGCATCTGTGCACTCCATGTCCGATTTATCTTGTAATGGGCTTTTAGCAATTTCCCTCTCTAACCCAGGCACGGTATGTGTAAAGAGCTCCATGGAGTAAACTGTAGTTTCGCCTGCCGCATCCTTCACTTTTGGTTTGGGTGAAGGACCCAAGGAAGCGACTTGTTCCTGACTGGGAGCATCCACTGACAACTCGCTGCTTTTAGATTTCGAACCTTCTGAAGAGGAGGCGAAAGAGCTAGAGGCTGAGTCAGCAAGGAAAGCCAAAACTTGTTCCTGCTGCTCCGGCTTTAAAAGCGGTTTTCCTACTCCCAGATAAGGGAGCCTTCGAGGCCTTGTGTAGCCAGACGATGACGCTGGCTCAACACCTCGAGCCTTTGGTGCTATTGTGCGTTTGCCACTACCACCAGATGCATCACCACCACCATCAGTACCAGCTGGCAACCACCGCCCACGGCCTCTTCCACCAGAAAAGTCTAACCAAAATAACAACCGCTATATGGTACTGTGAAAGTAGGTAGAAGGTGTATATAAAATTGTGGCCAATTTAAATCACCCTATTTTTTTTTTGGGGGGGGGACTGCAACAAAACTCAGGCGTAGTGTATTACACTACACAATGTAAGTGGTAGAACATGGCTGGAAGATGTACGACAAACTAACAGAACTGTGACGTAGATCCACTTGGTGCCAATTTAAATCTCCCTTTTATTTGGGGGAGTGTGTAACAAAATTCAGGCCCAGTGTATTACACTACACAATGTACCGTATATACTCGAGTATAAGCCGAGATTTTGAGCCCAAATTTTTGGGCTGAAAGTGCCCCTCTCGGCTTATACTCGAGTCACGGTGGGCTGCAGGGTCGGCGGGTGAGGGGGAGAGGGCGCTGAGGCATACTCACCTAGTCCCGGCGGTCCTGACGCTCCCCCTGCCTGTCACACTGTCTCCGGGTGCCGCAGCTCTTTCCCTGTTCAGTGGTCACGTGGGACCGCTCATTAGATAAATTAATATGGACTCCACTCCCATAGGGGTGGAGCCGCATATTCATTCCTCTAATGAGCGGTGCCGGTGACCGCAGATAGAGGAAGAGGCTGCGGCACCGAAGACCAGCTGTCCGGGGGAAGGAGCGGGACACCGGGAGCAGGTAAGTATTACATATTCACCTGTCCGTGTTCCACACGCCGGGCGCCGCTCCATCTTCCCGGCGTCTCTCCGCACTGACTGTGCAGGTCAGAGGGCGCGATGGCGCTTATAGTGTGCGCGCCGCCCTCTGCCTGATCAGTCAGTGCGGAGAGACGCCGGGACGGGACGCTGAGGAGCTGCAAGCAAGAAAGGTGAGTATGGCATTTTTTTTTTATTGCAGCAGCAGCAGCAATGGCACAGCTTTATAAGGAGCATCTGTGGGGCAATAATGAACGGTGCAGAGCACTATATGGTACATCTATGGGGCAATAATGAACGGTGCAGAGCATTCTATATGGCAGAGCACTATATGGCACAGCTTTATATGGCACATCTATGGGGCAATAATGAACGGTGCAGAGCACTATATGGTACATCTATGGGGCAATAATGAACGGTGCAGAGCACTATTTGGCACAGCTATGGGGTAATAATGAACGGTGCAGAGCACTATATGGCACAGCTATGGGGCAATAATGAACGGTGCAGAGCACTATATGGCACAGCTATGGGGCAATAATGAACGGTGCAGAGCACTATATGGCACAGCTATGGGGCAATAATGAACGGTGCAGAGCACTATATGGCACAGCTATGGGGCAAGAATGAACGGTGCAGAGCACTATATGGCACATCTATGGGGCAACAATGAACGGTGCAGAGCACTATATGGCACATCTATGGGGCAACAATGAACGGTGCAGAGCACTATATGGCACATCTATGGGGCAAGAGTGAACGGTGCAGAGCACTATATGGCACAGCTATGGGGCAATAATGAACGGCGCAGAGCACTATATGGCACAGCTATGGGGCAATAATTAACGGTGCAGAGCACTATATGGCACAGCTATGGGGCAATAATGAACGGTGCAGAGCACTATATGGCACAGCTATGGGGCAATAATGAATGGTGCAGAGCACTATTTGGCACAGCTATGGGGCAATAATGAATGGTGCAGAGCACTATATGGCACAGCTATGGGGCAATAATGAACGGTGCAGAGCACTATATGGCACAGCTATGGGGCAATAATGAACGGTGCAGAGCACTATATGGCACAGCTATGGGGAAATAATGAACGGTGCAGAGCACTATATGGTACAGCTATGGGGCAATAATGAACGGTGCAGAGCACTATATGGCACAGCTATGGGGCAAGAATGAATGGTGCAGAGCACTATTTGGCACAGCTATGGGGCAATAATGAATGGTGCAGAGCACTATATGGCACAGCTATGGGGCAATAATGAACGGTGCAGAGCATTCTATATGGCAGAGCACTATATGGCACAGCTTTATATGGCACATCTATGGGGCAATAATGAACGGTGCAGAGCACTATATGGTACATCTATGGGGCAATAATGAACGGTGCAGAGCACTATATGGCACAGCTATGGGGCAATAATGAATGGTGCAGAGCACTATATGGCACAGCTATGGGGCAAAAATGAACGGTGCAAGCATTATATGGCACAGCTATGGGGCCATAATGAACGGTATGGAGCATCTATTTTTATTTTTGAAATTCACCGGTAGCTGCTGCATTTTCCACCCTAGGCTTATACTCGAGTCAATAAGTTTTCCCAGTTTTTTGTGGCAAAATTAGGGGGGTCGGCTTATACTCGAGTATATACCGTAAGTGGCAGAACGTGGCTGGAAGATATACGACAAACTAACAGAACTGTGACATAGATCCACTTAGTGCCAATTTAAATCTCCCTTTTTGGGGGGAGACTGCAACAAAACTCAGGCCCAGTGTATTACACTACACAATGTAAGTGGCAGAAAGTGGCTGGCTGATATATGAAAAAATACAAGGGCTGTACTACAATTTCAATCTCCCTACAATGATCTCAGGACAAGTATGGCAGCAATAGAAAGGACTGCTGCACACAAAAGTGTGTGGACAAAGGAACAAGATAACTGTGCAGAAAGGAGCAACAGGATTTTTGGTTTTAAAAAAGCAGTTGGTTTGCACAGCGGTGTACAAACAACAATGCAGCTATCAGGGAGCCTTCTAGGGCAGCCCAATGAGCTACAGAGCTGATACACAAAAATGTAGCCTCCACTGTCCCTGCAAACAAATGGTGGTGTTGGACAGTGGAAATCGCTACAGCACAAGCGGTTTGGTGGTTATTGGACCCTGCCTAACGCTATCCCTGCTTCTGACGAAGCGACAGCAACCTTTCCCTAGGCTCAGATCAGCAGCAGTAAGATGGCGGTTCGGCGTGCACGCCTCTTTATAGCCCCTGTGACGCCGCAGACAGCAAGCCAATCACTGCAATGCCCTTCTCTAAGATGGTGGGGACCAGGACCTATGTCATCACGCTGCCCACACTCTGCGTCCACCTTCATTGGATGAGAAATTGCGCTGAACGCGTCATTGAAACGCGACTTTGGCGCGAAGGTCGCCGACCTCATGGCCGATCCAACACTAGGATCGGGTCTTTGCCAAAAGTCGGCGACTTTTGAAAATGTCCGATCCGTTTCGCTCAACCCTAGTCATGTATATTCTTTATGGAGCTTTCATGTCAATACAAGTAAAAAGCAATTGACAGAAATTATCACGTACTTATTATCTGATTTTATCCCGACAGACTTCAGGTCAATTTGAGCAGAAGCCAGCCGATGTTTTATTGTTGAAATATTGAGACTGGTGAAATCTGCAATTAAAAACCTAAATACTCTAAGATTATTAGTAAGTGACAGACATTGTTACTTGTTTATCAATTAATTTGATCAGATAACCCCAATAGAAGTGTTTATCTCAATGATAACATTGGTGAGAAATAATTTTGACAATATTTTATTTAATCAGAGATTTATTATTACAAGGGGAATGACGTGCTGTCTAAGATAATAAACAAGTGACACAGACTGTCACTTTCTTATTACTTCATTTAACCTGCGTTTACTAGGTCAAATTAAATGAAATTTAACAATATTAAGTTAAAATATTGAGATTGGTAATAACCTCAAATTTCTTCCAATGCCTAAAGCACATATTGTATCTCTAAGTTCCTTATAATGCATTAATTAGTTTGAATAACCTATATAAGTGTGACTTTATTTTATACATTTTACATATATATATACTAGATTGTGGCCCGATTCTAACGCATCGGGTATTCTAGAATATGCATGTCCCCGTAGTATATGGACAATGATGATTCCAGAATTCGCGGCACGCTGTGCCCGTCTCTGATTGGTCGAGGCAACCTTTATGACATCATCGTCGCCATGGCAACCATTATGACATCTACGTCGATACTGTGCCCGTCGCTGAATCAGAAACGTGAGATGTCTACATCCTTTATGACATCATCGTCGCTGTGCCCGTTGCTGATTGGTCGAGGCCTAACGCATCGGGTATTCTAGAATATGCATGTCCCCGTAGTATATGGACAATGATGATTCCAGAATTCGCGGCACGCTGTGCCCGTCGCTGATTGGTCGAGGCAACCTTTATGACATCATCGTCGCCATGGCAACCATTATGACATCTACGTCGATACTGTGCCCGTCGCTGAATCAGAAACGTGAGATGTCTACATCCTTTATGACATCATCGTCGCTGTGCCCGTTGCCTCGACCAATGAGACGCGGGATTTCTACGTCCTTTATGACATCATCGTCGCTGTGCCCGTTGCTGATTGGTCGAGGCCTGGTGGCCTCGACCAATCAGAGATGCGGGATTTCTACGTCGATGCTGTGCCGGTCTCTGATTGGTCGAGGCCTGGCGGCCTCGACCAATCAGAGAGCCGGGATTTCCAGGACAGACAGACAGACAGACAGACAGACGGAAAAACCCTTAGGCAATTATATATATAGATACTAGATTGTGGCCCGATTTTAACGCATCGGGTATTCTAGAATATGCATGTCCCCGTAGTATATGGACAATGATGATTCCAGAATTCGCGGCAGACTGTGCCCGTCGCTGCTTGGTCGAGGCAACCTTTATGACATCATCGTCGCCATGGCAACCATTATGACATCTACGTCGATACTGTGCCCGTCGCTGAATCAGAAACGTGAGATGTCTACATCCTTTATGACATCATCGTCGCTGTGCCCGTTGCCTCGACCAATGAGATGCGGGATTTCTACGTCCTTTATGACATCATCGTCGCTGTGCCCGTTGCTGATTGGTCGAGGCCTGGTGGCCTCGACCAATCAGAGATGCGGGATTTCTACGTCGATGCTGTGCCGGTCTCTGATTGGTCGAGGCCTGGCGGCCTCGACCAATCAGAGAGCCGGGATTTCCAGGACAGACAGACAGACAGACAGACAGACAGACAGACGGAAAAACCCTTAGGCAATTATATATATAGATACTAGATTGTGGCCCGATTCTAATGCATCGGGTATTCTAGAATATGCATGTCCCCGTAGTATATGGACAATGATGATTCCAGAATTCGCGGCAGACTGTGCCCGTCGCTGCTTGGTCGAGGCAACCTTTATGACATCATCGTCGCCATGGCAACCATTATGACATCATCGTCGCTGTGCCCATTGCTGATTGGTCGAGGCCTGGCGGCCTCGACCAATCAGAGAGCCGGGATTTCCAGGACAGACAGACAGACAGACGGAAAAACCCTTAGACAATTATATATATAGATATTATATATATATTACTACTAAAATACACAATAGTTAGTTTTCTGAATTAGGTATCTATTATAATATTATCTTAGTGGCGCTCTCAGATGATCAGAGATAATAAGCTAGTGACATATATTATCTATTGCTTATTATCTCCTTCATTAAGTAAATTCTAAGTCAATCTGAGTATATGCTGATATGCCAATGATAAAATATTGGTAATATGTATTTTTGACAACATTATTTTTTAATTAAGGGCCCATTATCTTCATGAAAGTGTCAAGTCTTCTGATATACTCGTTAAGTAACATAGACCTTTGCTGACTGCGAATTAGCATAAGCATAATACTCCAACTCAAACTAAATCAGTGGTAAAAAGTGAAACATTTTTACTAATATTCTCCTGAAATAGGGACTCATTATCATAGTGGGACTCTCAGGTCCTATAGTATAAGATACTAAGCAAGTGACATACCCTATAACTTGCTAATTATTTGATTTGAGCTTAAACTGAATGGAAGCCAATATTGAAATTTTGTTTACTCTATTTTTTTTTTTTTTTAATACTCTTCTCATTTATTTCTCATGATCCTACTGGAGCTTTCACAATATCCGAGATAATAAACAAGTGATATTAATGATTATTTGCAGACTTCAGGTCATCCTAATTAATATAAAAATATAAACGATGGTGAAAACTTTCTAGTAAAGCTCAAATGTAATCTGAGATAATAAACAAGTGACTCAGACGAACACTTGCTTATTACTAGATTTTGTCTGCAAGTTCCTACGCAACATAAGTTGAAGTAAACATCTAACATTTGAAATATATACTTTGGTGACAACTGTTTTTGACAAAGTTTTCCTGATTTAGAGTACCCATGACATGATTTAAGACTGTCACTTGCTTATTATCAGATTTTGTCTGCTCAGCTTGAAAGGTGACTGTTTTCTCAATGTTTCATCATTCCAATTTGATACGATACGTAGTGTTAGTTCTTCTAATATGAGAATATTGGTTCCAGTCAGGAATCCATTATCCTATCATCCTGAAGTTGCCTTTGTAGGGAATCGAGTAATTCGATGTAGTGATGCCACCACTTTGATCTGGGTTGCACATATGATTCATCTCCCGGAAGCAGCAATATTCAGACTCGGCTGTTTATCTTCTTTCTAGATATAAAAGGTTAACAATAATGACATAAACCCGGTTTAAGCTTTGATAAACGTCACAATCTAATGGCCCTACAGATTTGTCATCCATAGGACTCCCCGTCCCTCCCATAAATAAGCGCAGGCCTTATAAATAAGACCATAACCGGAGCATTCTCTCCTTTCCCGACTCATTTCGAGAGTTTGCTGTTGTCTTTCATGAAGAATGTTTTTAATAAAGTCCTGGAAATAGACATAAGTGGTGACATGAGAAGCATCGATGTAAGTTATGTCGGACATTACAGAGTACAGCCTGCGCCAGATACTGTATTTTCGAGTGATTTCGAGAAACGGAAAACATTTTCTTCAATTTTATTCAATTGGATTATAAAGTGGTATCTGAGGCTATGCCAGAGAGAACAAATGGTCGTCCGTAAATCATCCATTGTAAGAGAATGTGCAATCACAAAATACCAGTGATAGAGAATTATTAAATCGGATGCGACAAAGCAGGAAGTTCTTCCTAGCCTTCTGCCATGACGGACTTTGTTTTATATTGCATTATTATCAATTTTGGGTTGTTATTATTATTGCTGCTGTTTTCTGGGGTACCCCAGAGGGTCAATTGGTTACAACTTATAACCATGTAATATCACAAATCTGGGGGAAAGGGTTATGATGATCGTAGGACAAGTGGTTTGTGCAAGAAGGTGAAATAAGGGGTGTGAGTGTATATTAAAAGTGGGACTGTATCATATTTTGGGCTTCAATGGGAACATTTTACTTAAAATTGTACTATGTTTTCAACAAATTTGCATAAATCAACAGTACATGTGAATACAAGAAACTTTGCAATATATCTTATCAGAGAATTCTGCTTTTTTTATCCACTTATGAGACACTTCTTCCTGTCCCCGCAATTCATAAACTCACTATCCACTATGAAAACAGCAGCTCAACTTTGACTTCTTTGAGACAAAGCCTACAGGTCACTGGAGCGTCAGGTTACATCTTTTATAATACACTAAGGAGAGGGAAGGGCAAAGGAGGAGTAAACAATAAAAAGATAAAATAGGCAGAGGGAGACACAGGAAGATCGTCCTGAGCTTTTGAACACCCAAGAGCTGAATTCACATCTGTGCTGCTCAGTACTGCTGTAAGATGTCGTACATGCTGCTACTGCTTCGTTCTGTGTGCAAACTAAGCTATAAAGAGCTGGAATTAGACATGTCTCTGTGTGCTATAATGGCTAAAAATAGTGTTATTTCTCATGCACACTGAAAAGACAGCTTATTCTTAAAACTATAAATACCTCAAAATTTTGATTTGCAGAGAATACATTTGTGCAAATCTCAATACTGAAAGCTTGTAATTGCTTGGAAAATACAAATGGGAAGGAAGAGAAAAAAGAGAGAACCTGACTGATCATAAGAGCTTTAACTCAACAGGACAAAGAGAGAGGACTCCGCTGATCATAAGAGCTTACACTCTACAGGAGAAAGAGGACCCTGCTGACCATAAGAGCTTACACTCTACAGGAGAGAGAGGACCCTTCTGACGATAAGAGCTTACACTCTACAGGAGAGAGAGGACCCCACTGACCATAAGAGCTTACACTCTACAGGAGAGAGAGGACCCCACTGACCATAAGAGCTTACACTCTACAGGAGAGAGAGGACCCCACTGACCATAGGAGCTTACACTCTACAGGAGAGAGAGGACCCCGCTGACCATAAGAGCTTACACTCTACAGGAGAGAGAGGACCCTGCTGACCATAAGAGCTTACACTCTACAGGAGAGAGGACCTCACTGACCATAAGAGCTTACACTCTACAGGAGAGAGAGGACCCCACTGACCATAAGAGCTTACACTCTACAGGAGAGAGAGGACCCCACTGACCATAAGAGCTTACACTCTACAGGAGAAAGAAGACCCCACTGACCATAAGAGCTTACACTCTACATGAGAGAGAGGACCCCACTGACCATAAGAGCTTACACTCTACAGGAGAAAGAGGACCCCACTGACCATAAGAGCTTACACTCTACAGGAGAGAGAAGACCCCACTGACCATAAGAGCTTACACTCTACATGAGAGAGAGGACCCCACTGACCATAAGAGCTTACACTCTACAGGAGAAAGAGGACCCAACTGACCATAAGAGCTTACACTCTACAGGAGAGAGAGAGGACCTCACTGACCATAAGAGCTTACACTCTACAGGAGAAAGAGGACCCAACTGACCATAAGAGCTTACACTCTACAGGAGAGAGAGGACCCTGCTGACCATAAGAGCTTACACTCTACAGGAGAGAGAGGACCCCACTGACCATAAGAGCTTACACTTTACAGGAGAGAGAGAGGACCCCACTGACCATAAGAGCTTACACTCTACAGGAGAAAGAGGACCCCACTGACCATAAGAGCTTACACTCTACATGAGAGAGAGGACCCCACTGACCATAAGAGCTTACACTCTACAGGAGAAAGAGGACCCCACTGACCATAAGAGCTTACACTCTACAGGAGAGAGAGAGGACCCCACTGACCATAAGAGCTTACACTCTACAGGAGAGAGAGAGAGAGAACCACACAGAACATAAGAGCTTACACTCTACAGGAGAGAGAGGACGTCACTGACCATAAGAGCTTACACTCTACAGGAGAAAGAGGACCCCACTGACCATAAGAGCTTACACTCTACAGGAGAGAGAGGACCCCACTGACCATAAGAGCTCACACTCTACAGGAGAGAGAGAGGACCCCACTGACCATAAGAGCTTACACTCTACAGGAGAAAGAGGACCCCACTGACCATAAGAGCTCACACTCTACAGGAGAGAGAGAGGACCCCACTGACCATAAGAGCTTACACTCTACAGGAGAGAGAGAGAGAGGACCACACAGAACATAAGAGCTTACACTCTACAGGAGAGAGAGGACCCCACTGACCATAAGAGCTTACACTCTACAGGAGAGAGAGAGGACCCCACTGACCATAAGAGCTCACACTCTACAGGAGAGAGAGAGGACCCCACTGACCATAAGAGCTTACACTCTACAGGAGAGAGAGAGGACCCCTCTGACCATAAGAGCTTACACTCTACAGGAGAAAGAGAGGACCCCACTGACCATAAGATCATATGTAACACCCCAGGTAACTGGCTGTTACACTGGTACTGCTTTCCTCATGGGGAGGGTGATGCCATGCTTGGAAGCGAGGAAGGATCCCTTTAACAGGTATCACAATTATGCAACATGTTCTTACTCCAGACCAGAAGGGGGAGATCTGATCAAGTTTGTGGGTGGCTCCCCTATATATATTCTGGCTGGAGGGAGAGTATAGCAGTCTGTCAGAGGGACAGAGGAGAGAGGGAGCAGACAGAGAGAGTCTGAGGGAGGAAAGCTGGGGTTGTACAGACAAATGGATCTGCAGCTCCTGGAAAGGAAAGAAAGGAACAGAACAGTTTGCAGAGAGCATGAAGGAGGAACGAGCAAAGGCGAAGTGAAGAGCTGGAGAGAAGTTGCTACTGAGTTTCCTCCACGCTGAAGTGCATGAAACCAGTGGCCGAAAGACCAAGGTTGTGGGGGTAAGTTTATGCCCCACAGCAGAAACCGGCGGACAGCAGATTGCAAGTCTCTTGTCCACCATTAACACCCAAAGGCACAGTAGCACATAGATTCCAGAGTCAGCTAAGAGACCCTGTAAAAAGGCTTGCATTACCTGCCATGCGGATAGTGACCTTGTGTGAGGCCTAATGCAGCAAGGGACTACAACACAGCGCAGAGAGGAAGACTTCCAACCCCACCTGGCTAGGGGGATTCCTGAATCGCTTCCAAGTCAGCCCGGACCACACCACCACCTGTGATCCGTACCCTGGACTGTGGCTGCCTTACACCAGTAAAAAGGTAAAGAGACTGCAAGCTTGTGTTCTCTGATTGTTTCTACACCATCTACCATCTTTTTATGTACACCAGGCGCCCTGGGGACCCAGCTTCACCTGTGGGAAGCCATACCATCCTTGCTGCAGCTCCATCACTCCCCAGAGGACCACTTTAAGCAGCGTCGGTCATCCCTGACCAAATATCACAGGTGGCATCACAAACACTTTCATAAACTTTATTCTCCTTGTATTGGACGCCCTGGGCCTCGGACCTGGTCACTGCCACTGTGACCACCCCTTTAAGAACTGGCCCGCTACCGAGTATCACCTAGGCCCTAGCAGGCACTCCACATACACTTTACAGGAGAGAGAGAGGATCCCACTGACCATAAGAGCTTACACTCTACAGGAGAGAGAGGACCCCACTGACCATAAAAGCTTACACTCTACAGGAGAAAGAGAAATCTGCTGACCTTAAATGCTTACACTCTACAGGAGAGAGAGAGGGCCCCACTGACCATAAGAGCTTACACTCTACAGGAGAGAGAGAGGACCTCTCTGACCATAAGAGCTTACACTCTACAGGAAAGAATATCACTGACCATAAGAGCTTACACTCTACTGGAGAGAGATGACCCCTCTGACCGTAAGAGCTTACACTCTACAGGAGAGAGAGGACCTCTCTGACCATAAGAGCTTACACTCTACAAGAGAGAGAGGACCTCTCTGACCATAAGAGCTTACACGCTACAGGAGAGAGAGGACCTCTCTGACCATAAGAGCTTATACTCTACAAGAGAGAGAGAGGACCTCTCTGACCATAAGAGCTTACACTTTATAAGAGAGAGAGGACCCCTCTGACCAAAAGAGCTTACACTCTACAGGAGAGAGAGAGGACCCCACTGACCATAAGAGCTTACACTCTACAGGAGAGAGAGGATCCCGCTGACCATAAGAACTTACTCATTACAGGAGAAAATACCACTGACCCTAAGTGCTTACACTCGACGGAGAGAGAGAGAGAGGACCCCACTGATCATAAGAGCTTACAATCCAGAGGAGATAGGACCTAGCTCATTATAAGATCTCTCACTCTGCAGGACAGAAAGGACCCAGCTGACTATAAGAACTTACACACTACAGGAGACACCTTGATAAGCATAATTTTACACTCTACAGGAGAAAGAGAGAGATAGTGACACTATATCACTGATCATAACTTAAGAGCTTATACTCTACAGAAAAGAGAAAGAGAGGACCTGCTGACAATAAAATCGTACTGTGATGCTTAGTCACTTCTCAAAACAAGCCTTGAGTCCATATAGCCAAGGAGTCCGAGGTAAAAAGCCAGGAGGGTAAATGATAAATAGAAGGAAGAGACAAAGGAGAAGTCAGATAATTGCATGAGGTCAAAATAGTGGAGCAGATAAGAGCAAAGGAGTTTAACAGATGGATGGTCAGAACGAGGTCGTCCAAGGTCAGGCAATAAAAGATCAAGAAACAGAACACAAGGCAAAGAGAGACAAGCCACACAATAGGTGAATGTAGGTCTTGCAAAGGTCTGGGACTAACAGCCCAGTTAAGTAGCCTGGCAATCACCTTGGACAATCACCACCTGGAGACAGCCAACACCTCCCAGTCTCAGATTGTATAACCGAGCTGTCAATCAAAGCCCTGACAACACAGCAGGCTCCTGCACCAGACTGGACAACTGAACTGTCAAAGTACTGACAGCTTCAGCACACCTCTGTACCAGATTGGATGGCTGAGTATATGCATCCCAGACTCACTGAGGGATGGAATCGTGACACTAACAGTCTAGATGAGAAAAAGAGAATCCCACTGACCATAAGATCTTACACTCTACTGGAGTGAGAGAAAGAACTCCTCTGATCATAAGAGCTTACGCTCTACAGGAGAGAGAAAGAGAGAAAGGACCCTGCTGACCATAAGAACGTACACTCTACATAAGAGATAGGACCCCACTGACTTTAAGAGCTTACAGTTACACTCAACAGGAGAGAGGAACCCATGTACATGTCCCATGTACTGAACATCACTGTACAAGGTGTGATTATCAGCTAGATGTCATATTGTCCCATTTTTGCGGTGTCTTTCCAATCAAACTAGAATAGAAAAGGAGTGGAGTTCCCATTTTAAGTAAAGGCTGTTTAGGTCACTTTTGCAGTCTTTCCAGGCAGACTGGAAGAGAAGCTTGTAAAGATTTCCTTATTATTGTTTCTGTCTTTCCACTGACATCAAAGAAAGGTAGATCAGACAAAGGGATTAGGCTTATTCAAAGGCTGGTTCATACCTGGCCAAATTGGGACATGGATCAAGCACTCATTTTCATTTCTGATCATAGAGTACCATATTGTGGTAGGAAGATATGTTTTAATCATGGATGTTTACTTGCCAACAGTCCTGTTATTAAGAGTATGTCCCATGTAGTGTTCAGCAATGTGGCTGGCGCGGGGTGGCAGGCAGGCCATTATGAAGTTCTTGTCTTTCGCGCCCCGACACGTCAAAGGAAGGTGGATGGATGTGTGAATTTGTGCTGTAAGGGTGCTACGCCCATGCAGACCGCATGTAATCAATGACGCTGATCAGATGTTAACCAGTTCATGAAAGGAGACCACCATGCGAAGCTTTTTACTAAACAGCCTTTGTATGACAACTACATAGGATAGTGGGTATGCAACGTTTCGCACGTTTCTTCATTAATACAGAGCAACTCAATGCACAGTCTCATTCATTCCTCGGCTAGACACATTCCTGCCTCCACTGGTCTCATTTCCATCACCACCATCCAGCTTAACACTACAGTATGGTCCGTGAAAATCATTTTCTCTTCCCATAGTCCTGCATCTCTGATTATCCTCAAAGAGGAAATGTTTTGCCAATATGACCAAACTAAGGTTCAAGCTCTAGGGAACTCCCGACCAGGACACTAACTTTATGTCAAGTTCTATTCCATCCTGGTCCATTACCTATGAGCTGTAAGCTACTCGGGGTCTTGCAGCTTGTAAGCTACTTGGGGCCTTGCGGCTAGGTGTAACTTCTCCGGACCCTTCTCACTTGGACACTCCGCTCTCTCGTCAGTTCTCTGAGCTGGTACTGTCCTTCTGTCTACGTCTCTGCAACTGTCTCTGTCTCGGTTCTTCAGGATCATGCTATCTCTGTCCTGATCTCCTTTCTGTCTTGCCTCAAAACAACCACTGCATGCGGCCTTTCTGAGCACTCAGACCAAACCTCTGCTTACTACCGGGGAGTTCTTACTGATCCTACTGCATAGCCCTTCTCTCTGGGCTAGTCACAAAGCTTAACTATGTCTTATGCTACTCACTATCTGTCGCTGGGCAGAATTCAGCTTCCTCACAGCACAGTGCAAAACATGATAATACACCACATCACAATAACGCATGACATTATACACACTGCACTTTACACTGTACACAGCACTGATGTCTTTAAGGAGGAACAGGCCAATATGTCCATCTCCTTACCAGTTCACAAGAGGGATAGAAGCTATAAAAATATGGCCTCACAAAGGCCTTTTTGTCTCTTTTGGAGTTCTCCTTAATGCAACAGTGATGGGGCTTGCAAATAATTTGCAATTACTGCCAGTATATTCGTGTCTCTTTAGACTGGATGTATAGTATAACCCACCAAAGAACTGGCAGCCAGTGAATGAGATGAGACATAAAGCAATCTAAATACATTTCTTAGAATACAATTTTTGGAAGGTAAAGTATCTAAATATTTCTAATTCTCGATCACAGTTATCACAACCATCACCATTATCAGATAAGAATGAATTTGCTCCCTACCAGAAGTATCGCATTATCCAAAGACTGAATGTTTATTTCAACAGTTTTGATTAATGCAAATCTGGGTTTGTTTGCCCTCAGACTTAATGAAGTGAGGATTTTGCTCTGCAAAATCAAAACAAAAAATTTGAAGTCATCTGAGGCAGATTAAAGATTGTGACACAGAGAAAAAATTACCATAATATCATATGCTTCAGTTCTCTGTATTTACATCTCACAAATTTCTCTTGCAGATGAATAATTTTACACATATTTGATCTTTTTTTTTTGCATTTTTAGCATTCAGGATGATAGTTCCATTAGAACCTTAGGAAGCAATGAGATTAAGATGCATTGTGTAATTTGAGTCACATGGTGATAGTAATGTTGATTTGAACTTTTTTAAATATTACAGGATCGGATTATATACAGCGCCAAACATGCACATGTGGACAAAATTGTTGGTACCATTTTTGCATCTATAAACATAGAGCTGATATGACATCAAAAAGCTCGAGCTCTGTCTCATCCGTCCAAAGGACCTTCTCCCAGAAGCTTTGTGGCTTGTCAATATGCATATTAGCAAATTCCAGTCTCGCGTTTTTAGGATTTGCTTCCAACAGTGGATTCCTCCTCGGTTGTCTTCCATGAGGTTCACTATGGTCAAGACTGCAATGGATGGTTGAGTCTGACACTGATGGACCTTGACCTTTGAGTTCTCCTCTATTCTCTTTAGAAGTAATTCTGGCTTCGTATTATCCGACTCTTCAATTTGTCATCGATTTTCCTCTTCTAGGGCACGTCCAGGGAGGTCAACGACATCCCCATAGACATTGAACTCCAGAATAATATGTGTAACTGTAGTAAAAGGAACATCAAGCTGTTTGGAGATGTCTTATAGCCTCTACCTTTAATGTGTTTGCCTACAGTTCTAATCTCCTGAGACAACTTACTCCTTTTCTTTCTTTTCTCCATTTTCAATGTGATTCACACCATGATACCAAACAGCACTGTGACTACTTTTCACCCTATAAATAAGCGACTAACTGACTACAAGTCTGTAGACACCTGTGATACTAATTACAGGAAACATCTTAGCTTCACATGTCCCATGGGTCAAATTATTTTCAATCTTTTCTAGAGATACCTTCATTTATGTTGATAGCATTAGTTTGTTTTTTTAAATTTCTAATACAGACCTGGCCAACAGTCACTGCCGGGGCATAGCTCACTATGTACTGATCGGGGACTGAAACTCTGCCAGCCGCACCGCTATTAATGAAAGCCAGAGGCTGCCAGGAAAAAAATACAAAATTTTCTTCTGGCAGCGGGGCTTTCAGGATAGGCAACAGTCAGTTTCAGGACAGGTGTTATGAACAGGTGATTCAGAGCCACAATGGACCTAGTGGTTAAGAGCACACAAAGTGACCTGATAGTTACTAACATAGGACGAGCTCTGAGACGTGGGAACTCTGCTGACCGCAATCCCTAATCCTATCATACCACACTAGAGGTAGCCGTGGATTGCGCCTAACGCTCCCTATGCAACTCGGCACAGCCTGAGAAACTAGCTAGCCCTGAAGGTAGAAAAATAAGCCTACCTTGCCTTAGAGAAATTCCCCAAAGGAAAAGGTAGCCCCCCACATATAATGACTGTGAGTTAAGATGAAAATACAAACACAGAGATGAAATAGATTTTAGCAAAGTGAGGCCCGACTTACTGAATAGACCGAGGACAGGAAAGATAGCTTTGCGGTCAGCACAAAAACCTACAAACAACCACGCAGAGGGGCAAAAAGACCCTCCGCACCGACTAACGGTACGGAGGTGCTCCCTCTGCGTCTCAGAGCTTCCAGCAAGCAAGAAAAACCAATATAGCAAGCTGGACAGAAAATATAGCAAACAAAAGTAACACAAGCAAAACTTAGCTTATGCAGGGCAGACAGGCCACAAGAACGATCCAGGAGAAAGCAAGACCAATACTGGAACATTGACTGGAGGCCAGGAACAAAGAACTAGGTGGAGTTAAATAGAGCAGCACCTAACGACTTAACCTCGTCACCTGAGGAAGGAAACTCAGAAGCCGCAGCCCCACTCACATCCACCAGAGGAAGCTCATAGACAGAACCAGCCGAAGTACCACTCATGACCACAGGAGGGAGCTTGACCACAGAATTCACAACAGTACCCTCCCCCTTGAGGAGGGGTCACCGAACCCTCACCAGAGCCCCCAGGCCGACCAGGATGAGCCAAATGAAAGGCACGAACCAGATCGGCAGCATGAACATCAGAGGCAAAGACCCACGAATTATCTTCCTGACCATAACCCTTCCACTTAACCAGGTACTGGAGTTTCCGTCTCGAAATACGAGAATCCAAAATCTTCTCCACTATATACTCCAACACCCCCTCAACCAAAACCGGGGCAGGAGGATCAACGGATGGAACCACAGGTGCCACGTATCTCCGCAACAATGACCTATGGAATACGTTATGGATGGAAAAAGAAGCTGGAAGGGTCAAACAAAAAGACACAGGATTAAGAACCTCAGAAATCCTATACGGACCAATGAAACGAGGCCTAAACTTAGGAGAGGAAACTTTCATAGGAATATAACGAGATGACAACCAAACCAAATCCCCAACACAAAGTCGGGGACCCACACAGCGCCTGCGGTTAGCAAAACGTTGAGCCTTCTCCTGAGACAATGTCAAATTGTCCACCACATGAGTCCAAATCTGCTGCAACCTATCCACCACAGTATCCACACCAGGACAGTCAGAACACTCAACCTGCCCTGAAGAGAAACGAGGATGGAAACCAGAATTGCAGAAAAACGGCGAAACCAAAGTAGCCGAGCTGGCCCGATTATTAAGGGCGAACTCAGCCAAAGGCAAAAAAGACACCCAATCATCCTGATCGGCAGAAACAAAACATCTCAGATATGTTTCCAAGGTCTGATTGGTTCGTTCAGTCTGGCCATTTGTCTGAGGATGGAAAGCTGAGGAAAAAGACAAATCAATGCCCATCCTAGCACAAAAGGCTCGCCAAAACCTCGAAACAAACTGGGAACCTCTGTCAGAAAAGATGTTCTCCGGAATGCCATGTAAACGAACCACATGCTGGAAGAACAATGGTACCAAATCAGAGGAGGAAGGCAATTTAGACAAGGGTACCAAATGGACCATCTTCGAGAAGCGATCACAAACAACCCAAATGACTGACATTTTTTGAGAGACGGGGAGATCCGAAATAAAATCCATAGAGATATGTGTCCAGGGCCTCTTCAGGATCGGCAAGGGCAAAAGCAACCCACTGGCACGAGAACAGCAGGGCTTAGCCCGAGCACAAATCCCACAGGACTGCACAAACGAACGCACATCCCGCGACAGAGACGGCCACCAAAAGGATCTAGCCACCAAATCTCTGGTACCAAAGATTCCAGGATGACCAGCCAACACCAAACAATGAACCTCAGAGATAACTCTACTCGTCCATTTATCAGGGACAAACAGGGACAAACAGTTTCTCCGCTGGGCAACGGTCAGGTCTATTAGCCTGAAATTTTTGCAGCACCCGCCGCAAATCAGGGGAGATGGCAGACAAAATTACCCCCTCTTTGAGAACACCCGCCGGCTCAGACAAACCCGGAGAGTCGGGCACAAAACTCCTAGACAGGGCATCCGCCTTCACATTTTTAGAGCCCGGAAGGTACGAAACCACAAAGTCAAAACGGGAGAAAAACAGCGACCAACGAGCCTGTCTAGGATTCAACCGTTTGGCAGACTCGAGATAAGTCAAGTTCTTGTGATCAGTCAAGACCACCACGCGATGCTTAGCCCCTTCAAGCCAATGACGCCACTCCTCGAATGCCCACTTCATGGCCAGCAACTCTCGATTGCCAACATCATAATTACGCTCAGCAGGCGAAAACTTCCTGGAAAAAAAGGCGCATGGTTTCATCACCGAGCCATCAGAACTTCTTTGCGACAAAACAGCCCCTGCTCCAATCTCAGAAGCATCAACCTCGATCTGGAACGGGAGCGAAACATCTGGTTGACACAACACAGGGGCAGAAGAAAAACGACACTTCAACTCTTGAAAAGCTTCCACAGCAGCAGAAGACCAATTGACCACATCAGCACCCTTCTTGGTTAAATCAGTCAACGGTTTAGCAATACTAGAAAAATTATTGATGAAGCGACGATAAAAATTAGCAAAGCCCAGGGACTTTTGCAGACTCTTCAGAGATGTCGGCTGAGTCCAATCATAAATGGCCTGAACTTTAACAGGGTCCATCTCGATAGTAGAAGGGGAAAAAATGAAACCCAAAAATGAAACCTTCTGAACACCAAAGAGACACTTTGACCCCTTCACAAACAAAGAATTCGCACGCAGAACCTGGAACACCATTCTGACCTGCTTCACGTGAGACTCCCAATCATCCGAGAAGACCAAAATATCATCCAGGTATACAATCAGGAATTTATCCAGGTACTCTCGGAAGATGTCATGCATAAAGGACTGAAACACTGATGGAGCATTAGAAAGCCCGAATGGCATAACCAGGTACTCAATATGGCCCTCGGGCGTATTAAATGCCGTTTTCCATTCATCGCCCTGTTTAATGAGCACAAGATTATACGCACCACGAAGATCTATCTTGGTGAACCAACTAGCCCCCTTAATCCGAGCAAACAAATCAGACAGCAGCGGCAAGGGGTACTGAAATTTGACCGTGATTTTATTTAGAAGGCGGTAATCAATACAAGGTCTCAGCGAACCATCCTTCTTGGCCACAAAAAAGAACCCTGCTCCCAATGGCGACGACGACGGGCGAATATGACCCTTCTCCAAGGATTCCTTTACGTAACTCCGCATAGCGGCGTGCTCAGGCACAGACAAATTAAACAGTCGACCTTTAGGAAACTTACTACCAGGAATCAAATCGATAGCACAATCACAATCCCTATGCGGAGGTAGGGCACTGGACTTGGACTCATCAAATACATCCCGGTAATCCGACAAGAACTCTGGGACCTCAGAAGGGGTGGATGATGAAATAGACAGAAAAGGAACATCACCATGTACCCCCTGACAACCCCAGCTGGACACAGATATTGATTTCCAATCCAATACTGGGTTATGGATTTGTAGCCATGGCAACCCCAACACGACCACATCATGTAGATTATGCAACACCAAAAAGCGAATATCCTCCTGATGCGCAGGAGCCATGCACATGGTCAGATGGGTCCAGTACTGAGGCTTATTCTTGGCCAAAGGCATAGCATCAATTCCTCTCAATGGAATAGGATACTGCAAGGGCTCCAAGAAAAACCCACAGCGCCTAGCATACTCCAAGTCCATCAAATTCAGGGCAGCGCCTGAATCCACAAATGCCATGACAGAATAGGATGACAAAGAGCAGATCAAAGTAACGGACAAAAGAAATTTCGACTGTACTGTACCAATGGTGGCAGACCTAGCGAACCGCTTAGTGCGCTTAGGACAATCGGAGATAGCATGAGTGGAATCACCACAGTAAAAACACAGCCCATTCTGACGTCTGTGTTCTTGCCGTTCAGCTCTGGTCAAAGTCCTAACGCACTGCATAGGCTCAGGTCCATGCTCAGATAATACCGCCAAATGGTGCACAGTTTTACGCTCACGCAAGCATCGACCGATCTGAATGGCCAAAGACATAGACTCATTCAGACCAACAGGCATAGGAAATCCCACCATGACATCCTTAAGGGCTTCAGAGAGACCTTTTCTGAAAATTGCTGCCAGCGCACATTCATTCCATTGAGTGAGCACAGACCACTTCCTAAACTTCTGACAATATATCTCTACCTCATCCTGACCCTAAGACAGAGCCAGCAAATTTTTCTCTGCCTGATCCACTGAATTAGGTTCATCATACAGCAATCCGAGCGCCAGAAAAAAACGCATCAATATTACATAATGCAGGATCTCCTGGCGCAAGGGAAAATGCCCAGTCTTGAGGGTCGCCACGTAATAAAGAAATAATGATCTTAACTTGTTGAACTGGGTCACCAGAGGAGCGGGGTTTCAAAACCCAGAAACAGTTTACAATTATTCTTAAAACTCAGAAACTTAGCTCTATCTCCAGAAAACAAATCAGGAATATGAATTCTAGGTTCTAACATAGAATTCTGAACCACAAAGTATTGAATATTTTGTACTCTTGCAGTGAGATGATCCACACAAGAAGACAGATCTTTAATGTCCATCACTACACCTGTGTCCTGAACCACCCAAATGTCTAGGGGAAAAGAAAGACAAAACACAGTACAGAGAAAAAAAAATGGTCTCAGAACTTCTCTTTTCCCTCTATTGAGAAGCATTAGTACTTTGGGCCTCCAGTACTGTTATGAACAGGTGATTCAGAACCACAATGGACCTAGTGGTTAAGAGCACACAAAGTGACCTGATAGTTACTAACATAGGATGAGCTCTGAGACGTGGGAACTCTGCTGACCGCAATCCCTAATCCTATCATACCACACTAGAGGTAGCCGTGGATTGCGCCTAACGCTCCCTATGCAACTCGGCACAGCCTGAGAAACTAGCTAGCCCTGAAGATAGAAAAATAAGCCTACCTTGCCTCAGAGAAATTCCCCAAAGGAAAAGGCAGCCCCCCACATATAATGACTGTGAGTTAAGATGAAAATACAAACACAGAGATTAAATAGATTTTAGCAAAGTGAGGCCCGACTTACTGAATAGACCGAAGACAGGAAAGATAGCTTTGCGGTCAGCACAAAAACCTACAAACAACCACGCAGAGGGGCAAAAAGACCCTCCGCACCGACTAACGGTACGGAGGTGCTCCCTCTGCGTCTCAGAGCTTCCAGCAAGAAATACCAATATAGCAAGCTGGACAGAAAATATAGCAAACAAAAGTAACACAAGCAAAACTTAGCTTATGCAGGGCAGACAGGCCACAAGAACGATCCAGGAGAAAGCAAGACCAATACTGGAACATTGACTGGAGGCCAGGAACAAAGAACTAGGTGGAGTTAAATAGAGCAGCACCTAACGACTTAACCTCGTCACCTGAGGAAGGAAACTCAGAAGCCGCAGCCCCACTCACATCCACCAGAGGAAGCTCATAGACAGAACCAGCCGAAGTACCACTCATGACCACAGGAGGGAGCTTGACCACAGAATTCACAACAGACAGGCAACAGTCAGTTTCACATTTGCAGGTTAGCAGCAATTGTTACACGAAAGACCTTTTTTGACCAGTGTTTGATGTTTTTTAGTTCTCTTTTACTTTGTGACTTTTATTATACATTTTTTTGCCTGTTGTTTTTACTATGTGTGATGGTGTGATATGGTGTGTGGGGTAGCATTCTGACTATGCTCATGTTTTCACTGAATTAAGAGTGTGGTCTTGTTGCTCTGTATCCTTCTATGTATTCCTTTTCTGGCCTAGAGTCTTAATTACCTTACTAAAATTCTGATAATTTAATTAGTTCAGTTACCATCTGCAGCCTGAATGTGCCCATGCCTGTTGATGAACCCCTGCTTTCTTTTCCTGACTGTCCATCCATGACCACGCTGCTCTCCAAATGTCTCAAATCACCTCCTGTAGTGTTTTGATTTTTGAGGCACCATTCCCATGTCTGGGGAGCCTGAAAATCCTCCAATCTGTCTGCCTACCTCTGGATATAAGGAGGGAGCCTGAGGAAGACATAGGACAAGGAGACCAGTAAGATAAATCCTTTGTCGGATGCTGAAGCTAAGGCCAGCACACCAGAGAGACTTGGAGGAACCCTGATCACCCTGGAAAATACTGCTGGAAGAGCCTACATGGAGAAGTATCTGGAGCTTCACTGCCATATTGTTATCTAAGCAGAGGATTGTGACTCTTATCTCCCGGGGCATTTATCCCACTACTGTTCATGGATTATTTTATCCTCTGTGTGGTGGATTGTTTTATGGACCTTTTGGTTTGCATGTAATAAAGGTTCTTAGGACCGTTCACTCATCTCTCGCTCTCTTGATTGTGTTATACTAGAGCAGGACCCCGTGACACTATGATAGTCTTTTTTTGAAGACTTCTGACCGCATCACTTTACTGAAACTGCCCTAACTAAAGTCACCAACGACCTTCTAACCGCCAAGAGCAGGCAACACTACTCTGTCCTCTTCCTCCTGGACCTGTCCTCTGCCTTTGACACAGTGGACCATTCCCTAGTACTACAGACCCTCTCATCCCTTGGCATTACAGACTTGGCCCTATCCTGGATCTCATCATACCTAACAGACCGGACATTCAGCATCTCCCACTCACACACCACCTCCTCACCTCGCCCCCTATCTGTCGGAGTCCAGCAAGGTTCAGTCCTAGGTGTTGTTGTCAATGTGGGGTCATTATACTGTGTGTTGGGTGGCAATTTCATGGAAGGGGACTGTAGCTGTAGGTGGCATGATATTGTGTGGGGAAGCTATAAGGGCAGCATATTGTGTGGTGGGCTCCATAGGGGTAGCATAGTGCGCATAGTAGGCAATGTTGGGGCATCATACAGTGTGTATGGGATCATCATTGAGTATCAGCTTCATCAACTAGGTCCACATATATCTGCATTAGAGCTGTATACTGCAAACCAACTGAGATCCTTCATTCAAGATTCACAATTTTTCCATAGTTTCATATCTCTGCTGCTCCCCCAATGGTTCCCAGTACACCCAGTGGCAGCAGTCATTTCAGCGAGGTCCATATGTTGTGGTCTGGCAAGCAGATCCCGGTAAGTAGTTTCACAGGTTATTAATCAGGTAACGTATCTTCTCTGAAAACACCCAGTGAGTAATGCAATAATGGAAAGCTATCAGTCAAACTGTGTTACCCAGATGTAAGGTCTCTTTATGTATCAGGTAATTTGCTTACTTAGGTGAATTGAGCCCTGGGGTGTAGACCACAAATAAGACGTTAATAGGTTTGCATAGCTAATGAGAAGTTTTATTATACATTGATCAGGCAAACAGCTCTGCCTAATGGGAATATTCCTCCGACGATCAATAACTCACTTTACGGTTAACCTGGTCAGCGATCACAATGTGTCCTCTATTAGACTATAGAAGTAGTCATGTATTCCCTGGGCTGGAGTCCAGGGAATGCATATGCATAGCTATTGGCAATCCCAAAATATAAAAATACTGTCTCAACAAATTTGTTCCCTTCTTGGGCCAGAAAATGGTAGGGTTTATGTAAACACCACCCAAACCTGGCATTTCTCGAGAGTGTAGGATTGGTGGTGGAACTGAAATATTCTTATGCTTGAACACTGATATTGGTTAGTATTCATGTAGGCCACATGCCATAAGGCCTACACCACTTTGGGTACATTGGCAAGCCTCCAGCACACACCAACTCTGATAATTGCCTAATGACCCTATCTCAGGCAAGGAGAGATCACCATAAATGCACGTAGCTTTGGACTTCAAAAATGCGGACAATGGACATGTATAGTCACCCCTCTAATGGCTACACAATGGCAACAGGAGGAGCCAATTGTAGGATGGTGGCAGCTATCAACCTCAACCCAGCCTATAGAAATGAGAGAAAAACAGCTACATGATTGTCACCTCTTCAAAAAGTTGTGTCTTCGACTTCCAAAATTATTAATCCGTAAAGTGTTAGTGGGAAGTAACATCTTCCTCTTTTTCGAACAAACACTACTGCACCTGTCTGTAGATACATAAAAATTAAGAAGCTGAAGCTACAACAAATAGAGGATGGGAGGGGGGAGATGAAGCTGCAATGTCTCAATATTTCACAATTCAAAGGGAGAAGAGCAATAGTCATATACCAAGCCAAGTTTGACAGGCAGCCCTGGGAGTGAGTAGCCATGGGAGTGTATGGTCAGGACCACCACTCTAAACTGGGACAGTACATAGTGGTAAGATAGTTTCTACACGTATGGTGCTCAATAGAAGCAGAGTCCAATATAGCAGAGAATGTGAGCTCACCACGTGGACATAGAATAAAAACAACTATTTATTTGTAAGCTCCTCACATAGTTGGGAGAAGTTTACAGATATACCGATAATCAGGTAGCTAGGTAGCCTACTGCCGTTTCGCCCTCTCTGTGCTTTCTTAAGGCATCTTGTAGAAAGTTAATGAAGTTTTAAAAAGTTTCTCGAGGCACCAACTACCGGTATGTAAAAAGTTTGCAAGTAAATAGTTGTTTTTATTCTACGTTCACCTTGTAAGTGCCAGTTTACTATACATCTTAGTTTTCTTACTGATGTCATCCCATGCAATCGTGGTAGTGTGGCTGGCGATCACGGGGACACCAGTTTATAAAATGCTACAATCATCAATAAAAAGGAAAACTCTTAGAATCCAAGTTCTCGGGGATCAGTGTAATGGCAATGTGGTTTGGTATTACATACGTGAACCCGACAGGGATTATATGGATATCGTGGCAGCGTCCATGTGATGTTGATGTTATTGTTGGGCCAGGTGTCTAAACTTCCTCATCGCTCATAATGTGCTATTACAGTTTATCCCCGGCAGTAAAAATAAGGATGTACGGTAGATTAATAGGACTACAGCCAAGAGCTTAGAATTACCCAAGACGCTGAAAACAAAGCCAACTAGATATATTTGCCGAGGGCGAGGTCAGACACTTTGCAGATCAAAAAAATGAAGCGGAGCTAACAGTAACATTTACCGTAATTGTTATATTCAGGCTTGTTAAAGGGAACCTGTCATTTATTTATTTTACTCACTTATATGGCGCCATCATATTCCACCGCGCTTTACAGACATCGTTATTACTCTACCCATTGGGGCTCGCAATCTAAATTTCCTATCTGTATGTTTGTGGGAAGAAAGTGGAGGAAACCCACCCAAACACGAGGAGAACATAAAAAAAACTCCTTGCAGATGTTATCGATGGTGGGATTGGGTCCCAGCAAAGTCCGTACAGTCACTGAGCCCCTCTGAGCGGAATGATTCAGACACTTGTTGCTGCTGTTTCAAAGTGTAAATTCTTGACAAAAAATGGCCACGGTCGACGGGGCTGATTCCTCAAAACTGTTACATCTCAAGGTTGGCATAAAATGTTTTGAAAAGTCGAAAAATTTTTGCACAGTGTGGAGTTCCACAAAAAAATAGGTGGCGTTTGAGGTTTTCACACCAATTCGGATCATTTCTGACAGAATGGGAAAAGCTGGGGAAGGGCTGAGGTGGAACAGGGTGTGGTCACACACACCCGCCCGATTCACGAAAAGTGTCAGCGTGTTTTATGCCAGAAATGCTACTGAGTGTTATGTCCGTCTTTTTAGGCGTGAATGAAAGCGCCGTCAGCCACAGTTGAATGCACTTCTGAAAAGAAGGTGACCATTGAACAGAGGCCAGACGGAGTCAAGAGTAACTCTGCTGTCTCATTATGGTAAATGGATCACTTGGAGGTTTCATCTGAATCACATCATTCAGAGATTTCGACTCTTTGCATCGTGCCTGAAAAGAGGTTCCCGATTACATGTAGGATATTGATGAAATCAGGAGAAGATGCACAACATACAGTGAAGTCAGTTTTTCCTTTTAACCTTTATAAAAAATTTAAAATGTGGGGCTGATACAACATTTTGGAGGTTTCTGCTGCTTTGACACCTCAGGGGCTCTGTCAATGTGACATGGCGCCCTTAAACCATTCCAGCAAAATCTAAACTCTAATATGGCGTCTCTTCCCTTCTAAGTTTTGCACTTTCCCTTAAAAGTATTTGTCTACCACATATCGGCATACTCAGGAGAAATTGCACCAAAAATTTGCAGTGTATTTATTCTCGTTACCCTTGCAAAAATAAAACATTTGGGACAAAAAAAAAACATTATTTTGGGAAAAATGTGTTTTTGTTTTTATTTTCACGGCTCTACATTTTAGACTTCTGTGAAGCAGAGGTTTAATTTCTCCCGTTACTCTTGTGGAAGTAAAAAAAATTAGAACTAAAGTAATATTCTTATCAAGAAAAGTAAAAAGTTAATTTTTTTCCCTCCATATTGCATTAATTCCTTTGAAGCACTTTAAGGGTTAATAAATGTGGTTTTGAGGACTTTTAGGGGTGCAATTTTTAGAATGGTGTCACTTTTGGGTATTTTCTGTCACATATGCTCCCCAAAGTCACTTCAAATGTTTAGTGGTCCCTAAAAATGGTTTTGTAAATTTTCTTGGGAAAAATGAGAAATAGCTGTTCAACTTTTAGGCTGTGTGCTCACGTTGAGTGTTTGCTTGCAGAAATTTATGCAAGGTTTCTGCATCTCTTGACAGCAAAAACGCTGCGGCAAAAGCGCATGTATTTGACGAGTTTTTGGTGCTTTTTTATGCTTTTTTTCATGCATTTTTACTTGTGTTTTGTACAGCAATGAAGGCTTTTTTGAGCTAAATAAAGATATTTAAAATAAATTTTTGTGATGTAATTTCTTGCTTCACCACCTTTTTTATGCTGGGGCAGTAGCATCAGAGTAATGGGCTTAGGGCTTGGAGTCAGCAGCTGTCATTGACACCTAGCCCTAGGCTTAAGGTACCTTCACACATAACGATATTGTTAACGATATCGTTGCTTTTTGTGACGTAGCAACGATATCGTTAATAAAATCGTTATGTGTGACAGCGACCAACGATCAGGCCCCTGCTGGGAGATCGTTGGTCGCTGAACAAAGTCCAGAACTTTATTTCATCGCTGGATCTCCCACTGACATCGCTGGATCGGTGTGTGTGACACCGATCCAGCGATGTCTTCACTGGTAACCAGGGTAAACATCGGGTAACTAAGCGCAGGGCCGCGCTTAGGAACCCGATGTTTACCCTGGTTACCATCCTAAAAGTAAAAAAAAACAAACACTACATACTTATCTACAGCCGTCTGTCCTCCAGCGCTGTGCTCTGCACTCCTCCTGTACTGGCTGTGAGCGTCGGTCAGCCGGAAAGCAGAGCGGTGACGTCACCGCTCTGCTTTCCGGCCGCTGTACTCACACAGACAGTACAGGAGGAGTGCAGAGCACAGCGCTGGAGGACAGACGGCTGTAGGTAAGTATGTACTGTTTGTTTTTTTTTACTTTTAGGATGGTAACCAGGGTAAACATCGGGTTACTAAGCGCGGCCCTGCGCTTAGTTACCCGATGTTTACCCTGGTTACCGGCATCGTTGGTCGCTGGAGAGCGGTCTGTGTGACAGCTCTCCAGCGACCAAACAGCGACGCTGCAGCGATCCGGATCGTTGTCGGTATCGCTGCAGCGTCGCTTAATGTGAAGGGGCCTTTAGTAATGAAAAGGTGTCAGCCTGACACCCTCATTACTAAGCTGATAAGCAAACACACACACATACATTGTCATCAGCCTATGTAGGAGCATTAACAGAACTAACCTACATAAGCTGTAACCAAACAGCAACTGTTAATTGAAAAAAAATTAATAACCAGCAGAGGGAAAGCAGATGGCTGATGTTAATATTCTAGGAAGGAGCCAATAGCCATAAAGGTTCCCAGTCGATTGATATTAGCTCACAGCTGTTTGCCTAGCCTTTACGGGCTAGTTTACAGGGGGACCCCAGAAAAAAATTGACAAAAACTTTAACCAGCAAAGGCTAGACAGACAGCTGTGGGCTGATATTAATAGCCTAGGAAGGGGCCATATATATTGGCATGCTCCCAGACTAAAAACATCATATCTCAGCTGCACCAGAAAACGTACATCTATAAGATGCGCCAAAACTGGTGCTAAGCCTTGTTCTTCCCACTTACCCTGTAGCAGTGGCAAGTGGGGTTCATATTTGTGGGGTTGATGTCACCTTTGTATTGTCAAGTGACATCAAGCCCACAGGTTAGTAATGGAGATGCGTCTATAAGGCACCTATCCATTAGTAACCCCATAGTGATATTGTATAAAAAAACAGACATCCAGAATAAAGTCCTTTATTTGAAATAATGAAACCAAACTCACAGAAAGCCTTATCCATCGAAGCCAACGTCTCCTGCAAAATAATACAATAATAAACCACAATATTCCTCACCTGCCTGCAGAGAAGATAATCCATAATGTCCCACGAAGATCCTGATGTGACTTTTCTCAAAGAAAGCCAGCGATACACTGACACAGGAGGTAATCGCTCCTGCAGTGTATAGCACTGAGCAGCCGTGAGAAATTTCTCAAGCAGCGGTGTCGTAAGTAAGAGCATCAGAGCTGATCACCTGATGAACTCCGGGGAACTCTCACGGCAGCTCAGTGATACACTGCAGAAGCAATTACCTCCTGTCAGTGTATTGCTGAAGGCCAGGTAGAGCAGTCACATCTCCCGATGTGACTGTTCTACATGTGAGATCGCCGTGGGACCCTTGGGATTACGATTTTTTTAACCATGCGTACAGGCACCATTTGGTGAGACTGCATCTCCTATCTGCGGCTCCTGCCATCACTGTTAATAGTGACAGCAGACATAGCCTGATGGGAGCAATAGTCTAATCAGCCCCCACCTGCTGACCTACAGTAAGTTTTTTACAGCAGGTCACCGCTGCGGGTCACAGTCACCGCTGCGGGATTACACTGACATCTGATAGCACGACCCCGCAGCGCTCTGACCAACGATCTTACCGGCGGTTGCATTACCCCTGATAAGAACCATTGTGCCGGTGTTTCCCACGCTGTCACACAGATGCTAGGAAGCCGGTAACAACACAAAAAAAAATTCTGCAAATCTGGAGCAAATCCACAAATATTTTCCTACCTGCGTTTTTGCTGCAGATTTGACTGACTCAATAGAAGCAAATGGGTGAAAAACGCTGCAGAAACGCTCAAAGAATTGACAAGCTGCGGGAAAAAACACCTGGCAAACACTCAGGAAAAATTTACTGATCATGTGCACAACACTTCAGGATAGTCATTGAATTAGCTTGCATAAGGATTCCATAGCATTTCCATTTAGCATTTCCGCGTGGAAAAAACGCTATGAAAACGCATCAAAAACGCACTGTGTACACATAGCCTTAACCTTTCTAAACCCCTCCCCCCCCCCTTAATAAAATTATGTTTCAAAAATTGTGCTGATGTAAAGTAGACATGAGGGAAATGTTG
Organism: Ranitomeya imitator; assembly: GCF_032444005.1. NCBI lineage: Eukaryota > Metazoa > Chordata > Amphibia > Anura > Dendrobatidae > Ranitomeya > Ranitomeya imitator. The sequence continues at coordinate 547,433,141 of NC_091287.1, forward strand.
TCTATGTATTAAATATTTTGTGTGACATTCTTTTGTTTTAGGGACATAAGAATACAAAATTAGAAAATTGTAAAATTTTGCCAAATTTTCACAAAAAAACGCAAGACATATCGAAACAAATTTGACCACTTTCATGAAGTACAATAGGTCTCAAAAAAACTAACTCAGAGTCAGTGGGTTCCAATGAAGCTTTTGAAAGTTATTAACACATAAAGTGATTTTAAAAATGTGGGTCATTAACCTACAAAGTGGCTCGGTCCTTAAGGGGTTATTACCGGACCCATCTGCATTTTCTCGTGTCTCGGTTTCATGACAAGGCACGCTGTATCCTGACTTTGCTTCCCGCAGTCATTTTATTTACAATGTACTAACTGCAAACAGAAAATCCATAAAGTCAATGACTCCTCTTCCTCTGCGGGCTCCTCCGCCTCTCTCGTCACTTGTCCATCCATGTCATTTATCGAAGTGTGAGGATTTAAAACCCAGAAACTGAGATATTTTCCTCTGCCTGAAATCTGTAACATCACAATGTGCTGCATTTATTACTTCTCCACCATCAGGTCATTTTAGGTCCAACATTCCTTGCTGAATAACATGTCAATATATTTTTCCAGAAGACTAATTTCCCATTTTAGGATATAAAGCTCCAAAACCTCTGAATAGCTATAGTCATAGGATGAAATTCTGTCTGTCATCATCATTACAGTGAGCTGAAGAGCTTAAGGTACCGTTACTCTAAACGATTTACCAACGATCACGACCAGCGATACGACCTGCCCGTGATTGTTGGTATGTCGTTGTGTGGTCGCTGGAGAGCTGTCACACAGACAGCTCTCTCCAGCGACCAACGATCTGGGGAAAGACTTCGGCATCGTTGAAACTGTCTTCAGTGAAACTGTCAACGATGCCGAAGTCCCCGGGTTACCAGGGTAAACATCGGGTTACTAAGTGCAGGGCTGCGCTTAGTAACCCGATATTTACCCTGGTTACCAATGTAAAAGTTAAAAAAAAAAACAGTACATACTCACATTCCGATGTCTGTCACCACCCCCCGGCGTCAGCTTCCCTGCACTGTGTAAGCGCCGGCCGTAAAGCAGAGCGGTGACGTCACCGCTGTGCTCTGCTTTATGGCCGGCCGGCGCTGACACAGTCAGTGCGGGAAGCTGACGCCGGAATGTGAGTATGTACTGTTTTTTTTTTTTAACTTTTACAACGGTAACCAGGGTAAACATCGGGTTACTAAGCGCGGCCCTGCGCTTAGTAACCCAATATTTACCCTGGTTACTAGTGAACACATCACTGGATCGGCGTCACACACGCATGTCAGCGGGTGATCAGCGACCACAAAAAGGTCCTGATCATTCCCAGCGACCAACGATCTCCCAGCAGGGGCCTGATCATTGGTCACTGTCACGCATAACGATTTTGTTAACGATATCGTTGCTACGTCACAAAAAGCAACGATATCGTTAACGAAATCGTTATGTGTGAAGGTACCTTTACAGTTTAAAGAGAACCTGTCACCTGATACATGATGCCCAAACCACAGGCAAGATAAATCAGATTCTGGCTATATGATTGCAGCCACAAAATTAGAATAGCCTCAAAAAGTTAATTTATTTCGGTTCTCCAATACAAAAAGTGAATCTCATGTATATGAGTCATTACAAACAGAGTGATCTATTTCACGTGTTTATTTCCTGTGGGTTTCCTGAAGAAGTAGATTTGTACTTCGAAATGCGTCAAAATAAACCAAATATTTTACTACACCGGGATATACGTTTTAAATCCTGTTGGCAGTGCGGAGACTATCCACAAACACCTTCTAACCTATGGAAGGCATTGAGTGGGGCAAGTCCAAATATTCCTGAAACCATCTAAACTCTGTCTCCAAGATTCCAACTTCCAAGAGATGGTCAGTATCGAATGGAGTGTGTGTTGCACTGTGTGGGGTCATCTGGTACTGTTTGGCATGCTTGCCAACTCTCTTGGAACATGTGGGAGACTAAGAAAAATGGTAGACTTCCTGGATTCTCATAAGAGCTGGCAAATATCCCAGGTGCTTCCGAAGCCATCCCAATACCTCATGAAAAGCAGCTCTTCTGGAAGATTTCTTAAGTGTAAAGCTGGAGTGCTCTAGCATCAGACGCCCAAGGACACAGGAAGGTGAGGATGAAGAAGAGCAAAGAGGTTGGGGGCTATGAGTGGATTTGGCTTGGCCCGAAAAGGGGACATAACTATGATGAAAAATTGTACTTGAAGGGGTTATATAGGACAATATATATTTTTTACTGTAATATTATTTATATAGCACCATTAATTCCATGGTGCTGTACATGAGAAAGTGGCTACATACAGAGTTATAGATATCTTTACAGTAAACAAATTTACAATGACAGACTGGTACAGAGCTGAGAGAACCCTGTTCTTTCGGACTTACATTCTTCGGGATAATGTGGAAGAGACATAATGTCAGGGGTTCGGCAGTTCAGGTGGTGGTGAGGCTGCAGCTCGGGTGCTGGTGAGGCGGTAGCTCTGGTGGTGGTGAGGCAGCAGCTCGGGTGGCTGGTGACGTGGTGGCAGCTCGGGTGGTGGTGAGGCGGTAGCTCTGGTGGTGGTGAGGCAGCAGCTCGGGTGGCTGGTGACGTGGCGGCAGCTCAGGTGGTGGTGAGGCGGTAGCTCCGGTAGTGGTGAGGTGGCATAATGGTTATTGCAGGCTGTAGGCTTTCCTGAAGAAATGGGTTTTCAGGTTCCATCTTGAAGGATCCGAGGGTGGTGGATGATCGGACTTGTTGAGGCGTGGAATTCCAGAGGATGGGGGATATTCAGGAGAAATCTTGGAGGCGGTTGTGTGAGGAACGAATAAGTGTGGAGGAGAGTAGGAGGTATTGGGAGGATCGTAGATTACGTGAGGGAAGATATTTGGAGATTAGTGTACGTCTAGGAACAAACAGGCAGGTGGTTGCTAACTACCTGCCTATCGCAGACAGCTCTTGCCGTCAATTCTGCAACATCCGGTAATGTCACGTGAACAGAACAGAGACTTACCTTTCACTTTGCTCTATTAATGGGGCGTGACTGCCAAAGTCATACTGACTGACAGCTGGCTCCCCGCAGCTTAACTGCGGGGAGATGGCTGTCAATCAGCATGACGACGGCAGTCACACCAAATTGACAGAAGCAGCCCAAAAGAGGAAGAGCTCGCTGTTGGCGAGGAGCAGCCAGTGACTGCTCTGAGCTGACGTGGTAAAGATCAGTCAGTTAGCAAGTACCTGACTAGTAGTTTTTTAGCTGATAGTAAAAAAAATGATTTAGCTCTGGACGACCCCTTTAATTCTTGACCTCGCAGATGAGCCCTAGTAAATATTGCCAGGTATACTGTATGGGGAAGTGATTTACCAGCATGGCTTATTTTTTTCCAGATGTTGGATCATAAGCCTAAACTACTTACATCATGCACAACATAATTCCTACAACGCAGTGCATACAACTGTGGCAGCGGACACTGCGATTACCGTAGTCGCCTATATTGGCACCTTCTGAATTTGTTTGGGTTAATCCAATATCTGAGGCAGAGTACGATAAATGAGACCGTCGGGCGGCTGCACTCCCGGCACTAAACCAATGCTGTATAAAGTGAAGAAAGCACAAAACTCCCAAACGTCTCCATGACATTCGATCACTCCTCACAAAGCCTCGCGGAGGATCAGAAAAAAGTATACAACTGGCTGTAAAAATATCTCCCCGGTCCCAGCTTTCTTTTCACTGTCCAAGATGATGAATGTGATGGGCAGACTGCAATTCTGGGAAGAGAGCCTGCGGCGTAGAGAGAGCGCACGCACCTGCTCCAGCTACATTGTGCACTTGAGGGTGTGAGTCCTGCACAAGCCTCGTCATGTATCAAGCACTGAGCAAACAAACACAGATTTACCGGCGGAAGAGTTATTATGTTTAAATCCATAGTCTCAGACTGCGGGAACAAGAAAAGACTAATGCATAAAGTGTGGGTAACATTTCTCCTGTTTGTATTCCTGTGATAAGTGACCCCAGTCTGAGAAATCAAAGAAGAAGTAAAATAAAAAATGGGTTCCATCGAGCTGTTGATTTGTCAACCGTGCTTTACATGCTTCATTTTCATAAGTCTAGTTTAGGTTCTGTTTACATTTGAATATAGGGACAGAACACGAAAAAGCAGCGCCCCATAGCAAATTAGTAACATAGTTGGTAAGGCCGAAAAAAGACATTTGTCCATCCAGTTCAGCCTATATTCCATTATAATAAATACCCAGATCTACGTCCTTCTACAGAACCTAATAATTGTATGATACAATATTGTTCTGCTCCAGGAAGACATCCAGGCCTCTCTTGAACCCCTCGACTGAGTTCGCCATCACCACCTCCTCAGGCAAGCAATTCCAGATTCTCACTGCCCTAACAGTAAAGAATCCTCTTCTATGTTGGTGGAAAAACCTTCTCTCCTCCAGACGCAAAGAATGCCCCCTTGTGCCCGTCACCTTCCTTGGTATAAACAGATCCTCAGCGAGATATTTGTATTGTCCCCTTATATACTTATACATGGTTATTAGATCGCCCCTCAGTCGTCTTTTTTCTAGACTAAATAATCCTAATTTCGCTAATCTATCTGGGTATTGTAGTTCTCCCATCCCCTTTATTAATTTTGTTGCCCTCCTTTGTACTCTCTCTAGTTCCATTATATCCTTCCTGAGCACCGGTGCCCAAAACTGGACACAGTACTCCATGTGCGGTCTAACTAGGGATTTGTACAGAGGCAGTATAATGCTCTCATCATGTGTATCCAGACCTCTTTTAATGCACCCCATGATCCTGTTTGCCTTGGCAGCTGCTGCCTGGCACTGGCTGCTCCAGGTAAGTTTATCATTAACTAGGATCCCCAAGTCCTTCTCCCTGTCAGATTTACCCAGTGGTTTCCCGTTCTAATTTCTTCTAAATTCTAAATTCTAAATTCTAATCAGGAATATTTTTTAAGGTTCATGCACCTAAAAAAAAATGTAAAATTTTTCATTTTTTCATTTGTATTGAAAAAACACAATTTGGCTTATAGGTTTTGGAACTTATAACGTTTTTATTATGTTTCAGGTTTTAAAAAAAATGCTTGATGGGAAAAAAAAGAAGGGGAATGTCACGTCTGAGGAGCGGCTTCCGATGAAAAATGATCTAAAAAAGGAACCATCCAATCCAAGGTTTTAGAAATAAATCTCTTCCAAAATGTGACAAAAAGAGTATGTGCACACATTGACAATTTCAGGTCAAGTCCGTAAGAAATCCACCTTAAATAGACACTGGAGGACTCATGGTTCTCTTAGGTGAAACCACTTCAGGAAAAATCAGGCGGTCTTTCCCCTGAAGAGGCTTCACTGGTGGATTTACCATCATTTTTGCACCATCTTTTTTTTCTAGAACTTTAAGCTATAACTAACGGGAGGAGCTAAATAATGAACCAATCCAGGGTTTCCTAATTCTGAAGTGTTTAACCCGCTCCCTTTGATGTGGGCTCCGGCGCTGGGCCCACATCTTTCCCGGCGCATGTCAGCAGTTTTGATCAGCTGACATGTGCCTCCAACAGCCACGGGTGGAATTGCGTTCCACCCGCAGCTGTTAACCCATTAAAAGCCGCAGTCAATCTCAGCAGACCTCTATGGTTGTCATAGCCAGATTGCTATGAGCACTGCCCGGTGGTCGGTGCTCATAGAAAGTGAGCATTTCTGCTACACACAGGCGATCGCCCGATCTGTCAAGCTATAAAAAGAATTAAAGCAATCTGTAAACGGCGTTGCGGGAAAAAGTAAAAACGCCAGAATTACAATTTTTTTGGTCACCTCAACATTGCATTAAAATGCAATAACAGGCAATCAAAATATCATATCCACACAAAAATGGCATTATTAAAATCTTCAGCTCGGCATGGAAAAAATAAGCCATCATCCAGCCCCAGATCACGAAAAATGCAGGCGCTACGAGTCTCGGGAAATGACGCAATTTATTTTTTTTTTTAAATCTTTGGATTTTTTTCAACATTTAAATAAAAAAGAACGTAGACATGTTTGGTATCTATGAACTCGTAATGACCTGGAGAATCATAATGGCAGGTCATTATTAGAATTTGGTGAACATGGTAAAAAAAATCCAAAAAACAGTTGTGGAATTGCACGTTTGAAGCAAATTTCACGCCAGTTTGGAAATTTTTCCCTGTTTTCCAATACACTATGGTGTCGTTCAAAAGTACAACTCATCCTGCAAAAAAACAAGCCCTCACATGGCCGTATTGATGGAAAAATAAAAAAAGTGATGGCTCTGGGAAGAAAGGGAGCGAAAAACAGAAACACAAAAACGAAAAGGGGCTGCGGCGTGAAGGGGAAGAAGTAATAAATGACTGAACATGTGCACAATGTTGTTCTTTTTTTGCATTCGTTTTGCAGCACTTTTTCATGTGGGCAAAAACATAATGTTCACATACCTTTAGGGTCGATCTAGATTTTTTTCCGTTGAAAAAATACCACCAATTCATTTAGCTCTTTTCCACTGGACGAGGTTAAAATATGCAGCGAAAGAGAAATTGGATTTTGCTGCTCTAAAAAGCGTCTGTCTCTGCATTGATGCATTTTAAGGACAACCTGATTAATAAAGTGGGTAACATCGGTGTAACTAGAATCTGATGGGCCCCGGTACAAGATTTGGACTTCTCAACCCTCCACATTTTTCACAATACATTGAATACATTTTTCTAGGAAAACCTCTGACAGGTTGCAATGTAAGTCACAATCACTATATGGTCATTTACAGACACATAGCATAAACATCTCTCCACAGAGTATCACAAAATTACAGTTTTTTTTCAAAGCTGATCATCTCAAACTACACATCTGTGGAGCCAAGAAGAGAGATAAAGAAAGACACATATAGCATAAATGACGACCACTTTTTTATATGCCATATTGGAACCTCTTTTTAGACTTGGCGTAGAACCTTGTACAGTGTAACCAATTTAACTTTACAAAAATATCAAATCTGCCATTTATGTTTCCGGCATTGTGTCCGCTCTTCACAATTCCAAAAGCTTCTTTTCGCGAGGATTATGTAAATGTTAAAGAACCACAGAAGAAGCTATTAAAAAAGGTGGAAAAACTCAGCAACTAATTAACATTTTGAAAGTTTAGTCTTCTGACGCAGATGGATCCAGGCACAATTTTCAGTCTGGAGAGGAATAAATCCCATTAACAGGTTTCTTTACAATATGCTGGTGACATTTCCACCACTTGTTAATTTATGGGAGAATAGAAGCGGAGCAAGCTGTTCAAAGTCACACGGTAAAAAAAGAAATATGTTAAGATTGAATGTTCTTGCATGTAAATGCTAAAGTGAATATGCACAGTAAGGCCAGTACAAAGAAGGCAAGAGAGGCAGCAGATGAGGGCAAAGCAGTCTTTACCAGCTGAAAACTCATCAAGTTACACTGCTGTTACATCCCAACTCTCTCCCAACTTTCTTCCCAACTTTCTTCCCAACTCTCTTCCAAACTGTTCCCAACTGTCTTCCCAAATTTCTTCCCAATTCTCTTCCCAACTCTCTTCCCCACACTCTCCCAACTCTCTTCCCCGCTCTCCCAACTCTCTACCCGACTTTCTTCCCCACACTCTCCCAACTCTTCCCAACTCTCTTCCCAATTCTCTTCCTGACTCTCTTCCCCCCACTCTCCCAATTCTCTTCCCAACACTCTCACAACTCTCTTCCCAACACTCTCTCAACTCTCCTCCCAACTCTCTTCCCAACTCTCTCCCAACTATCTCCCCAACTCTTTCCCCTACTCTCACACTTCGGGCAGTGCTGCCACTAGGGTTGAGTGACTTTTCCTTTTTTGAGGTCGAGTCGGGTTTCGCGAAACCCGACTTTCTCAAAAGTCGAGTCGAGTGAAATCGGCCGATTATCTTGAAAAGTCGGGGTCGGGGGATCGGCCGAAACACGAAACCCAATGCAAGTCAATGGGAAATCTCAATATATTTATATTTTCTTCAGCGCGATATAGCAGAAAAGCCAGTAATTCAATTGCCGGCTTTTCATTTCTCCTTCACAAACCCGACATGATATGAGACATGGTTTACATACAGTAAACCATGTCATATCCCCCTTTTGTTTGCATATTCCACACTACTAATGTTAGTAGTGTGTACGTGCAAAATTTTGGCGCTGTAGCTATTAAATTTAAGGGTTAAATCGCGGAAAAAATTGGCGTGGGCTCCCGCGCAATTTTCTCCGCCAGAGTGGCAAAGCCAGTGACTGAGGGCAGATATTAATAGCCTGGAGAGGGTCCACGGTTATTGGCCCCCCTTGGCTAAACACATCTGCCCCAAGCCACCCCAGAAAAGGCACTTGGCCACTCTCTTCCCACTCCCGTGTAGCGGTGGGATATGGGGTAATGAAGGGTTAATGTCACCTTGCTATTGTAAGGTGACATTAAGCCAGATTAATAATGGAGAGGCGTCAATTATGACACCTATTCATTATTAATCCAATTGTATGAAATGGTTAAAAAAACACACACACAATATTGCAAAGTATTTTAATGAAATAAACACACAGGTTGTTGTAATATTTTATTCCACTCTCAATCCACCTGAAGACCCTTGACCTGTAACAAATTAAAAATAATAAACCAACAATATCTCATACCTTCCGTCGATTTGTCCCACGATGTAAATCCGTCTGAAGGGGTTAAAATATTTTACAGGCAGGAGCTCTACTATAATGCAGCTGTGCTCGTGCCTGTAAAACCCCGGGGAATGAAGGTAATGTAGGTCAATGACCTGTAATTACCTTCATTCGCGGTGATGCGCCCTCTGCTGGATGTCCTCATATGAACTCGAGCCTGGGAACTTTTCTGAATATTTTCCCACGCTCAAGGTCATATGAGGACATCCAGCAGAGGGCGCATCACCGCGAATGAAGGTAACTACAAGTCATTGACCTAGTTTTCATTCATTCGCTGGGGTTTTACAGCCACTAGCACAGCTGCATTAGCAGAGCTCCTGCCTGTAAAATATTTTAACCCCTTCAGATGGATTTACATCGTGGGATGTTACAGATCTACGGAAGGTATGAGATACTGTTGGTTTATAATTTTTAATTTGTTACAGGTCGAGGGTCTTCAGGTGGATTGAGAGTGGAATAAAATATTACAACCTGTGTGTTTATTTCATTAAAATACTTTGCAATATTGTGTGTGTGTTTTTAACTATTTCATACAATTGGATTAATAATGGATAGGTGTCATATTTGACGCCTCTCCATTATTAATCTGGCTTAATGTCAACTTACAATTGCAAGGTGACATTAACCCTTCATTACACCATATGCCACCGCTACACGGGAATGGGAAGAGAGTGGCCAAGTGCCAGAATAGGCGCATCTTACAGATGTGCCTTTTCTGGGGAGGCTGGAGGCAGGTGTTTTTAGCCGGGGGGGGGCAATAACCATGGACCCTCTCCAGGCTATTGATATCTGCCCTAAGTCACTGGCTTTACCACTCTGGCGGAGAAAATTGCGCGGGAGCCCACGCCAATTTTTTCCGCGGTTTAACCCTTTAATTTAATAGCTACAGCGCCGAAATTTTGCACATACACACTACTAACATTAGTAGTGTGGAATATGCAAAAAAAGGGGGATATGACATGGTTTACTGTATGTAAACCATGTCTCATATCATGTCGGGTTTGTGAAGGAGAAATGAAAAGCCGGCAATTGAATTACCGGCTTTTCAGCTATATCACACTGAAGTAAATATAAATATATATATATATTTATGTGTCTCAATGACATATATATATATATATAAACAAAACCCGACTTTGGAGCGAAGATTGCCGACCGCCGACCCGATCCCACAGTGGGATCGGGTCGGGTTTCACGAAACCCGACTGTGCCAAAAGTCGGCGAATTTTGAAATTGGCCAATCCGTTTCGCTCTACCCTAGCTGCCACATCTCCCAGCTGCACAGATGAGCCCCCCAAAAAACTCACCAAAATCAACCCCTCCAAAAGTTTGTCTATGCATAATGGTCCATTGTCAGATGGAGTCCTAGAATGCCATGGCTGGGAACATAGCCTAGAAGGTGGCCATAAATTTGCATATAATTCTTGAAAACTGAACTATTTTTCATCTGGAACTTATCATAGAGCTAAAAATGAGAGCAACTCATCAGCGCTCCTAGTGGCTGTTTGCAGGAACTACGACAATATGCAACTTTTTGGATTCAAGAACTTTGCATTGGGGAAGTCCGGAGCAGTTGAGCACCTGCCATAAGGGGCAATCTATCTAATGCTCCTGGAGTTGGCGGCTTCTTTATTTATTACTTCCTAGGCACTGTGGCTGCATAAATTGTGGGCTCTGCGATATGATACCGATGGGGAGTTGGGATTTCATGGTATGTCTGCCATTCACTGGAGCATCGTGCCAAGTACTTATGGTAGCATTGTATCTGCATTAAAAAGGCTAAAGTGCCTGGAAATCACAAAAAGCACCTGTGCTGAAGCCAGAATAATAGAGACTGGGGGGGACTAGGTCATGATGGACACAAGAGTGCAGAAGATTGGTATGTGGGGGTTGTTTGCTTTTGGAATCTGTAGCAGCAAATTATCTAGAAATGCAACATGATTTGATGTAAATTAACCACTGTAGATTTTAGTGGATTCTCGGGACAACCCATATGGAGCCAGACTCATGTGACTGACTACACTAAATCGGGACATATACAATGCTGATACAATGTAATATTAGATTAGTAGGAGCAACAGCAACAATATTTGTACTAAGTAGACTACAATGCAGACCTTAGTAAACTATACATTTTCCATGAAACACTACAAAATCCAGAGCTCATCACTGATCATAGATTTTTACAATAGGATTTTTAACGATGAAAAATTTTTCAAAAACACAAATTAAAATAAAAAAAATACAGAATCTGTTGTATTTCTATCAAACAATAAGTCTTAAAGCAAAATACCCAAATTATTGCTGCAATAAGTTACCGTAACTAGGATTCATGCTCTACCAATTTTCCAACCAACTGGCAAAATTGAACCTGAGAGATTGCTGATTTTTTTGTGTTATTTCTAAAACATTTAATTAGTTACATGAATCAAAATACTCCTTGATCTCCTTGAGACCTCTGTTGCACACTTCCACCGGAGGACGATGGAGAGGGTTGCCTTCTACGTTATAGGAACAATAGTTGTATGCCCAGTCCAACATGATCAGGTTTCCAAATGACTTCGGAAGTTCTCGCAAATTATTGCTTCCCAGCCAGAGACAAGACAGTTTTGTCAAGAAGCAGAATTCTTCTGGGAGATGCTTCAGTAAATTTAGTATCAAAAGTAAGGTGTTGAGTCTTCTCAATTGTTTAATGCTTTGGGGAATCGTTTCAATTTCATTGTCACTTAGGTCAAGAAAAGTCAAATTAAGAAGTTGACAAAGAACGGTGGGAAAGATCCTGAATTGGTTGTTTGCAAGATGGATACTCTGTAGGTTTTGAAGCTTGGCAAGTTCTGGAGGAAGAAATCTCAAGGAGTTATTACTAAGAGTGAGTCTTCGGAGATTTCTCAATGTGCCTATTTCTGGTGGAACTCCTTCAAGGTTGTTGGTGTCTAAGTAGAGAGATGTCAAATTTTTTAAGCATCCAATCTGCCTTGGAAGAAAGTTCATCTGATGCGAAAGACAACTTTCCCTCTCCGGGCTCATCTTTAATATATTCATATCTTCAAGGGTAAAGACATCCAATGGTGGACATGATAGCTCCTTGCCTTCCACCATGATTTTCTTGCAGACTCTTCCACTTGAGCTGTGCTCACCCAATGTCTTCCAACCTTGCTTAGAAGTCAAGAATGTTGGAATACACGTAGACAACGATGCATGCATCATGCACCAAAAATAAGAAGACACCTTCTCCTCCTCAGCTAGAAGTAATGACGATCTTCCTTAATGAGTCATTGGAAGTGAAATATTTTTTGCTGTATTGAAAATAGTTTGCAAGGGATAGTTTAATGGTCCACTTCGAATATTAGTCCTTTGATTGGTGAGGGTTGCTGAGATACCCATTATTTCTTTGTCTTAATAAGTTGACCTTCCCATTTTTACGTTTAGATATATCAAGTGTAGCTGTTGCTCTACTGAATGGAGAGAATGGTTGTTTGTTTTCTTGATTCTACTTTGTGTTTACTCATAAGTTTATGTGTTATGTAATATGCGAAAGGTATTGTCAGAATTCTGAATGAGTAATCACTAAAGCCTTTATAAACATGTCTCAGTGTTTAATCCTGTTAATGATACTGGGAGTGTCTGGGGTTTTACAAGTAACTCAGAGAGGAAAAAGTCCAAAATACCACACCAATGCGATAATCTGATCACACAGAGTTTTGCTCCTGGGACAATCAGCTGATCACCCCTAGACTTGCTCCAATTAACTGATGGGTACATGGTGGCCAAACATCTGATGAATCCATCTAATACAAGATACACTTATCATAAAGATTGACTCTTACTTTTAGCTCATACGATCAATAAGAGACGTCCCAAGCAAAGGCTCTCTCCTTTGATGTACATAAGTCCTAATATTGATAGTATTTCAAAAACCTGACCGGCACATCCAAACATAGACTCAGTGTGAACAGGTGCTGAACCCAGAGTAGCCAACTCGTATATAGTTAAGTTAATAAGGCAGCACACTGCAGCGCAAGATAGTAGTGATGAGCAGATCAGGAAAAAGTCAAGTCTCCTTTTCATGTGAATTTCTCCTGGAAATTTGGTTTGAAGGGGAGGCCTCTCTAGACCCCAGAGCTTAATAAACAAAAGAGCATATAAACTTAAGGTCCTCATGGCATGTTCTTTTCATCGCCACCAGCCCTGATTTCCCTGCCTTCTCATACTACTCTGAAGAGGCCGCGATGTTTCTTCACAAGCATGCGTAAGGTCTTAATGTCATGAAGTCACAACATACTCACACACAACAAACAGCATACATGACCTGGTGCTGAAACATCCTAGTTCTCATCAAAGCTGGAAGTCTTAGCCTAGACGGAAGAGGCGCCGGGGTGATCAGAAGATAAAACAAGTACTGGTCGAGGGACATTGCAAAGTAGAGGCGCTGGACAAGTGAGTTGCAAGGTGTATATATCCTTGTTTATTTTATCTTCTAACCTTTTGAAGGCCCCTTACCGGTCAGAAAATGGCATCTGGCAGAAGGCATTTTACCGAATCCATGGGCATGTGTAATACAAAAATTCTGCATCTTGACTTTTGCATATTTTTGTAATATTTGAATAGAATTTAATTCCACTCAAACCTATTTGCTCATCTTTAATTGATAAAGATTGCTTTCATGAGTCAAACCCCTCAAGGTTTGTGCAAGACTAGAAAAACATATTTGCATTTGTTCAGAAACAGTGCCACACCTGGCTATGAGTTGGTATTAGAGATGAGTGAACTGGTTCAAGGTGAATTGAATTAACTTGGAATTTTTCACACAAAAAATTGAGTTTGTGAGAATCAGAATATTTTTGCAATTCAATTCAAAATTGATCGAATCCAGGCGCCGTTGTAATGGAGTTGTTTTCAATCTAGAGAGCAGTCAAAAAAGTTATATTGACCCTCACCTATCCCTGGGTACAGGGCCCCCATTCGGTCCGTCGAGCAAAGAGCTCACTCCGATCTGGTCGTCTATCTTCCGAATGCTTTATGGTACATCTGCCATTCACTAAACCTTACAGATGTGAAGATGGTTGATGGACTGGAGAGATAATGCTGCATGGAGACCCAGGTCGAGTGGGGAGCTGTGCGGAGGCAAAGTAAGGGCTGAGGCAATTATTATAATTTGGGGTCTGGAGCAAAATATGCAAATTTTATTCAAATCGGATACATCTGATGCAAATCAAATTTGAGCAAATCTATCAAATTGAAATTTCAGCAGCTTCGCTCATCTCTAGTTGTGATGGGTGTTGCAGCTCAGTAAATTAGTAGGAGTTCTGGTGGGCTAGTCCTACCTCAGTTTATTGTATCTACAGTTAGGAACGGAATAATATAAAATCACCAAAATGCTCAAAAACTGGAAATGAAATTAAATCATTATCCAGGAAAAATGTTGAATTTTGCAACATCACGTCAAACAAATCGAAACCCATGAAAAATTGCCAAGGAACCAAGAGTCATCATTCTCTAGTGTCTCATTGATTTGGTTAATAGTAGGGGTCACATCCGAAGGATTCACCCTCTTCGATACCACTGTAAGCCATCCTTATAATTAATTGTTTCCTTTTTTACATTTGCTGTACATGAAAGGCTCTGTAAAATAGTTCTTCAAGGATCCCGACAAAAACAGCCCAAAGTTCTCCCTGATGGACACCCATGGTTATATATTAGGATGAGTTAGATTTTAAGGTTATTTTCCAAGTTTAGAAAAACATAACTCCCTTCTTACCAAGATGGTGCCAACCCTGTTTACACTTTGTAGCTGGTATTACAGCTCAGCTCCATTTAAGTGAATCGCGCAAAACTGCAATACCAGCCTCTAGACAGGGATGGCGCTGTTTTTCGAAGAAGGCAGCCACGTTTTACTTCTCCTGGATGACCCTTTTAAGTTTAGGGAAAACTATCTTTTTGGAGGAAGGATGGAGTAGTTCTTTAAGGAACTTATGGAATATGATTGTGTTAGGGTTACAAAATTGTTGGGGCTCACATTCTTACCGCATTGCGATTATACATTAAAGAAGACAATTGGTGGTGACGGTCCCAAGAAACAAATAGTGTAAAGGTGTAAGAAAAATTTGTAAATAATTGCAGAAGTCATGAAAAGTTCCCTGGGATTTTTTTGCCAAATCAGCATAGAGGAAAACTTGCTGATATCCAACAGTTCGATCAGTAGGACCCCATCGATCCCGAGATCAGAGCTCCAGAAAACTGACAAGCAGGCTCTACAGACACATCCTGAATAGACAGGAGGTGCACATGCTCAGTCTCCATTCCACTTATTGTCTACGGCACGCCAGGAAATATCCCAGCACAGTCCTCGACCGCCCAGGAGACAATAAAAGGAGCGAAGGACGAGCATGAATTCATTCAAGAAGTAGCTGCAAAGTTCATGCTCAAGGGTTCCAGAACTCTGATTTCAGCAAATTAGGAACTAACTTGATGTTTTGGGAATAAGCCTTCAAGTAAACTTCTGATGATGGTCACCATTTCAGCTTCAAGTGGCATGTAAAAGCTCCTGGTTACGGTGAGCCTCTTGAAAAATAAAATAAAAGCCAAAGCATAATCTCCTGCTGTTAAATCGGTGAAAATCCTTCAGAGGAGATAAATATTTAATCCTGAGTTCAGCTGTGATCACAGCCTAAACCTATTGTGTCATCCCGGCCTCAATAATACATGGAGTCGCTGCTGTAACAATTTTCATTATTATCAATGGCCGACTTGATCAAAAGCAAAAACACCAGCATTAAGCATGCAGCACTACGGGCGGGTTATAAATAATTGATTAATCCTCTTTAATTAACAGTAACAGCCGCCTTATAGAGCGTCTTGGCTGCATATTACAAGGGATCTTTATACAAACACCATTTACGCGAAACTTAAACATTGAGAATAAATACTGTAAAAGTCAAATTAACTAAAATGCACTCAATTTTTGGGAAATATGAAGTGACAATCTTCGAAAATGGTATTTAGAATAGCATAAAAGTAGCATGTTTCTTGCCCCCTCTGGACCTGACAAACTATTTCTGACTTACTAAATGCTGATGATTTGTAGGGTCTGAACAGGAGACCCAATGGAGGTAACTATTATGATACATTTTTGTACTGTCAGTGGTTCTGGTGATGTATTCCTGTACTGTTGGTGGTTCTGGTGATGTATTTCTGTACTGGTGATGCTTCTGCTGATATATTTCTGCACTGCTAATTGTTCTGGTTATGTATTCCTCCACTGATTGTGGTTCTGGTAATGTATTCCTGTACTATTGTCAGTTCTGGTGATTTCTTTCTGTACTGTTGGTGGTTCTGTTGATGTATTTCTGTACTGATGATGGTTCTGGTGATACAGTGGGGCAAAAAAGTATTTAGTCAGTCAGCAATAGTGCAAGTTCCACCACTTAAAAAGATGAGAGGCGTCTGTAATTTACATCATAGGTAGACCTCAACTATGGGAGACAAACTGAGAAAAAAAATCCAGAAAATCACATTGTCTGTTTTTTTATCATTTTTTTTGCATTTTATGTTGGAAAATAAGTATTTGGTCAGAAACAAACAATCAAGATTTCTGGCTCTCACAGACCTGTAACTTCTTCTTTAAGCGTCTCCTCTTTCCTCCACTCATTACCTGTAGTAATGGCACCTGTTTAAACTTGTTATCAGTATAAAAAGACACCTGTGCACACCCTCAAACAGTCTGACTCCAAACTCCACTATGGTGAAGACCAAAGAGCTGTCAAAGGACACCAGAAACAAAATTGTAGCCCTGCACCAGGCTGGGAAGACTGAATCTGCAATAGCCAACCAGCTTGGAGTGAAGAAATCAACAGTGGGAGCAATAATTAGAAAATGGAAGACATACAAGACCACTGATAATCTCCCTCGATCTGGGGCTCCACGCAAAATCCCACCCCGTGGGGTCAGAATGATCACAAGAACGGTGAGCAAAAATCCCAGAACCATGCGGGGGGACCTAGTGAATGAACTGCAGAGAGCTGGGACCAATGTAACAAGGCCTACCATAAGTAACACACTACGCCACCATGGACTCAGATCCTGCAGTGCCAGACGTGTCCCACTGCTTAAGCCAGTACATGTCCGGGCCCGTCTGAAGTTTGCTAGAGAGCATTTGGATGATCCAGATGAGTTTTGGGAGAATGTCCTATGGTCTGATGAAACCAAACTGGAACTGTTTGGTAGAAACACAACTTGTCGTGTTTGGAGGAAAAAGAATACTGAGTTGCATCCATCAAACACCATACCTACTGTAAAGCATGGTGGTGGAAACATCATGCTTTGGGGCTGTTTCTCTGCAAAGGGGCCAGGACGACTGATCCGGGTACATGAAAGAATGAATGGGGCCATGTATCGTGAAATTTTGAGTGCAAACCTCCTTCCATCAGCAAGGGCATTGAAGATGAAACATGGCTGGGTCTTTCAACATGACAATGATCCAAAGCACACCGCCAGGGCAACGAAGGAGTGGCTTCGTAAGAAGCATTTCATGGTCCTGGAGTGGCCTAGCCAGTCTCCAGATCTCAACCCTATAGAAAACCTTTGGAGGGAGTTGAAAGTCCGTGTTGCCAAGCGAAAAGCCAAAAACATCACTGCTCTAGAGGAGATCTGCATGGAGGAATGGGCCAACATACCAACAACAGTGTGTGGCAACCTTGTGAAGACTTACAGAAAACGTTTGACCTCTGTCATTCCCAACAAAGGATATATTACAAAGAATTGAGATGAAATTTTGTTTCTGACCAAATACTTATTTTCCACCATAATATGCAAATAAAATGTTAAAAAGCAGACAATGTGATTTTCTGGATTTTTTTTTTCTCAGTTTGTCTCCCATAGTTGAGGTCTACCTATGATGTAAATTACAGACGCCTCTCATCTTTTTAAGTGGTGGAACTTGCACTATTGCTGACTGACTAAATACTTTTTTGCCCCACTGTATATTTCTGTATCGTTGGTGGTTTTGGTGCAGTATATCTGTGCTGGTGATGGTTCTGGTGATTTATTTCTGTCCTGATGGTGGTTCTGGTGCTGTATGTCTGTACTGTTGGTGTTTCTGTGGATGCATTTCTGTACTGATATTGGTTCTGGTGGTGTTTTGATGCTGAAGTTTTGTAGGAATAGGGGACTATTAAAAGGTGTTATCTCACTGGAGACAATCCCTTTCAAAATGTGGCCAATGGGTCAATCGCCTGATTGCTCCATGCCATAATTGTGACAGCTTTATCAAAAGGCTGATTGTACTATAGCCATCCAGAGTGCAACATTCACTGCCGGGTTAATGTAGTATTACATGGCAACCATCCAAATGGATGGATTGATCATCCTTGTATTGTAAGAATTTTCTGAGACTGAAAAATTTAAGAGTATCTCTCTCTTTTCTGGCTCATAAAGGAAGGTTCCATAAAGGTAGTGGATCGTCCCCAGACACAGGGCCACGAGTTCTCGGTACCGGGCCTCTCTGGTTCGGTTCTGAGGCTGTCACGGTGGCTAGACCCGGTCCGCGACCCTGCTAAGGGGCGTCCAATAAAGGTGGTACAGTCTGTCAGGGATTCGTGACGCCACCTGTGGTGTTCGGTCAGGGTGACCGACGCTGCTGTGGGGTCCACTGGGGTGATGGAATGGCAGCTGGATGGTATACCTTCCCACAGGTGAAGTATGTCCCCAGGGCTTCCCAGTAAGGTAGATGGTGATGGTGTGAGGTGCAGTCAATAACGAGGACACAAGGTTGCAGTCTCTTTACCTCTTTACTGAAGACTTCAGGATCCTCAATCCAGAGCACACTTAACAGGGCTGTCTGAGACCGGCCGGTCCGATGGAACACCAGAGTTCCCTTTGCAGGTGGAAATCAGTGCCTACCACTAGCGCCTGTGTGTTGTAGTGCTACCCTGCTGAGCATTCGGAATAGTCCTCACAACTGCTGTTCTCGTTCGTTCGTACTTTCTAGTTCTCTTTATTTCTCTCTCGTTAGTTCCAGATGTTACTAGTTTCTCGTCCCCCAGGTATGTTATGGCTAGGATGCACCCGTATGACGGGAAGGCTCGGAGCTCTTCCGGGACCCTAGAGACGCCCCTCTCCACGCGTTGCCCCTATGTCTTCGGAGGAAATTTAAGGTAGACAGCCAACCTATAATTAACTGTCCTGCGGAGTTTGAAGTAAGGCCTAGAGTCAGTTACACCCGCGGTGTTCCGGCCACCGGCTACGTGCCTCAGTAGGATGTTGCCTCGGTCTCATGGCATGACTCCTACTGGCTCTCCTTTGTGCTTGATCTCGTTTCTCACTGTTCCACACTATCCTTCCTTTCATGTCACTTTCTTAGGATACCGCCGCGGGGTGTGCAGGCGCAGTTCTGTAACATTCTGCTCTGTTCGCTAGACACCTGCCAGGTTCCCACGCCCGACAGGGACCCCCCTGTGTCTTCTCCCTGCAACAACCCCTGCCACGGGATGTTGCCTGAATCCAACCCAGTCAGCTTCTGACTAACTTCCTTAGCAACCCCTAGTTTTACCAGTGTGAGGAGTGGCCCAATAAATAAAGCCTTTTTCTCTCCCTAGTGGCCGGAGTGTGAAGTGTAATGTGTGCTGGTGATATCTGGTCAGTAGAATTCCTTCAGTGCCATCAGACGTACCATCACTCCCCTTAGTGGCAGAGTGTCATACTGCAACGACCAGATCTCTGGGGTATGGTATATAATGGGGGATCTTTATGAGAATACTTTTCTCAGGCATTTTTGGTGCTAGTTTTATTTAGTATTAACAAAATCTTGAAACATAGCTTTTACAATGGCAACTAGAATGGTCCAAATAGTTTCATGTTTTTATACTTCCTATAGCTCGATTTTCAGCTTTGCTGTATTAACTGGGATAGGATGAGCATATTCAGATTTTCAGAGATAACATCTCTAATGTACTGCCACAAGCCAAGTTAAAGGGGTTGTCCAAGCAAATAATATTTTGACCTATCCTCAGAATAGGTCATCAATAGTGAGGAGCGAACGTGCTTGCCACTACTCGGTACTCACCCGAGTATCACTACGCTCGGTGTACTCAGCGAGCACCGAGTATTTCCGGGATTATTCGGCGGGAGCTCGGGTCTCCGCCCTGCAAATCTGGCGCTCTTTAGAGCGCCAATGACAGTGCAGGGATTGTCAGCCATGCACTGTAATTCTGCAGCCATCTTTGTTGTGGTATTACAGTGATTGGCTGGCAGCACAGCGTCATCAGGTCTATAAGAGACCTGGCGCCGCCCTGCTCGCCGCATTCAGCTCCGGACTTAGCGAGTGTAGGGAGAGCTGCTGCCGAGATAGGGTCAGAATCGTCCTTGTAATAGTTAGTGTACGTCTGTAACTGTTCAGTCCACAACTCCTGAGAAACCAACAGTCCTTTTTAGGACTCTGCTTTATTTTTTCAAAAATTCACCAAACACCCCCAAAAAATGTATACAGTCTGCCAGGCTGAGTCCTGGTGTATCTGTGTTTAAAAAATCGTATTTTCGCAGGCATACGTAGCATAATTCTATGTGCTTGCCTTGTTCTACTCTTTTTTTTATTTTTTTTAAATTCACCAAAAAGCAAAAAAAAATGTAATACAGTCTGTTTGTTATGTCTGGCTGAGGTCTGGTGTTTCTGTGTTTGAAAAATCGTAGCCGTGCAGGCATACTGATCAGATATAATTTAGCTCCAAATAAATACATTTGTGTTGAGCTTTTGAAATAGTGCAGTAGTCCATTTAAAATGGGCAAGGCAAGGGATGGAGAAGTGGACGTGATGCTGATGGTGCATCCAGAGGAAGAGGACGTGGCCAAGCTGAAAGTGGGCCACAACAAAGACCCACATCTTCTCGCTCAACCTTCCTGTTCCAGTTTCTAGCGGACCGCAGCACATTACTATTGAAGCCAGAGCAGTGTGAAACGGTTGTTGGCTGCACAGCAGATAATGCTTCCAGTGACTTAGCCACCACCACCATGTCTTCCACACGGTCAAGTCTGACTAGCCGTGAGCATGGCCTGGATATTGCTCACCCTGATCCTCCTTCCTCCCACAATGCCGAGTGCCCTGAGACAACTGATCCCACACTTGGACAGTCCGAAGAGCTGTTAAGTATTCCCTTTCAAGATTCCGGACTCTCGGCTGCTCAACTTGAAGTGGGGCCAGATGAGATCGCATATAGCGATGCCCAAAGCTTTGACCAGCCACGGTCACACGAAGTCGATGGCGGGAAAGTGTCACAAGAGGTGGACGATGATGAGACACAATTGCCAGAAAGTCAGGAGGAGGAGCAGGGTGAGGATGTGGAAGACGAGGTGGAGGATTACATAGTGACTGACCCAACCTGGCAGGAGAACATTTAGAGCGAGGACAGCAGCACACATGGAGAAGGAGGCATATAACCCCAACAGGCAGGAAGAAGCAGTGTGGTGGCCACAGACAGAAGGCGTGCATCCATTCCCCGTAACACCAACATGAGGGAAGTTGCCATTCCAACTGTTAGATCTTCCCGAGTCTGGTTATTTTTTAAAGACTCTGCCAATAACCCCAAACAGGCCATTTGCAGCACCTGCCAGGCCCACACCAGCAGGGGTAGCAAAACTACCAGCCTAACCACCACCAGCATGATCAGGCACATGGCAGCAAAGCACCTGACTTTGTGGGCCGAACCCCAGGCTTCAGGAACACTGTCTGCAGGTAACACCACTGCTTCCACTGTTTTGCGTAGAACATTGTACATTGTGGGGGCAACCCTGATTGAAGTAGGGCCCGCAATCCTCAGCATGGGGAGGATGTGTTCCCTCCCAAGGTCCAACTGGGTCCCGGCTTCCACTATGTTAACCAAGTGTGCCATCAGTGAGATGTACCATCCCTGGCCATAAGCACTTGTCCACGTGCCCGTGGTTAGGTGGACTTTCCCAGTAACAGCATTGTTGAGGGCATGGGTAATGTTGTAGGACACATGCTGGTGTAATGCCGCTACGGCACACCGGGAGAAATAGTGGTGACTGGGGACCGAGTACCTTGGGACGGCCGCCGCCATCAGGTTGTGGAACGCATCCATCTCAACGAGCCTAAAAGGCAGCATTTCGAGCACAAGCGGAAGAGAAATGTTAGAATTTAGGACTGTGGCCTGTGGGGAATTGGTTGGGTATTTAAGCTTGCTTTCCAATGACTGGGGTATAGACAAATGAAGGCTGTGCTAGGACAAGGACGTGGACGGGATGGTGCTGCTTGACTGTGGGCAACAACAGGTGCAGGGCTAGAGGCATCTTTCATCCGTTATTTGAGGAAAATGGCGGTTTTAGACTGACGCCAAACAACTGAAGTGTGAAAGAGGCCTAACTGAAAAGATGGTAACAAATTGCAAGCTTTCGAGACTACATACGTCTCTTCATCAGGCAAAGACTAAAACAAATTCTGAAGAATCACATATTTATGCACAACATAGTATAGAAAAAAAAAAAAGGGGGAAAAAAACCATGGATAAGCCAGATGACATGAAGCAGAATTACCATGGGTGATAAACAGTTATGTCCATAAATATTGGGCCAGTTCTTCGATAAGGATTGTTTTATTGTCCTGTGATTAGGGTCTCTGTTGTGATGACCCAACTTGATTTGATTTCATTATGATTTATCTTTATGTCTCCTCATTCTCCACCACTAGATCACCAGGCTTAACATCTTCTGTGCTACAGGCAGTCCAAGTTTTGGTAAGGGTGTCTATCATGCCCATAGTATATTTATAAAAATGTACCCCCTTGGGGAAAGGTTTGTCAGCCCATGCACTGCATGTATGGGCATTACAAGTCTAGGAGACACACTCCTTTAAATTGGGCCTAGTTGTTAATGAGGCCTTCAGAAATATCTCATCATTCTCCACCACTAGATCACCAGGGTTCATGTGTTCCGTGCTGCTACAGACAGTCAATTTTTTGGAAAGGGTGTCTATGATGCCCATAGTATATTTTTAAAAAATGTACCCCTCCATGGGGAAAGGTTTGTCAGCCCATACATTTAGTGTATGGGCATTACCAGTCTCCTTTGTAATGGGACAGTTTTTTATGAGACCCTCCTCCATGTTTCTTCCAAGGGGGGATTGGGGTGAGTGCAAATTTGGGTCAAGGCGGCCCTTGCGTTCAATGCATAAGGAAACAGTATGGCAGGACTGACTGAAGAATATGAAGTGGGTTTTCCTGTGGCCATCCAGTATCTGGGTTCAAAGGCTTATTGGGGAGCATATGACTTGATAGCAGGGCAGGCTTTGCATTCAGTGCAACATTTTCAGGAAGCCCTCCTGTACCTCTCGTGAAAGGGGTATTGGGGTGCGTTGTAATTGCTGGCAGCCCAGCCACTCACTTCATAGGCAATAACAGCATAGGAGACCCACTGTTTAATAATGGCCCTTTATGAAGATTAATGCCGCCTGATGCACCAGTAAAAATAGGCTTTGAGACTTTAAGACTGAGTCCCTCTTTCATAAATAAAACAAGATGGGTCTGCTTATGTGTCACACACCACATGGCCAGCTAGGGGTGTTAATTACAATGACATTTCCCAGTGAATGCATTTGTATTGGTTGAAAGCAATTTTAAAGTTGTAAAACGCTTCAAAAACGCTGCGTGTGAACATAGCCTAAGTGGTGGAGGTTAATTATTTTGCCTTACATACAAGTCATTACACTGGAAAGGATGTACCTTAACATATTTCCCAGCAAAATCCGTTTTGGTTTCGCTTTTGTATGTTTTTTGTTGCACCTGTAAAAATGGCGTGAAACTCTGACAACATTGCTTACAGCTGTGACCTAGGAGTCAGAAATGCTTCCAGGGGCAATCTCCATAAAGTTGCTGTGTCTTTTGAGCACTATTCCCATCATTTTCAGACGTTTTTAGACCTTAAAAGGACCCCTGGGGGGATCGCGGTAAAAATACTCGGGTTTCCCATAGACTTACATTGGGCTCGTTGTTCTGGCCGAGTACCCGAGTATTCCAATCTGCTCGACCCGAGCAACGAGCATCCAAGCATTTTAGTGCTCACTCATGACTAGTCATCAATGTAAGGTTAGTGGGGGTCCGACGTCTAGCGACCCCACCAATCAGCTGCTTTGTGCAGGCCAGTTATTTTTGTTTTATTGTCTAGCATGAGCCTGAACCTATAGGCTGGTATCTGAACCTGTGGCAGAACCAATTCCTGTGATACTTATCCTGAATCTGGTTCTTGCTATTTGATACCTCGCTAGTTTTGGCATTTCCATTTTGATATACTTATGTAAACCTTTTTCTCATAACCAATAGGAAATTATACATCAAATTTCCTTTGTTGTCTGGATTCCAAGTTTACTTTGCATGCCCTGGGTACGTCTGGCAGTGAAGTCCTTATTCTTGCAGAGCGTGATTGGATGCGAATTAGTTTCAATCAAAAACACCTTAACAGGCCAAGTTACATGTAACATGGGAGATAGGATCCTTCTCTGATATCACCTTCACAATTCTTGCATCCATTGAACTTGTGAGTTTTTTTATATTTTCGGCTTGTATTTCTTTGCAGGATGTCAGAATAGCCTCCCAGAGCTGCTACCGTGATGTGAACTGCTTCCCACCCTCATAGATCTTTTGCTTGATGATTCTCCAAAGCTTCTTGATAGGGTTGAGGTCAGGAGAGAATGGTGGCCACACCATGAGTTTCTCTCCTTTTATGCCCATAGCTGCCAATGACTCAGGTCTTCTTTGCAGCATGAGATGATTTTGCTACCGATGGCACGATTCTTTTTTTTTGTACCATGGAAGAAAAAGTTCATTTAGAAACTCTATACACTTCGCCAAGGTATTTTCATATCTTCAGGGACTCTAAAGGGGTCTGCTAGCTCTCTTAACATGATTCCAGCCAAAATATGACTCTGCTATTACGTTTCTGCCTTGTTGGGACATGCTAACCGTTCACCAACCATCCAGGACTCCATCCATCTGGACCATCCAGGGTTGCATGGCACTCATCAGTACACAAGACTGTTTTAAAATTAGTCTTTATGTATATCTGGGCCCAATGCAACCGTTTCTGCTTGTGAGCACTGTTTAGGGATGACCAAAAAGTCAACTGCAGCCTCTGGAGGATCCTATACCTTGAGGTATGTGGGAATCCAGAGCCACCAGCAGCATCAAATATAGCTACTCACTTTATCCCATGAATTTGTCTGTCAAACCTTCCTCATTATGCTTTTATCTGCACTAACCCATCTGGGCTTTGTATCAGCCCCAAATCTTTTCACAATACGATGCTCACGCTCAAGTTTTCTTGAAATATCTAACGTGTGTATACCTTGTCCAAGGCATTGCACTATTTGACGCTTTTTGACAGAAGAGAGATCCTTTTTTTTCTCCATGCTGCTTGAAACCTCTCCCTGCTTAATAATGTCCTTTTCAAGTAATTTTCCTTTAATAGAGTGTATTAGCACCATAGTGATGACATTTTGTGTGCTAAGAGCTGATTATTGCTTACCACCAATTACCATCCGTATACCCATTGCCATATGTGTTGAGGACACTTTGACGTCACTAAGCCTATATTGGCATTAAAGAGCTTGAAATGAGTTGGCTACAGTCTTAGGAGACCTTAGAATTTCACATATGTCTTTTAAAGGGAATTGGAAGCTTTGCATTACTTACAATTAGTTGCTATTTGACTTGCCACTAGTCAGATTTTGGTAAAATGCTCAGCAAAGAAGGCAAATTCGAACTTAGAAAAAAGTGCTCATCTCTAGACAATGCCCAACGGTCGGAGGATAATGGAAATGTTTCATCAATTCTTGGCCATCAGTATCATTGTAAAATGTTAACATAACATATGGGGTATTACCGGTGTGGATTCAGGTTGCAAGAGGTAGGAAGATGAAGGAACAAAATTCCAATCCTTCTTGGTGTGTTTTTTGGGGTCTCCATGGCACAACAAGCCTGCGACCCACTAACACGATGTTCTACGGGGTCTTTACAATTTTCAATCTCCCTGTGCTACGTTGTCAGATGAAAAAGGCTATGATAAAGGAGTTTGAGTCTCTGAAGTCACTGGGCTTGACTGAATCCATCAGATAGCCATATGCGATCTCAGACACCTCTAATATGTGTAGATAATATAAAGGGTCTAATGGTCCGGGCCCCCCACAATCAGTCCAGGATATGTAGTTGTGGATATACTATAGTAGGTTATAAAGGGCCCAAGAAAAGAACCAGATTCGTCCACCACAAGCTCATTCTCTAAGACGTACTGAACCTACAAGACTTTTCAGTCTCCAAAATGCGGTGGTCAAAGCCATGGCCTGGGGGTCCGTCCATCCTCCTCTCCTCTATATGCTATTTAATATCTATCTTCTGGAACATTATGGATATTCTCTGTAGTCCGCAATGCATCATCTCGGTCTGAAGGTTTCTTACTGAATTTGCTTAACATAACTTGGATGTGAGAAAACTGCAGAATCCAGTCTCATGTATTTACATGAGCTCCGCCAGTCACTTCTCCGATGTAAATGTTCTAGCGGCAACGATCCCATTATTTATATGGGCTGTGAAATGCTCGTCACTAACCCCGCGATACAGAGATTTACTCAGGACAGAAGTAGAAACCTGATTTACAGCTAAAGCTCATAGTAAGATGAAGAACGCCGGCTTATGTATATTTATTATTATATATGATGGTACATTACAACAGTTATGTAAAAGGTCTGCAATAGAAATAGATCAATATGATAATAAATGGATGATTAGATAGATAAATAGATATGAGATAGAAATAAATAAAAGATGGATAGATAATAGATAGGTAGTAGATAGATAATAGATAGATAGATAGATAGATAGATAGATAGATAATAGATAGATAATAGATAAATAGATAGAAAGTAGATAGATAACAGATAGATAATAGATAGGTAGATAATAGATAATAGATGATAGATAATAGATGATAGATAGATAATAGATAAATAGATAGGTAGATAATAGATAGATAATAGATATATCGGTAATAGATAGGTTGAGAAAGGCTTTTGAAGCTAAAACGTCACCAGGCCATGTGGACCCAATAAAGTCCACCTTATTTTGAAAATTTTTGAGTGCTGCTTTCCATTTTTCTTCTTTTGATTATTGGCAAGTATGGATTAATCGCTGGGAAGCATTGCACCTATTCATTACAAGTGATGTTCCATTTTTTTCTAAGTAGATAGATAGATAATAGATAGTAGAAAGATAATTTATAGATAGATAATAGATAAATAGATAATAGATAGATGATAGAAGATATATAATACTGATAGATAGATGATAGATAGATAGATAGATAGATAGATAATAGATAGATAGATAGATAATAGATAGAAAATGACAGATAGATAATAGATAGGCAAGCATTAGATAGATAGATAATAGATAGATATATAAATAATAGATAGAAAGATGATAGATAGGCAGGCATCAGATAGGCATAACTATACTCTATTCTTGCTCTGTCCCATGGGTGACATGGTGATAACCACAGATACTTCTCGCTGCAGACCTGCTACACTGTGAACACTATTTCCACTTCTCACATCAGTGCGTCCTGCTTTTCCCTATGGAGTTTTCTTTCTTCGGTATCATTGTACACTCTATTATGAGACGCCCGTCCAGAATACATCGGACACTTGTACTGAGCGCTTCGCCGGGTTGTACTGAGCGCTTCGCCGGGTTGTACTGAGCGCTTCGCCGGGTTGTACTGAGCGCTTCGCCGGGTTGTACTGAGCGCTCCGCCGGGTTGTACTGAACGCTCCGCCGGGTTGTACTGAGCGCTCAGCCGGGTTGTACTGAGCGCTCAGCCGGGTTGTACTGAGCGCTCCGCCGGGTTGTACTGAGTGCTCCGCCGGGTTGCGCTGTGTGTTCAGCAAATGTCAGTATTATAAGGAAGAAGAAGTAACAGAAAACTTAGATTTGTTTTCTTCCTGAAGATTTCCTGGAGCATCTTTGTATTTGAAAATGAAAACTATAATTGAATTATTGGCATGTGTTACTATTTATTATGAATCTCTCGCCTGGTTTTGCTCCACAGGGTATTCCGCTGTCTCAGGTTTTCTCTCACGTTATTACAGTGTAGAGAGTTCTTGAATACAACTAAACGCTGCAGAGCTATTAGCAGACATGAAGGTTTTATACATGTGAGTCTCTCCCTGCTTTGCTGATGGAGTCACATGCAGCTCATTTCCCTTGTTAGTACCGTGCCGTTGACAGCTGCAGCCATGTTTCTTTCCTATGTTCCCATCCTACTAAAATGACTATATATTATGTGTGATCCCAATGAAGTCAAAGCAAAATCAAGCTTTGGCCAACGCAAAGCAAGGATGGGAAAGTCACACGTCAGATCCACTGCCCATAGGAGAACCTACAATCGCAATCAAAATAATTACTCCACCCACCCCCAATCTCACATTGCAAATTAGCTTTTTTAGCAGCATTTACAAATATAGTAAAACTAGGCAACAGAAAGAAAGCACAGGCTACCACATAAAAGTGGACAATGGCTACTAATGACTAAGGTTATTGCCAGGGACCATACCGCATATGTAGCCACAGAGGGGCCCATGAGCTGTGGGGGTCCCAATGTGAAGCCCGGAATTTTTATTTCAATAGTATCTGCATCCTCAAAATGCATATATAGTTAAATACAATAGTGAGGGCACTACTGGACACTAGGGTTGAGCAACCTTGACCTTTTTAGAGTCGAGCTGTGTTTCGCGAAACCCGACTATCTTAAAAGTCGAGTCGAGTGGAATCGGCCGATTATCGCGAAAAGTCGGGTATCGACCGAAACACGAAACCCAATGCAAGTCAATGGGGGAGCATAGTCGGCAGTGAGTGGAGGCCAGGAAAACACCTACACTGCCCATTTTAATGGCAAAAACATCCATTCTTGTTACAGAAGCTTGTCAATCGTAATTTAGCTTATAATAATTGGAAGGCATTTGAAATTGGGGGTCATTTGGCTAAAGTTGTGGGGGGTAGGGCTGGTTCAAGTAATTATTGGGCCCAGGAAATCTGGAACACGTCACGGCAGTGGAGCAGGGAGAGGTAAGTATTTCAACTTTGCAAGTGCTGTGAACCTGAGCAAGCAGGGGGGGGCCCACTCGTTGGCATTGGCACTGGCACAGGGCCCCTCAAAGTACAGCGGTGTGTTTGCACGGCGGGGGCGCCTCCCACCGGCAGCAACACTTTTGCGTACTATGAGAGGCCCTGTGCCAGTGACGTCGCCAACTAGTATTCCTCCCCCCACCTGATGAAGGAACCTGCACTTTCATCTGCACCTTCCTGTTTGTCCCCGTGTAAGGTGGTATGGTATGCGGGAAGAGGAACCTGACTTTCAGCAGGGTCACAATCTTGTTGTGTAGCGTGCACGGGGAATGTTGCGTTATGGGTCAATGTACCAGCAGACTCATCTATCACTGGCTGGGCAATGGGCAGGATGAGGAGGAAACACAGACATAGGCCCAAAGAATAAAGTGGGCTAAATGCAGTTCAAAATTGGTAACACAGGACTAACCAGGGGGCATTGCAGTGGAGGACAACTGGAATGAGAGGCTGACACAGAGAGTAGGCCCAAATCAGTAAGTAGTCGAAATGCAGTTCAAAATTGGCAACAGTAGTAAACAGGCGGCACAGCTTTGTTCAGTGGAGGAGAACAGCAAGGAGTGGCAGACACCGATAGTAGGCCCCAACCCAACTAGTATGCCAAATGCAGTCTAACATTAACAACTACTTAACGAGCGCCTGAAAATGGAATTTCAGGACAGGAAACCAGGAGAACAGCAAGGAGCGGCAGACACTGTTAGTAGGCCCCAAACCAACTAGTACGCCAAATGCAGTTGTTCCATTTAACAACTATTTAACAAGAGCCTGAAGATAGAAGCTCAGGAAAGGCAACCTGGAGAACACCTTGGAGCGGAAGACACCGTCTCTACAACCCAGACCCAACTTGTAGGCCTAATGCAGTGTTGTTTCAACAACTACTTAACGAGAGCTAGAAGATCGAAGCTATGGAGTGGCAACCTGGAGAACACCTTGGAGCGGAAGACACCGTCTCTATGACCCAGACCCAACTTGTAGGCATAATGTAGTGTTGTTTCAACAACTACTTAACACGAGCATGAAGATTGAAGCAATGGAGAGGCAACCTGGAGAACAACTTGGAGCGGAGGACACCGTCTCTACAACCCAGACCCAACTTGTAGGCCTAATGCAGTGTAGTTTTCAACAACTACTAAACGAGAGTAGGAAGATCGAAGCAATGTGGACGAAACCTGGGGAATACCTTGGAGTGTAACACACCGTCTCTCTACACCCCATACCCAATTTGTAGGCCTAATGCAGTGTAGTTTGCAACAACTACTAAACGAGAGTAGGAAGATCGAAGCAATGTGGACGAAACCTGGGGAACACCTTGGAGTGGAACACACCCTCTCTCTACACCCCATACCCAAATTGTAGGCCTAATGCAGTGTAGTTTGCAACAACTACTAAACGAGAGTAGGAAGATCGAAGCAATGTGGACGAAACCTGGGGAACACCTTGGAGTGTAACACACCCTCTCTCTACACCCCATACCCAATTTGTAGGCCTAATGCAGTGTAGTTTTCAACAACTACTAAACGAGAGTAGGAAGATCGAAGCAATGTGGACGAAACCTGGGGACCATCTTGGAGTGGAACACACCGTCTCTACACCCCATACCCAATTTGTAGGCATAATGCAGTGTAGTTTGTAACAACTACTAAACGAGAGTCGGAAGACCGAAGCAATGGCGAGGAAACCTGGGGAACACCTTGGAGTGGGACACACCGTCTCTACACCCCGTACCAAATTTGTAGGCCTAATGCAGTGTAGTTTGCAACAACTACTAAACGAGAGTCGGAAGACCGAAGCAATGGCGAGGAAACCTAGGGAACACCTTGGAGTGGGACACACCGTCTTTACACCCCATACCAAATTTGTAGGCCTAATGCAGTGTAGTTTGCAACAACTACTAAACGAGAGTCGGAAGACCAAAGCAATGGCGAGGAAACCTGGGGAACACCTTGGAGTGGGACACACCGTCTCCACACCCCATACCCAATTTGTAGGCCTAATGCAGTGTAGTTTTCAACAACTACTAAACGAGAGTAGGAAGATCGAAGCAATGTGGACGAAACCTGGGGAACACCTTGGAGTGCAACACACCCTCTCTCTACACCCCATACCCAATTTGTAGGCCTAATGCAGTGTAGTTTTCAACAAGTACTAAACGAGAGTAGGAAGATCGAAGCAATGTGGACGAAACCTGGGGAACACCTTGGAGTGGAACACACCGTCTCTACACACCATACCCAATTTGTAGGCCTAATGCAGTGTAGTTTTCAACAAGTACTAAACGAGAGTAGGAAGATCGAAGCAATGTGGACGAAACCTGGGGAACACCTTGGAGTGGAACACACCCTCTCTCTACACCCCATACCGAATTTGTAGGCCTAATGCAGTGTAGTTTGCAACAACTACTAAACGAGAGTAGGAAGATCGAAGCAATGTGGACGAAACCTGGGAAACACCGTGGAGTGTAACACACCCTCTCTCTACACACCATACCCAATTTGTAGGCCTAATGCAGTGTAGTTTTCAACAACTACTAAACGAGAGTAGGAAGATCGAAGCAATGTGGACGAAACCTGGGGAACACCTTGGAGTGGAACACACCATCTCTACACCCCATACCCAGTTCGTAGGCCTAATGCAGTGTAGTTTGCAAGAACTACTAAACGAGAGTCGGAAGACCGAAGCAATGGCGAGGAAACCAGGGGAACACCTTGGAGTGGGACACACCGTCTCTACACCCCATACCCAATTTGTAGGCCTAATGCAGTGTAGTTTCCAACAACTACTAAACGAGAGTCGGAAGACCGAAGCAATGGCGAGGAAACCTGGGGAACACCTTGGAGTGGGACACACCGTCTCTACACCCCATACCCAATTTGTAGGCCTAATGCAGTGTAGTTTGCAACAACTACTAAACGAGAGTAGGAAGATCGAAGCAATGTGGACGAAACCTGGGGAACACCTTGGAGTGGAACACACCCTCTCTCTACACCCCATACCCAATTTGTAGGCCTAATGCAGTGTAGTTTGCAACAACTACTAAACGAGAGTATGAAGATCGACGCAATGTGGACGAAACCTGGGGAACACCTTGGAGTGTAACACACCCTCTCTCTACACCCCATACCCAATTTGTAGGCCTAATGCAGTGTAGTTTTCAACAACTACTAAACCAGAGTAGGAAGATCGAAGCAATGTGGACGAAACCTGGGGAACACCTTGGAGTGGAACACACCCTCTCTCTACACCCCATACCCAATTTGTAGGCCTAATGCAGTGTAGTTTGCAACAACTACTAAACGAGAGTAGGAAGATCGAAGCAATGTGGACGAAACCTGGGGAACACCTTGGAGTGTAACACACCCTCTCTCTACACCCCATACCCAATTTGTAGGCCTAATGCAATGTAGTTTTCAACAACTACTAAACCAGAGTAGGAAGATCGAAGCAATGTGGACGAAACCTGGGGAACACCTTGGAGTGGAACACACCCTCTCTCTACACCCCATACCCAATTTGTAGGCCTAATGCAGTGTAGTTTGCAACAACTACTAAACGAGAGTAGGAAGATCGAAGCAATGTGGACGAAACCTGGGGAACACCTTGGAGTGTAACACACCCTCTCTCTACACCCCATACCCAATTTGTAGGCCTAATGCAGTGTAGTTTTCAACAACTACTAAACGAGAGTAGGAAGATCGAAGCAACGTGGACGAAACCTGGGGAAAACCTTGGAGTGTAACACACCCTCTCTCTACACCCCATACCCAATTTGTAGGCCTAATGCAGTGTAGTTTTCAACAACTACTAAACGAGAGTCGGAAGACCGAAGCAATGGCGAGGACACCTGGGGAACACCATGGAGTGGGACACACCGTCTCTACACCCCATACCCAATTTGTAGGCCTAATGCAGTGTAGTTTCCAACAACTACTAAACGAGAGTGGGAAGACCGAAGCAATGGCGAGGAAACCTGGGGAACACCTTGGAGTGGGACACACCGTCTCTACACCCCATACCCAATTTGTAGGCCTAATGCATTGTAGTTTTCAACAACTACTAAACGAGAGTAGGAAGATCGAAGCAATGTGGACGAAACCTGGGGAACACCTTGGAGTGTAACACACCCTCTCTCTACACCCCATACCCAATTTGTAGGCCTAATGCAGTGTAGTTTGCAACAACTACTAAATGAGAGTAGGAAGATCGAAGCAATGTGGACGAAACCTGGGGAACACCTAGGAGTGGAACACACCCTCTCTCTACACCCCATACCCAATTTGTAGGCCTAATGCAGTGTAGTTTGCAACAACTACTAAACGAGAGTAGGAAGATCGAAGCAATGTGGACGAAACCTGGGGAACACCTTGGAGTGTAACACACTCTCTCTCTACACCCCATACCCAATTTGTAGGCCTAATGCAGTGTAGTTTTCAACAACTACTAAACCAGAGTAGGAAGATCGAAGCAATGTGGACGAAACCTGGGGAACACCTTGGAGTGGAACACACCCTCTCTCTACACCCCATACCCAATTTGTAGGCCTAATGCAGTGTAGTTTGCAACAACTACTAAACGAGAGTAGGAAGATCGAAGCAATGTGGACGAAACCTGGGGAACACCTTGGAGTGTAACACACCCTCTCTCTACACCCCATACCCAATTTGTAGGCCTAATGCAGTGTAGTTTTCAACAACTACTAAACGAGAGTAGGAAGATCGAAGCAATGTGGACGAAACCTGGGGAACACCTTGGAGTGGAACACACCGTCTCTACACCCCATACCCAATTTGTAGGCCTAATGCAGTGTAGTTTGCAACAACTACTAAACGAGAGTCGGAAGACCGAAGCAATGGCGATGAAACCTGGGGAACACCTTGGAGTGGGACACACCGTCTCTACACCCCATACCCAATTTGTAGGCCTAATGCCGTGTAGTTTCCAACAACTACTAAACGAGAGTCGGAAGACCGAAGCAATGTGGACGAAACCTGGGGAACACCTTGGAGTGTAACACACCCTCTCTCTACACCCCATACCCAATTTGTAGGCCTAATGCAGTGTAGTTTTCAACAACTACTAAACGAGAGTAGGAAGATCGAAGCAATGTGGACGAAACCTGGGGAACACCTTGGAGTGGAACACACCCTCTCTCTACACCCCATACCCAATTACCCAATTTGTAGGCCTAATGCAGTGTAGTTTGCAACAACTACTAAACGAGAGTAGGAAGATCGAAGCAATCTGGACGAAACCTGGGGAAAACCTTGGAGTGTAACACACCCTCTCTCTACACCCCATACCCAATTTGTAGGCCTAATGCAGTGTAGTTTTCAACAACTACTAAAGCAGAGTAGGAAGATCGAAGCAATGTGGACGAAACCTGGGGAACACCTTGGAGTGTAACACACTCTCTCTCTACACCCCATACCCAATTTGTAGGCCTAATGCAGTGTAGTTTTCAACAACTACTAAACCAGAGTAGGAAGATCGAAGCAATGTGGACGAAACCTGGGGAACACCTTGGAGTGGAACACACCCTCTCTCTACACCCCATACCCAATTTGTAGGCCTAATGCAGTGTAGTTTGCAACAACTACTAAACGAGAGTAGGAAGATCGAAGCAATGTGGACGAAACCTGGGGAACACCTTGGAGTGTAACACACCCTCTCTCTACACCCCATACCCAATTTGTAGGCCTAATGCAGTGTAGTTTTCAACAACTACTAAACGAGAGTAGGAAGATCGAAGCAATGTGGACGAAACCTGGGGAACACCTTGGAGTGGAACACACCGTCTCTACACCCCATACCCAATTTGTAGGCCTAATGCAGTGTAGTTTGCAACAACTACTAAACGAGAGTCAGAAGACCGAAGCAATGGCGATGAAACCTGGGGAACACCTTGGAGTGGGACACACCGTCTCTACACCCCATACCCAATTTGTAGGCCTAATGCCGTGTAGTTTCCAACAACTACTAAACGAGAGTCGGAAGACCGAAGCAATGTGGACGAAACCTGGGGAACACCTTGGAGTGTAACACACCCTCTCTCTACACCCCATACCCAATTTGTAGGCCTAATGCAGTGTAGTTTTCAACAACTACTAAACCAGAGTAGGAAGATCGAAGCAATGTGGACGAAACCTGGGGAACACCTTGGAGTGGAACACACCCTCTCTCTACACCCCATACCCAATTACCCAATTTGTAGGCCTAATGCAGTGTAGTTTGCAACAACTACTAAACGAGAGTAGGAAGATCGAAGCAATGTGGACGAACCCTGGGGAAAACCTTGGAGTGTAACACACCCTCTCTCTACACCCCATACCCAATTTGTAGGCCTAATGCAGTGTAGTTTTCAACAACTACTAAAGCAGAGTAGGAAGATCGAAGCAATGTGGACGAAACCTGGGGAACACCTTGGAGTGGAACACACCCTCTCTCTACACCCCATACCCAATTACCCAATTTGTAGGCCTAATGCAGTGTAGTTTGCAACAACTACTAAACGAGAGTAGGAAGATCGAAGCAATGTGGACGAAACCTGGGGAACACCTTGGAGTGGAACACACCGTCTCTACACCCCATACCCAATTTGTAGGCCTAATGCAGTGTAGTTTGCAACAACTACTAAACGAGAGTCGGAAGACCGAAGCAATGGCGAGGAAACCTGGGGAACACCTTGGAGTGGGACACACCGTCTCTACACCCCATACCCAATTTGTAGGCCTAATGCCGTGTAGTTTCCAACAACTACTAAACGAGATTCGGAAGACCGAAGCAATGGCGAGGAAACCTGGGGAACACCTTGGAGTGGGACACACCATCTCTACACCCCGTACCAAATTTGTAGGCCTAATGCAGTGTAGTTTGCAACAACTACTAAACGAGAGTCGGAAGACCGAAGCAATGGCGAGGAAACCTGGGGAACACCTTGGAGTGGGACACACCGTCTCTACACCCCATACCAAATTTGTAGGCCTAATGCATTGTAGTTTGCAACAACTACTAAACGAGAGTCGGAAGACCGAAGCAATGGCGAGGAAACCTGGGGAACACCTTGGAGTGGGACACACCGTCTCTACACCCCATAACTAATTTGTAGGCCTAATGCAGTGTAGTTTTCAACAACTACTAAACGAGAGTATGAAGATCGAAGCAATGTGGACGAAACCTGGGGAACACCTTGGAGTGTAACACACCCTCTCTCTACACTCTATACCCAATTTGTAGGCCTAATGCAGTGTAGTTTTCAACAACTACTAAACGAGAGTAGGAAGATCGAAGCAATGTGGACGAAACCTGGGGAACACCTTGGAGTGGAACACACCGTCTCTACACCCCATACCCAATTTGTAGGCCTAATGCAGTGTAGTTTTCAACAACTACTAAACGAGAGTAGGAAGATCGAAGCAATGTGGACGAAACCTGGGGAACACCATGGAGTGTAACACACCCTCTCTCTACACCCCATACCCAATTTGTAGGCCTAATGCAGTGCACTTTGCAACAACTACTAAACGAGAGTAGGAAGATCGAAGCAATGTGGACGAAACCTGGGGAACACCTTGGAGTGTAACACACCCTCTCTCTACACCCCATACCCAATTTGTAGGCCTAATGCAGTGTAGTTTTCAACATCTACTAAACGAGAGTAGGAAGATCGAAGCAATGTGGACGAAACCTGGGGAACACCTTGGAGAGTAACACACCGTCTCTCTACACCCCATACCCAATTTGTAGGCCTAATGCAGTGTAGTTTTCAACATCTACTAAACGAGAGTAGGAAGATCGAAGCAATGTGGACGAAACCTGGGGAAAACCTTGGAGTGTAACACACCCTCTCTCTACACCCCATACCCAATTTGTAGGCCTAATGCAGTGTAGTTTTCAACAACTACTAAACCAGAGTAGGAAGATCGAAGCAATGTGGACGAAACCTGGGGAACACCTTGGAGTGGAACACACCCTCTCTCTACACCCCATACCCAATTTGTAGGCCTAATGCAGTGTAGTTTTCAACAACTACTAAACGAGAGTAGGAAGATCGAAGCTCAGGAAAGGCAACCTGGAGAACACGTTGGAGTGTAACACACCATCTCTCTACACCCCATACCCAATTTGTAGGCCTAATGCAGTGTAGTTTTCAACAACTACTAAACCAGAGTAGGAAGATCGAAGCAATGTGGACGAAACCTGGGGAACACCTTGGAGTGGAACACACCCTCTCTCTACACCCCATACCCAATTTGTAGGCCTAATGCAGTGTAGTTTTCAACAACTACTAAACGAGAGTAGGAAGATCGAAGCTCAGGAAAGGCAACCTGGAGAACACGTTGGAGTGTAACACACCATCTCTCTACACCCCATACCCAATTTGTAGGCCTAATGCAGTGTAGTTTTCAACAACTACTAAACCAGAGTAGGAAGATCGAAGCAATGTGGACGAAACCTGGGGAACACCTTGGAGTGGAACACACCCTCTCTCTACACCCCATACCCAATTTGTAGGCCTAATGCAGTGTAGTTTTCAACAACTACTAAACCAGAGTAGGAAGATCGAAGCAATGTGGACGAAACCTGGGGAACACCTTGGAGTGGAACACACCCTCTCTCTACACCCCATACCCAATTTGTAGGCCTAATGCAGTGTAGTTTGCAACAACTACTAAACGAGAGTAGGAAGATCGAAGCAATGTGGACGAAACCTGGGGAACACCTTGGAGTGTAACACACCCTCTCTCTACACCCCATACCCAATTTGTAGGCCTAATGCAGTGTAGTTTTCAACAACTACTAAACGAGAGTAGGAAGATCGAAGCTCAGGAAAGGCAATCTGGAGAACACGTTGGAGTGTAACACACCATCTCTCTACACCCCATACCCAATTTGTAGGCCTAATGCAGTGTAGTTTTCAACAACTACTAAACCAGAGTAGGAAGATCGAAGCAATGTGGACGAAACCTGGGGAACACCTTGGAGTGGAACACACCCTCTCTCTACACCCCATACCCAATTTGTAGGCCTAATGCAGTGTAGTTTTCAACAACTACTAAACCAGAGTAGGAAGATCGAAGCAATGTGGACGAAACCTGGGGAACACCTTGGAGTGGAACACACCCTCTCTCTACACCCCATACCCAATTTGTAGGCCTAATGCAGTGTAGTTTTCAACAACTACTAAACCAGAGTAGGAAGATCGAAGCAATGTGGACGAAACCTGGGGAACACCCTGGAGTGAAACACACCCTCTCTCTACACCCCATACCCAATTTGTAGGCCTAATGCAGTGTAGTTTTCAACAACTACTAAACCAGAGTAGGAAGATCGAAGCAATGTGGACGAAACCTGGGGAACACCTTGGAGTGGAACACACCCTCTCTCTACACCCCATACCCAATTTGTAGGCCTAATGCAGTGTAGTTTGCAACAACTACTAAACGAGAGTAGGAAGATCGAAGCAATGTGGACGAAACCTGGGGAACACCTTGGAGTGTAACACACCCTCTCTCTACACCCCATACCCAATTTGTAGGCCTAATGCAGTGTAGTTTTCAACAACTACTAAACCAGAGTAGGAAGATCGAAGCAATGTGGACGAAACCTGGGGAACACCTTGGAGTGGAACACACCCTCTCTCTACACCCCATACCCAATTTGTAGGCCTAATGCAGTGTAGTTTGCAACAACTACTAAACGAGAGTAGGAAGATCGAAGCAATGTGGACGAAACCTGGGGAACACCTTGGAGTGGAACACACCCTCTCTCTACACCCCATACCCAATTTGTAGGCCTAATGCAGTGTAGTTTGCAACAACTACTAAACGAGAGTATGAAGATCGACGCAATGTGGACGAAACCTGGGGAACACCTTGGAGTGGAACACACCCTCTCTCTACACCCCATACCCAATTTGTAGGCCTAATGCAGTGTAGTTTGCAACAACTACTAAACGAGAGTAGGAAGATCGAAGCAATGTGGACGAAACCTGGGGAACACCTTGGAGTGTAACACACCCTCTCTCTACACCCCATACCCAATTTGTAGGCCTAATGCAGTGTAGTTTTCAACAACTACTAAACGATAGTAGGAAGATCGAAGCAATGTGGACGAAACCTGGGGAACACCTTGGAGTGGAACACACCCTCTCTCTACACCCCATACCCAATTTGTAGGCCTAATGCAGTGTAGTTTGCAACAACTACTAAACGAGAGTAGGAAGATCGAAGCAATGTGGACGAAACCTGGGGAAAACCTTGGAGTGTAACACACCCTCTCTCTACACCCCATACCCAATTTGTAGGCCTAATGCAGTGTAGTTTTCAACAACTACTAAACGAGAGTCGGAAGACCGAAGCAATGGCGAGGACACCTGGGGAACACCATGGAGTGGGACACACCGTCTCTACACCCCATACCCAATTTGTAGGCCTAATGCAGTGTAGTTTCCAACAACTACTAAACGAGAGTGGGAAGACCGAAGCAATGGCGAGGAAACCTGGGGAACACCTTGGAGTGGGACACACCGTCTCTACACCCCATACCCAATTTGTAGGCCTAATGCAGTGTAGTTTTCAACAACTACTAAACGAGAGTAGGAAGATCGAAGCAATGTGGACGAAACCTGGGGAACACCTTGGAGTGTAACACACCCTCTCTCTACACCCCATACCCAATTTGTAGGCCTAATGCAGTGTAGTTTGCAACAACTACTAAACGAGAGTAGGAAGATCGAAGCAATGTGGACGAAACCTGGGGAACACCTAGGAGTGGAACACACCCTCTCTCTACACCCCATACCCAATTTGTAGGCCTAATGCAGTGTAGTTTGCAACAACTACTAAACGAGAGTAGGAAGATCGAAGCAATGTGGACGAAACCTGGGGAACACCTTGGAGTGTAACACACTCTCTCTCTACACCCCATACCCAATTTGTAGGCCTAATGCAGTGTAGTTTTCAACAACTACTAAACCAGAGTAGGAAGATCGAAGCAATGTGGACGAAACCTGGGGAACACCTTGGAATGGAACACACCCTCTCTCTACACCCCATACCCAATTTGTAGGCCTAATGCAGTGTAGTTTGCAACAACTACTAAACGAGAGTAGGAAGATCGAAGCAATGTGGACGAAACCTGGGGAACACCTTGGAGTGTAACACACCCTCTCTCTACACCCCATACCCAATTTGTAGGCCTAATGCAGTGTAGTTTTCAACAACTACTAAACGAGAGTAGGAAGATCGAAGCAATGTGGACGAAACCTGGGGAACACCTTGGAGTGGAACACACCGTCTCTACACCCCATACCCAATTTGTAGGCCTAATGCAGTGTAGTTTGCAACAACTACTAAACGAGAGTCGGAAGACCGAAGCAATGGCGATGAAACCTGGGGAACACCTTGGAGTGGGACACACCGTCTCTACACCCCATACCCAATTTGTAGGCCTAATGCCGTGTAGTTTCCAACAACTACTAAACGAGAGTCAGAAGACCGAAGCAATGTGGACGAAACCTGGGGAACACCTTGGAGTGTAACACACCCTCTCTCTACACCCCATACCCAATTTGTAGGCCTAATGCAGTGTAGTTTTCAACAACTACTAAACCAGAGTAGGAAGATCGAAGCAATGTGGACGAAACCTGGGGAACACCTTGGAGTGGAACACACCCTCTCTCTACACCCCATACCCAATTACCCAATTTGTAGGCCTAATGCAGTGTAGTTTGCAACAACTACTAAACGAGAGTAGGAAGATCGAAGCAATGTGGACGAAACCTGGGGAAAACCTTGGAGTGTAACACACCCTCTCTCTACACCCCATACCCAATTTGTAGGCCTAATGCAGTGTAGTTTTCAACAACTACTAAAGCAGAGTAGGAAGATCGAAGCAATGTGGACGAAACCTGGGGAACACCTTGGAGTGTAACACACTCTCTCTCTACACCCCATACCCAATTTGTAGGCCTAATGCAGTGTAGTTTTCAACAACTACTAAACCAGAGTAGGAAGATCGAAGCAATGTGGACGAAACCTGGGGAACACCTTGGAGTGGAACACACCCTCTCTCTACACCCCATACCCAATTTGTAGGCCTAATGCAGTGTAGTTTGCAACAACTACTAAACGAGAGTAGGAAGATCGAAGCAATGTGGACGAAACCTGGGGAACACCTTGGAGTGTAACACACCCTCTCTCTACACCCCATACCCAATTTGTAGGCCTAATGCAGTGTAGTTTTCAACAACTACTAAACGAGAGTAGGAAGATCGAAGCTCAGGAAAGGCAATCTGGAGAACACGTTGGAGTGTAACACACCATCTCTCTACACCCCATACCCAATTTGTAGGCCTAATGCAGTGCACTTTGCAACAACTACTAAACGAGAGTAGGAAGATCGAAGCAATGTGGACGAAACCTGGGGAACACCTTGGAGTGTAACACACCCTCTCTCTACACCCCATACCCAATTTGTAGGCCTAATGCAGTGTAGTTTTCAACATCTACTAAACGAGAGTAGGAAGATCGAAGCAATGTGGACGAAACCTGGGGAACACCTTGGAGTGTAACACACCGTCTCTCTACACCCCATACCCAATTTGTAGGCCTAATGCAGTGTAGTTTTCAACAACTACTAAACCAGAGTAGGAAGATCGAAGCAATGTGGACGAAACCTGGGGAACACCTTGGAGTGGAACACACCCTCTCTCTACACCCCATACCCAATTTGTAGGCCTAATGCAGTGTAGTTTTCAACAACTACTAAACGAGAGTAGGAAGATCGAAGCTCAGGAAAGGCAATCTGGAGAACACGTTGGAGTGTAACACACCATCTCTCTACACCCCATACCCAATTTGTAGGCCTAATGCAGTGCACTTTGCAACAACTACTAAACGAGAGTAGGAAGATCGAAGCAATGTGGACGAAACCTGGGGAACACCTTGGAGTGTAACACACCCTCTCTCTATACCCCATACCCAATTTGTAGGCCTAATGCAGTGTAGTTTTCAACATCTACTAAACGAGAGTAGGAAGATCGAAGCAATGTGGACGAAACCTGGGGAACACCTTGGAGTGTAACACACCCTCTCTCTACACCCCATACCCAATTTGTAGGCCTAATGCAGTGTAGTTTGCAACAACTACTAAACGAGAGTAGGAAGATCGAAGCAATGTGGACGAAACCTGGGGAAAACCTTGGAGTGTAACACACCCTCTCTCTACACCCCATACCCAATTTGTAGGCCTAATGCAGTGTAGTTTTCAACAACTACTAAACCAGAGTAGGAAGATCGAAGCAATGTGGACGAAACCTGGGGAACACCTTGGAGTGGAACACACCCTCTCTCTACACCCCATACCCAATTTGTAGGCCTAATGCAGTGTAGTTTTCAACAACTACTAAACGAGAGTAGGAAGATCGAAGCTCAGGAAAGGCAATCTGGAGAACACGTTGGAGTGTAACACACCATCTCTCTACACCCCATACCCAATTTGTAGGCCTTATGCAGTGTAGTTTTCAACAACTACTAAACCAGAGTAGGAAGATCGAAGCAATGTGGACGAAACCTGGGGAACACCTTGGAGTGGAACACACCCTCTCTCTACACCCCATACCCAATTTGTAGGCCTAATGCAGTGTAGTTTTCAACAACTACTAAACCAGAGTAGGAAGATCGAAGCAATGTGGACGAAACCTGGGGAACACCTTGGAGTGGAACACACCCTCTCTCTACACCCCATACCCAATTTGTAGGCCTAATGCAGTGTAGTTTGCAACAACTACTAAACGAGAGTAGGAAGATCGAAGCAATGTGGACGAAACCTGGGGAACACCTTGGAGTGTAACACACCCTCTCTCTACACCCCATACCCAATTTGTAGGCCTAATGCAGTGTAGTTTTCAACAACTACTAAACCAGAGTAGGAAGATCGAAGCAATGTGGACGAAACCTGGGGAACACCTTGGAGTGGAACACACCCTCTCTCTACACCCCATACCCAATTTGTAGGCCTAATGCAGTGTAGTTTGCAACAACTACTAAACGAGAGTAGGAAGATCGAAGCAATGTGGACGAAACCTGGGGAACACCTTGGAGTGTAACACACCCTCTCTCTACACCCCATACCCAATTTGTAGGCCTAATGCAGTGTAGTTTTCAACAACTACTAAACGAGAGTAGGAAGATCGAAGCAATGTGGACGAAACC
Organism: Ranitomeya imitator; assembly: GCF_032444005.1. NCBI lineage: Eukaryota > Metazoa > Chordata > Amphibia > Anura > Dendrobatidae > Ranitomeya > Ranitomeya imitator. The sequence goes on from NC_091287.1 coordinate 547,476,264, forward strand.
TGGGGAACACCTTGGAGTGGAACACACCGTCTCTACACCCCATACCCAATTTGTAGGCCTAATGCAGTGTAGTTTGCAACAACTACTAAACGAGAGTCGGAAGACCGAAGCAATGGCGAGGAAACCTGGGGAACACCTTGGAGTGGGACACACCGTCTCTACACCCCATACCCAATTTGTAGGCCTAATGCCGTGTAGTTTCCAACAACTACTAAACGAGAGTAGGAAGATCGAAGCAATGGAGAGGAAACCTGGGGCACACCTTGGGGCGGCAGACACCGTTAGTAGGCCCTACCAAAGTAGTAGCCCCAATGCAGTTTTAAAATTCCTAGAGGCTGAAAACAAGACTATTGACACTCTTCTTTTTTTCAAAGGAGGACAGCTGTATTGAGTGGCGCAGACAGACACAGGTAGTAGGCCTTAAACCAAAAATGTGGCTCACTGCAGTTTAAAAAAGGTTACAGGGGTACACAGGCAGCATTGCTCTGGGCAGTGGAGGACAATTTCAATAGTGGACCGCAGACAGACTTTGTACGCCTACTATTAAAAAAAGGGTGCTCTATGCAATTAAAAATAGGTTCCAGGGGTCCACGGGCAGCAATGGTGTGGTCAGTGGACGAGTAGTGGAAGGAGGGACCGCAGACAGGCGTAGTAGGCCTAACATAACAAAATTAGGTTGTAGGCACTTTAAAATTGGTTCCAGGGGTACACGGGCAGCAGTGGTGTGGTCAGCGGAGGACAATTTGAATTAGGGACTGCAGACAGAATTTGTAGGCTGTCCCCTGTGGACCATGTATCCAACACATTAACCCAGTGCGCCGTAATGGACACGTAACTTTTTGTGGACATGCCTACTGGTCCATGCGTCTCTTGTCAGGTGCACTTTTCTACTGTTTGATTGCCTGAGTGCTATGACAATGCAGACTTTTTCATGCCGGTGGAGGGCTGGGATGGCTTTTCTCGCAAAAGAAATGTCGACTGGGTAGCTTGAACCGTGGTACAGCGTAGTTCATCTGGGCTTTCTAAATATAAAACAATGAAAAAAAGGAGGCTCCATGCACTTTCAGCTGGGTTCCAGGGGTACACGGCCAGCATTGATCTGGTCAGTGGAGAACTATTGGAAGGAAGGACCGCAGACAGGCTTCGAAGGCCTAACATAAAAAAATTGGGCTGTAGGCACTATTGGTTCCAGGGGTACACGGGCAGCAGTGGTCTGGTCAGTGGAGGAGTAGTAGAAAGAACGGACCGCAGACAGGCTTCGAAGGCCTAACATAATAAAATTGGGCTGTAGGCACTTTATAATTGGTTCCAGGGGTACACGGGCAGCAGTGGTCTGGTCAGTGGAGGAGTAGTAGAAAGAACGGACCGCAGACAGGCTTCGAAGGCCTATCATAATAAAATTGGGCTGTAGGCACTTAATAATTGGTTCCAGGGGTACACGGGCAGCAGTAGACAGGTCAGTGGAGGCCTAGTGGAAGGAGGGACCGCAGACAGGCTTCGAAGGCCTAACATAATAAATTAGGGCTGTAGGCACTTTAACATTGGTTCCAGGGGAACACGGGCAGCAGTAGACAGGTCAGTGGAGGCCTAGTGGAAGGAGGGACCGCAGACAGGCTTCGAAGGCCTAACATAATAAAATTGGGCTGTAGGCACTTTGAATTCTCTTGCAGGGGTACACAGGCAGTGGGCACCATTGGTGTTGTCAGCGGCGGCCGATTGTAATGAGTGTCTGCCAGTTAGTAGTCCCAAAAAATCAATACATGTTTATGTCTCGCATTACAACAAAAAGAAAAACCAAAAGGGTGCAATCATTAGGTACAGGGTTGGGCTCCTCTGCGTAGTTTCAGACCTAGTAATTTTGCACAAAGTATTTACTTGGGTAAACATAGGACACTGCCCCTGACTATGTTAAGTACCATCATACATTTCAACACAATGGTATTGTCAGTGGCAGTAATTTACGGATGTCAGCGCATAGACTAAACATAGCTGTAACTGTGAGAGATAATTGTGCAAGTGATAGAGCAATGTTTGAGCTGGGGGTGGGTGAACTCTCTTGTGGCCGGCGGTACATGCCCAGGGCCCCTCATGTTACAACAGTGTGTCTGACGTTGGGTGCGCACCACCACCGCCAGAGACACTTTATTGTACTATGAGGGACCCAGTGGCAGTGCCGTAGACCAAAAGCGGGCACACCCACCTCTTCAGACAAACAGCACTCTCACGGGTGCTTGCGCCAAGTGGCGATACCACGGCCCCGTGTGGGGAGTTTGGCCATTTAGGGAGGTGTAAACATGTCGTATGCTGGACAATCAGCTGCTGCAAATTACGAGATTGGTAAAGTCATTCAGAGTAGTCCACAGTCAATACCTTTTCATAGGAAAGCTAGGTGTCGGCCGGGCAAGGTGGGGCAAAAGAATTCGAAATCCAGTTGTGGTTCATTTTAATGAAGGTTAGATTATCAACATTTTGGGTGGCCAGACGAGTCCTTTTTTCGGTTAATATTGAACCTGCAGCACTGAATACTCTTTCTGATAGGACACTAGCTGCCGGGCAAGCAAGCTCCTGCAATGCATATTCTGCCAATTCTGGCCAGGTGTCTAATTTGGATGCCCAGTAATCAAATGGGAATGACGGTTGAGGGAGAACATCGATAAGGGATGAAAAATAGTTTGTAACCATACTGGACAAATGTTGTCTCCTGTCACATTGAATTGATGCAGCAGTACCTGTCCTGTCTGCGGTCATAGCAAAATCACTCCACAACCTGGTCAGAAAACCCCTCTGTCCAACGCCACTTCTGATTTCTGCCCCTCTAACACCTCTGGTCTGCTGCCCCCTGCTGCTCGTGTGAGAACGATCACGGGCGCTGTGTGCTGGGGATGCCTGAAGCAAACGGTCAACAAGAGTTGATTGTTTGGTTGCTAATATTAGTTCCAAGTTCTCATGTGGCATAATATTTTGCAATTTGCCTTTATAGCGAGGATCAAGGAAGCAGGCCAACCAGTAATCGTCATCGTTCATCATTTTAGTAATGCGTGTGTCCCTTTTGAGGATACGTAAGGCATAATCCGCCATGTGGGCCAAAGTTCCAGTTGTCAAATCTGCGGTTGTGCTGGGTTGAGGGGCTGTTTCAGGCAAATCTACGTCACTTGTGTCCCTCAAAACACCAGAACCCGGCCTTGCCACGCCACCAATTTCCAGTGGCCCCGGAAAAGCTTCCTCATTAAAAATATACTCATCCCCATCATCCTCCTCGTCCTCCTCCTCTTCGCCTGCTACCTCGTCCTGTACACTGCCCTGACCAGACAATGGCTGACTGTCATCAAGGCTTTCCTCTTCCTCTGCTGCAGACGCCTGATTTTTTATGTGCGTCAAACTTTGCATCAGCAGACGCATTAGGGGGATGCTCATGCTTATTATGGAGTTGTCTGCACTAACCAGCCGTGTGCATTCCTCAGAAACACTGAAGGACTTGACACTAGGGTTGAGCGAAACGGGTTGAAATTTTTCAAAAGTCGCCGACTTTTGGCAAGGTCGGGTTTCATGAAACCTGACCCGACCCCAGTGTGGGGTCGGCCATGAAGTCGGCGATCTTTTGAATCTAGAATCGGAATTCCGATACCGATTCCCGATATGTTTAAGATATCGGGAATTGGTATCGGAATTCAGATTTAAGTGTAAAATAAAGAATTAAAATAAAAAATATCGCAATACTTACCCTCTGACGCGCCCTGGTACTAACCGGGAACCTTCCTTCCTTAGAATCAGCCTTCCAGGACCCTGCGGTGACGTCGCGGTGACGTCGCGGCTTGTGATTGGCCGCGCGGCCGCCCATGTGACCAATCGCGCAGGCCAATCACAAGCCGCGACGTCACCGAAGGTCCTGGAAGGGCTGATTCTTAGGAAGGAAGGCTGCCGGAAAGAAGCAGGGCGCGTCCGAGGGTGAGTATATTCCTATTAGGTATATACTCACCCTCGGACACGCCCTGCTTCTTTCCGGCAGCCTTCCTTCCTAAGAATCAGCCCTTCCAGGACCTTCGGTGACGTCGCGGGTGACGTCGCAGCTTGTGATTGGCCGCGCGAGCGGTCACATGGGCGGCCGCGCGGCCAATCACAAGCCGCGACGTCACCGCGACGTCACCGCAAGGTCCTGGAAGGCTGATTCTAAGGAAGGAAGGTTCCCGGTTAGTACCAGGGCGCGTCAGAGGGTAAGTATTGCGATATTTTTAATTTTAATTCTTTATTTTACACTAAAATATGGATCGCAGGGCCTGAAGGAGAGTTTCCGCTCCTTCAGACCCTGGGAACCATGGAAACCCCATGCACTGCATTGGGTTTTGGGTTTCGTCCGACCCCGACTTTTTTATAGGATCGGCCGATTTCACTCGAACCGACTTTTTCAAAAGTCGGGTTTTGTGAAACCCGACCCGATCCTATAAAAGTAAAGGTCGCTCAACCCTATGTCTTGTATCTTCGACCACTGCACACCTGACAACTCCATGTCTGCCATCCTACTGCCTGCCCGTGTATGCGTATCCTCCCACAAAAACATTACAGCCCGCCTCTGTTCGCACAGTCTGTGAAGCATGTGCAGTGTTGAGTTCCACCTTGTTGCAACGTCTATGATTAGGCTATGCTGGGGAAGGTTCAAAGACCGCTGATAGGTCTGCATACGGCTGGATTGTACGGGCGAACGGCGGATATGTGAGCAAAGTCCACGCACTTTGAGGAGCAGGTCGGATAACCCCGGATAAGTTTTCAGGAAGCACTGCACCACCATGTTTAAGGTGTGAGCCAGGCAAGGAATGTGTTTCAGTTGTGAAAGGGAGATGGCAGCCATGAAATTCCTTCCGTTATCACTCACTACCTTGCCTGCCTCAAGATCTACTGTGCCCAGCCACGACTGCGTTTCTTTCTGCAAGAACTCGGACAGAACTTCCGCGGTGTGTCTGTTGTCGCCCAAACACTTCATAGCCAATACAGCCTGCTGACGCTTGCCAGTAGCTGCCCCATAATGGGACAACTGGTGTGCAACAGTGGCAGCTGCGGATGGAGTGATTGGGCGACTGCGATCTGTGGACGAGCTCTCACTTCTGCAGGAGGACGAGGAGGAGGGGGTGCGAACGCCTACAGCCAACTGTTTCCTAGACCGTGGGCTAGGCAGAACGGTCCCGAAATTGCTGTCCCCTGTGGACCCTGCATCCACCACATTCACCCAGTGTGCCGTGATGGACACGTAACGTCCCTGGCCATGCCTACTGGTCCATGCATCTGTTGTCAGGTGCACCTTTGTACTCACAGATTGCCTGAGTGCATGGACGATGCGCTCTTTAACATGCTGGTGGAGGGCTGGGATGGCTTTTCTCGAAAAGAAGTGTCGACTGGGTAGCTCGTAGCGTGGTACATAATAGTCCATCAGGGCTTTGAAAGCTTCACTTTCAACTAACCGGTAGGGCATCATCTCTAACGAGATTAGTCTAGCTATGTGGGCGTTCAAACCATGTGTACGCGGATGCGAGGATAAGTACTTCCTTTTTCTAACCAGAGTCTCATGTAGGGTGAGCTGGACTGGAGAGCTGGAGATCGTGGAACTAGCGGGTGTGCCGGTGGACATGGCAGACTGAGAGACGGTTGGAGACGGTATTGTTTCCGCCTGTGCCCTAGATGCAGTGTTTCCTACTACGAAACTGGTGATTCCCTGACCCTGACTGCTTTGGCCTGGCAAAGAAACCTGCACAGATACTGCAGGTGGTGCGGAAAATGGTGGCCTTACAGTGACGGCAGGGATGTAGCATTGGTGAGTAGCTTCATTGGCCGAGGGTGCTACAACCTTAAGGGACGTTTGGTAGTTAGTCCAGGCTTGCAAATGCATGGTGGTTAAATGTCTATGCATGCAACTTGTATTCAGACTTTTCAGATTCTGACCTCTGCTTAAGGTAGTTAAACATTTTTGACAGATGACTTTGTGCGGATCAATTGGATGTTGTTTAAAAAAATGCCAGACTGCACTCTTTCGAGCCTCGGATCCCTTTTCAGGCATTGCCGACTGAGCTTTAACCAGATGGACACGCTGTCCTCCAACAGTTTTTGGCTTTGCCACGCGTTTTGTCCCATCTACGGGCCCGGCAGATGGAACCTGTTGCGATGTTGATGCCTGCTGCGGCCCCTCCTCCTCCGCTTCAGAACTACTGCCGCCTGCACCCTGTTCCCCCAATGGCTGCCAATCGGGGTCAACAACTGGGTCATCTATAACCTCCTCTTCTAGCTCGTGCGCAACTTCGTCTGTGTCACCGTGTAAGTCGGTGGTAGAGCGTTCGTGATGGGGCAACATAGTCTCATCAGGGTCTGATTCTGGATCAGTACCCTGCGAGGGCAATGTTGTGGTCTGAGTCAAAGGACCAGCATAGTAGTCTGGCTGTGGCTGTGCATCAGTGCACTCCATGTCAGATTCAACTTGTAATGGGCATGGCCTGTTAACTGCTTCACTTTCTAAGCCAGGGACGGTATGTGTAAAGAGCTCCATGGAGTAACCCGTTGTGTCGCCTGCTGCATCCTTCTCTGTTGTTGTTTTTGCTGAAGAGGACAAGGAAGTGACTTGTCCCTGACCGTGAACATCCACTAACGACGCGCTGCTTTTACATTTACCAGTTTCAAAAGAGGAGGCAAAAGAGCTAGAGGCTGAGTCAGCAAGGTAAGCCAAAACTTGCTCTTGCTGCTCCGGCTTTAAAAGCGGTTTTCCTACTCCCAGAAAAGGGAGCGTTCGAGGCCTTCTGTAGCCAGACGACGAACCTGGCTCCACAGCTCCAGGCTTAGGTGCAATATTTTTTTTCCCACGACCACCTGATGCTCCACTACCACTACCATCATTACCAGCTGACGATGAACGGCCACGGCCACGACCTCTTCCACCAGACTTCCTCATTGTTTTAAAAATGTAACCAAAGTAACGGTATTTGTTGCTGTCAAACAACTTACACGGTGAGCTATAACTTCAGTATGATTTAGATATCCCTTTACAGGTGGGTGAGACCGCAAGGAAAATCAGGCACAATGTTACACACTCTGTTTTCGGTGGCACCAAATGAGAGAGATGCCACACACGCAGGACTGTCACTGAAGCACAAATGTTAATATTAATCTCCCACTTGTTTTTTTGATTTGTTCAGGGAGAATTTAGAATCCAAATAAAAAAAAAAATAGTCTTTCTATGGGCCACTATTTGAGAGAGATGGCACACCCAGGAGTCAAGACTGGCACACAAGCAGAAAGGGCAATATTAATCTCCCACTGATTTTTTTTTTTTTTTTCAGGGAGACTTTAGAAACAAAATTAAAAAAAATGATTTTTTCAGGAAGAATTTAGAAACCAAATAAAATAAAATGATTTTTTCAGGAAGAATTTAGAAACCAAATAAAATAAAATGATTTTTTCAGAGAGAATTTAGAAACCAAATAAAAAAAAATAGCCTTTTTATGGCCCAGTGCCCACTATTTGAGAGAGAGAGATGGCACACCCAGGAGTCAAGACTGGCACACAAGCAGAAAGGGCAATATTAATCTCCCACTGATTTTTTTTTTTTTTTCAGGGAGAATTTAGAAACACAATAAAAAAAAGAAATAGGCTGTCTATGGCCCAGTGCCCACTTTTTGAAAGAGAGAGATGGCACACCCAGGAGTCAGGAGTGGCACACAAGCAGAAAGGGCAATATTAATCTCCCACTGATTTCTTTTTGATTTTTTCAGGGAGATTTTAAAAACACAATTAAAAAAAAATAGGCTTTCTATGGCCCAGTGCCCACTATTTGAGAGAGAGAGATGGCACACCCAGGAGTCAAGACTGGCACACAAGCAGAAAGGGCAATATTAATCTCCCACTGATTTTTTTTTTTCAGGGAGACTTTAGAAACAAAATAAAATAAACTGATTTTTTCAGGAAGAATTTAGAAACCAAATAAAATAAAATGATTTTTTCAGGGAGAATTTAGAAACCAAATTAAAAAAAAATAGCCTTTCTATGGCCCAGTGCCCACTATTTGAGAGAGAGAGATGGCACACCCAGGAGTCAAGACTGGCACACAAGCAGAAAGGGCAATATTAATTTCCCACTGATTTCTTTTTGATTTTTTCAGGGAGAATTTAGAAACACAATAATAAAAAAAAAATAGGCTTTCTATGGCCCAGTGCCCACTATTTGAAAGAGAGAGATGGCACACCCAGGAGTCAGGAGTGGCACACAAGCAGAAAGGGCAATATTAATCTCCCACTGATTTCTTTTTGATTTTTTCAGGGAGAATTTAGAAACACAATAAAAAAAAATAGGCTTTCTATGGCCCACTAGTTGAGAGAGAGAGATGGCACACCCAGGAGTCAGGACTGGCACACAAGCAGAAAGGGCAATATTTATCTCCCACTGATTTTTTTTTATTTTTTCTGGGAGTATTTAGAAACCCAATTAAAAAAAAAATTAATAGGCTTTCTATGGCCCACTATTTGAGAGAGAGATGGCACACTCAGGGATGGCACTCTAGCAGAAATGCCAATCTTAATCTCCCACAAAAAAAAAAAAAAAACAGGGACTGTCCTACAATTACTATCTCCCTGCAGTAATCTCAGCCAGGTATGGCAGGCAGCAATAAGGAGTGGACTGATGCACAAATGAAATAAAAAGTGTGGACAAACAAACAAGATAGCTGTGCAGAAAGGAAAGAACAACAGGATTTGTGCTTTGAAAAAAGCAGTTGGTTTGCACAGCGGCGTACACACAGCAATGCAGCTATCAGGGAGCCTTCTAGGGCAGCCCAATGAGCTACAGCGCTGAGGAAAAAAAAATGTAGCTTCCACTGTCCCTGCAAACAAAAGGTGGTGTTGGACAGTGGAAATCGCTACAGCACAAGCGGTTTGGGGGTTAATGGACCCTGCCTAACGCTATCCCTGCTTCTGACGAAGCGGCAGCAACCTCTCCCTATGCTCAGATAAGCAGCAGTAAGATGGCGGTCGGCGGGAACGCCCCTTTATAGCCCCTGTGATGCCGCAGACAGCAAGCCAATCACTGCAATGCCCTTCTCTAAGATGGTGGGGACCAGGACCTATGTCATCACGCTGCCCACACTCTGCGTTCACCTTCATTGGCTGAGAAATGGCGCTTTTCGCGTCATTGAAACGCGACTTTGGCGCAAAAGTCGCGTACCGCACGGCCGACCCCACACAAGGGTCGGATCGGGTTTCATGAAACCCAACTTTGCCAAAAGTCGGCGACTTTTAAAAATGAACGATCCGTTTCGCTCAACCCTACTGGACACCATACTGGGTGGGGGGCTGTGGGAGCATCATACTGAGTAGGCGTGACTGTGGTGACATCATGTTGTCTGTGGGGGAAACTGTAAGGACACACATCATACTGTGTGTAGGGTAGACTGTGGGAACATCAGACTGGTTGGGTAACTGTGAGGACATCATGGTGTATTTGGGGTAGCCTGTGGGGATATAATACTTTGTGAAGGAAACCATGGGGTCATCATACTGTGGGATAGTCTGTGGGGACATCATACTGTGTGGTGGAGACTGTGGTGGCAACATTTTGGTTGGGGAGTTGTGGAGACATACCTAGTGTGGGAGAGACTGTGAGAACATCATACTATGTGTGAGACGGTGGAGACATAATAATGTGTGTGGGGGCACTATGGGGACATCATATTTTGTTTGGAGACTGTAAGGGACAGTAAACTGTGTGGGAGGCCGTGAACGCATCATGTTATGTGTGGGGCGGATTCTGGAGGCTCCTTATTGTGAAAGGGCAGTGGGGAAAGCATTCTGTGGGGGTCACTATGGGGGTATATTTTTCTGGATGATGAGCAAATTATGAAAAAAATTGAAACATTTTAAAACATCAAGATTTATTCATAAACAAGTATGAGCGCCACATGCAGAAACCTTCACACTGACAGCCTTGGCTGATATCAATGAGGTTATTAATGGTGGTCTGAGGAAGGTTCTGTTGCGCTAAATGCACTTGGACACGTGCATCATCAAGATCCGCTGCTGGGAGCTCTTGATGTCAACCAGTGACATCCCCCATGTGCTCGATGGAGACAAGTTCGGAGATGCTGAACGCCAAGGCAGCATGTTTAGGCCACCCAGTCTGCTTACAGTAGCATGAGCAACATGTGGCCCGAGGCAGTTATTGAAAAATGGCTTCTGGAATACTTTGGAGAAATGATTGTTCCACTGGTTCCATGACTATTAATATCCAGCTACCATATATTTTTTCACCCTACACTATAAACCCAGGAGTAGGACCAGTGAGCCATTCCCCGTCATCTTCATTGCATTACCCATGTGGTCAGCGGATGGAGACCAGAGACTGTAATGGAATAATTGAGACAGGAATGGAGATCTACCTTATTCAGCAACGAGTCCCATTTTTGATGCAATGATAGCCAGAGATTGGTCTGGAGATCAAGTGGACAATACCATGAAGAGGGCTTCATGGAGGAGCATCCTACTCCTGGATATATACTGTGTGCAGAATTATTAGGCAAGTTGTATTTTAGAGGATTATTTCTATTAATGATCAACAACTATGTTCTCAATCAACCCAAAAGACTCATAAATATCAAAGCTTAATATTTTTGGAAGTTGGAGTGGGGTTTTTTTAGATTTGGCTATCTTAGGAGGATATCTGTTTGTGCAGGTAACTATTACTGTGCAGAATTATTAGGCAACTTAATAAAAACCAAATATATTCCCATCTCACTTGTTTATTTTCACCAGGTAAACCGATATAACTGCACAAAATTTAGAAATAAACATTTCTGACATGCAACAACAAAACCCTAAAAAAATTAGTGACCAACATAGCCACCTTCCTTTATGATGACACTCACCAGCCTCCATCCATAGATTCTGTCAGTTGCTTGATCTGTTTACGACCAACATTGTGTGCAGCAGCCACCACAGCCTCCAGACACTGTTCCAAGAGGTGGACTGTTTTCCCTCCCTGTAGATCTCACATTTTTTGAGGGACCACAGGTTCTCTATGGGGTTCAGATCATGTGAACAAGGGGGCCATGTCATTATTTTTTCTTCTTTGAGACCTTTACTGGCCAGCCGCGCTGTGGAGTAGTTGGAGGCATCCTGTACCACTGCTTGAAGAAGTTGTCTTCCAGAAACTGGCAGTAGGTCTGGGAGTTGATCTTCACTCCATCCTCAACCCGAAAAGGTCCCACAAGTTCATCTTTGATGATCCCAGCCCATACCAGTCCCCACCTCCACCTTGCTGGCGTCTTAGTCGGAGTGGAGCTCTCTGCCCTTTACTGATCCAGCCTCCGGCCCATCCATCTGGCCCATCAAGAGTCACTCATTTCATCAGTCCATAAAACCTTTGAAAAGTCTTAAGATATTTCTTGGCCCAGTCTTGACGTTTTATCTTATGTTTCTTGTACAAAGGTGGTTGTTTTTCAGCCTTCCTTACCTTGGCCATGTCCTTGAGTATCGCACACCTTGTGCTTTTTGTTACTCCAGTAACGTTGCAGCTCTGAAATATGGCAAAACTGGTGGCAATTGGCATCTTGGCAGCTTCACGCTTGATTTTCCTCCATTCATGGGTAGTTATTTTGCGCCTTTTTTTCCCAATGCGCTTATTACGACCCTGTTGGCTATTTGCTTGATTGTTCGGTGATCACGTTTCAGAAGTTTGGCAATTTCAAGACTGCTGCATCCTCTGCAAGACATCTCACAATTGTGGACTTTTCAGAGCCCGTCAAATCTCTCTTCTGACCCATTTTGCCAAAGGAAAGGAAGTTGACTAATAATTAAGCACACCTTATATAGGGTTCTGATGTCATTAGACAACACCCCTCCTCATTAGAGAGATGCACATCACCTGATTTACTTAATTGGTAGTTGGCTCTCAGGCCTGAACAGCTTGGAGTAGGACAACATGTATAAAAAGTATCATGTGATCAAAATACAACTTGCCTAATAATTCTGCACACAGTGTATGGTGTGGATTGGCATAATGTAAGGTAGCTGGACATCTCAAGTCTGCATTTCAGGTACACAAACATCTCCACTTTAAATTTATTTTGTGGTGAAACCAGTGGCACAACCATTTCTGGAAAGTTCCACGAGCTGTTTTTCAACACGGGAAGGTTGCTCTGAGCAGTCTGTGTGGCCTAAATGTGCTACCAATGCATTCAGCATTTCTGGACTTGTCTCTCATCGAGTACATCTGAGGTGTCATTGGTCAGCAATTGCAAGGGGAGCTGTCAGCAGCAGACCTTGATGATTTGAGTCTAAGTCCATTCAGCATTGTTACACTCCCTTCTGCTGTATCTATTGCCCTTTGTTGATTTATCCATCTGTTTCTATAACTTGCCTGGCATGTCTCAGTGACCACAGGCCCTGTTGGACACACCCCTGTGTCTGAGAATTAACTCCGTACTGTGTTCAGCTGCCTTGTACTTGGACTCTGTCAACATTCAGCTTCTTCTTTTATCATCTCCTCAGACGTCTGTTATTTCTGCTACTAGCACCTAAATCTCCGTATGACCAGCTGTTTAACCTATCAATTGTCATAAGTGTGTCAAACCTATACTTAAAGACTGTTCATAACACACAGCATTCATCTTTGCAAACTGCTGTGATTTCTGCAAACTCTCAGACCTGCTGGTTAACCCATCATTTGCTGTAACATCACAAATTTCTATTTGAGTCTGTTCACGTTACAATGCAACTCATTATAGCTCCTAACACCGTCATCTGTGTGCTGCTTCAGACCCGCTATTTTCCTCCTGAGATTTCTATGATTTTTGCTATTAACACATATAGCTCCACTAGACCAGCTGGTAATCCCATCGTTGGCCATAAGCGTCTCCATCTGATAGTTAGTGACTGTTCATTCTAGGCAACATTTGTCTTAATAAATTTCTGTGATTTCTACAAATCCTTAGACCTGCTTGTTAACCCATCATTTGCTGTAACATCAAAAACTGTTATTTGAGTCTGTTAACATTACAATGCAACTTGTTGTAGATCTTAACACGTTCATCTGTGCGCTGCTTCAGATCTGCTATTTTCCTCCTCAGGCTTCTGTGATTTCTGCTATTAAGACACTTGGCTTGACTAGACCAGCTGGTAAACCCATCGTTGGCCATAAGCGTCTCGATCTGACAGTTAATGACTGTTAATTGTAGGCATTTGTCTTCATAAACTCCTGTGATTTCTACAAATCCTCAGACCTGCTGGTTAACCCATCATTTGCTGTAACATCAAAAACTGCTATTTGAGTCTTTTCACACTAAAATTGCAACTTGCTGTAGACCCCAACATCTTCATCTATGTGCTGCTTCAAACCTGACACTTTCTTCCACATTTATCTTCCTGATTTTGTGGTTTCCAGTGTGTCTTGCCTTGCTTGTTTTTTTTGCGTTCCAATATAGCCTGTTTTGCTTGTCCCTGCAGATCCACATACCTTCCAGCCTGTTGTACCAACACCCTGAGTTTGTATGTCCACACTGACCTGTGACCTATCCAACCTCTAATAAGTGTAGCCAGAATATTCTTCAAACAACCATTAAAGGGAAACTGTCACCTGAATTTGGCGGGACCGGTTTTCGGTCATATGTGCGGAGTTTTCGGGTGTTTGATTCACCCTTTCCTTACCCACTGGCTGCATGCTGGCCATAATATTGGATTGAAGTTCATTCTCTGACCTCCATAGTACATGCCTGCGCAAGGCAATCTTGCCTTGCGCACGCTCAGTATGCTTTGCCGAACTGCGGGCAAAGCCGAAAAGCATTAGTGTGCATGTGTCGGCGCACTATGTCCCGGAACACAGCAAAATACTTCCGGGACATAGTGCGCCGGCGCATGCGCACTAATGCTTTTTGGCTTTGCCCGCAGTTGGGCAAAGCATATTGCGCGTGCGCAAGGCAAGATTGCCTTGCGCAGGCGTGTACTACGGAGGACAGAGAATGAACTTCAATCCAATATTGCGGCCAGCATGCAGCCAGCGGGTAAGGAAAGGGTGAATCAAACACCTGAAAACTCCGCCCATATGACCGAAAACCGTTCCCGACAAATTCAGATGACAGGTTCCCTTTAATCTAATTGATAAGAGCCAATGCTGTAGGTGGTAGGATATCTGCACGTGGCTCATACTCCATATTGAATACATTGAGATATTTTGCGCATTGCATTTCCAATTTTTCATCATTTCCATATTATTAACATGTCTTTATCCTGTAATTTCCATAATTCCACGACTTTTCGTCCTTGGTGATTCCATTTCTATTTTGGAGAGTTTATTAACACTTCTATTTTTGAGAGCATTCTTACTTTGCAGCATGTTTTCCAAACGTTTAATCTTTTGCAAAGTGCTGTATAAAAAAAATAATTCACAGCAAAAAAAAAAAAAAATCAACCGAACCAAAGACCCCCAATAAAAACAACATTAAAATCCAAATTTAACAGAAAAGTATTTATGTCAATACAATATATTTATTTTTTAAATACGTAAAAGTTGCCTTTGTGAGATGGTCACATAATGTAGACGCCAGGATTACGCCTCAAAGCTGCAGAATTGAAAGCTAGCACCAAAGTAATGGAAGGTAAATTCCATCAATCACAACTTTTTGAACTCTGTAATATCTTCTCCATTTATGAACAAATAATTTATCTTCAGCAAAATAAATTTTTTTTTAAAAGCAACAGCATAAAACCATAAAAGTACCGGTATCTGCCCCAACAAGAGCTGACTTGATTTCTGGTTCCTCTATATCAGCAGTTGGGCTTTACTATAAATGATTAATGTGGCAACTGTTTCTTGGACGGACCTTTAAAGAGCCAGTAGGGTGCATTCGCCTCCACTAACGACCTCCTAATTTTTCACATAACATATGCAAATATAAAGTACCACCCCCGAGTAAGCCTCCTCAGCCAATCAGAAGCACCAGGTGGACTCACATGCCAGATTCTTCTTGATCTTGCCGCGAAGTGAATGAGGTGTCATGTTTGGTTGGTTACAATGGCTACTTTTCCTTCTTCAAAAACTAAATAGTGATCATCGATAATTATGGAAACAAACACTTCACAAAAGTATGGTAGCCCTCTGGGATATACGATAGCAAATATCAACCCTATGCCCCCTAATATTGTAGACTAGACATGGCTACTTAGTTGTACTGGAATAGAAGAACATCAGCTCCTCTCATTCGCAATTACAGGTGTTGAACTTTACTATAAATGGGGTGGACAACCTTTGGGGAACCAACGTAATTTTGGGCTCCGCTTGTCCTGTGAGTTGGGAACCCTCATCACATGAATGATATTGTTAACTTGTAGTGATACGATACCAGGGAGCTCATGTTAACTGCATTTCATCAAAAGTTAAATATTATACATTACTCTTCAGGGACCTAAAGGGTAACACAGGACCCATGCCAGACCTGATCAAAACCTGTTGCCAAGTTCTTCTGTAAAGCCACCAAGAAGGTCAAGAACAAGTACGTACACTCAAGGGAGTTATCGCCACAGTTCTTCAACCTTTTCTACTTTCTACCCAAAGATTATCTTTTTCGACTTTTCTTATCGATAACTTTTTTTTACCACGCAATTTCTTTCTTTTTCTCTCCGGTTGTCTTCCAAAAATGTTATTCCAGACACGCCGCATATAGCTTCCAGTCTTTTCTGTTCCTTTCTATCCTTCTTGCTTACTTTTTTCTTGTTTTTTTGTTTTCATTTTTATCTTGTGTTTTTGCTTTTTATTTTACGTTTGTTTTTTTTACCTTTTGTTGTTTTGCTTCATAATATCGAATGTTTTCTATGTAGGTAGAACTTTTCATTACAATGTAGTAACCATGTACTAAAAAAGGTGGCCACTCACATGGAAGGCAAGTGGTTACGATGGAACCTGAACTAACTGGGAGCTGTAGGCCGTTATCATATACTCTATAGAAAGTACATTAGGGCCAACAAAGTTTGTGTAGGCTTTGCAGTGGTATTCCCTATAAACGTTTGCTGTTGCACTTTAAGGAACATTGCTCTAGGCTACTTTTGTTACCAGGAGCAGGTGAAACTACCATTTGCTTGAGAAGTTGCATCTGAATTGTCTTTGGACTTCATCTCCTTCGAAATACCTCCAAAGAATATCTTGTACTTTCAAAGCACAACTCCTTCTTTTAAATAAGAATATATAAATGACACACGTAATGTAAAAACACTTAGAAAAAAAAGCCTTGACCGACCGGCAGTAATCATTGATTCCATTCGTCAAAAAAAAAAAAAATTTAAACTGGATTTTTTTTCCCCCAAGTCGGAAACTCTGTGGTGTGCATGGAGCATTAGTAATACCCTTCATTTTGGAAGGTTGTTTAAACCAGCAATAAATTCAAGTTTCATTCACTCCTTTTGTGTCTTCTTGGATGTCCTTGAATTAAGTCCCTTTCACACTACCTGGTCTAGACCCTAAGCTGGCAAAATAGGCACATTGTGATGGGTCACACTGTCCATTTATTCCAGGTGGTCCTTGAGGGCCAATTGATCCTGGCAATCCTGGTTCACCTTGGGGACCTGAAGATCCAGGGAGTCCATCTTTGGCATATCCAGGTTCTCCAGGAACGCCTAAGAAGAGAAATATTTTAGAACTTATTCCTACTGTTGTTGATACATAAGTTGACCTACAGCGGTGCTAGACAAACTCAAGAACAGTATATTCTTAGGATCAATGAGATTTCAACCAGAGGCAGTGATAAAGGGGAGATGGTCCTTCAGCTAAACTGCCTTAACCCTTATGTACTTACCATTTGAATCCCCTAGTGCTCCAATTTTCTCTTGGGATTAGAAAAGGTGGCCTGCTAATCACCATTCACCTGACCACGGAGGCCACCTCCTTAAGTGGTATGGACATCACCACATCCAGTCTCCACAAAAAAGATCAAAGTGGCAGTACTGGAGCAGTGGATTCTACTATTGGTACCTCTTTCTTTTATAACGAGCCCTTCTCTTTGGTAAATTTTCAAAACAAGTTTTATTTTTAATTGTTAAACAGCCATAGTGATGCATATATATGCAAATGAGTCCAAGGTCCTTGCCAATCTTCAAAAGGAAACTTGTCACTAGCCTTTAAGAAACTAGACCATTGGCATGCTGTTGTGCCGCTGGGGTTTATTGTTCTAAACATGACGCCTACATCAAAACTGGGTGTGGAATTAGGAAGTAGATGTGTTTGTAACTTACCCGAGACGAATACTTGACTATCCTTCAACAACATCAGGCGCATGCACATTGCGCAGGGTTACGCCTGTGCCTTGTACAGCCATAGGCTTCATCAGCTCAATGAGCGTGAAGAAGTAAAGCCTTAATTTCCATCCTTAGCTTTATCTGCTCAATGTTCTTGCACTTGATGTTGAGAAAGAATCTTGGATTTGTGTTGAGTAAGTTCTAAACTATTTAACTTTCTTTTGTCCCTATGTCTGGTTTGTAGGAGTTGGGCATGTTTAGCATACTATCCCCAGTTGCAATTAAGGTGGTTTAGCATCCGAAAACTTGCACGGTTTAAGGGACGGGGCTTATCCACTTGTTCATCACGTTAAGCATTGGATACGGGCAGAACCCTTAATTATTTATTAATGAGCAGCCAGAAATGTTTAGGAATATCACCATGTAAGATACAAGGATAAAATAATCCAATACAATTACAACAGACACAATTATTGAAATACCTGGAATTCCAGGTGTGCCCATTTCTCCTCTCTGACCAACTCCATGTTCTCCCTTTTCACCTTTAGTTCCTCTTTCTCCTGTAAAATACACAAAATGATACACAAATGACATATTAGGACCTAAAACTCAAAAGTTGACTAGTCACTCTGAAAAAGGTTCTAAGGACAACCCTTTTTGGGACTTTGCTGCAGAGACCCCTGGAGTAGTTGGTTGGTAGAGCGATTTAAGGGAAGAAGTGCCACCATATCACGCGAGAAACAGAAGTGGGGACAATGGAAAAATCTTATTCTAAAACTATAGTCAGGAGATTGCTGGGTGCAAGATCAGGGAATCAGACCTGTACATTTGGCAAAAGAGTAAACAGACAATCCAAGGGTCAAACCGAGACGGGAATCACTGGGTTACAGAGCAGAGTAAACGAGAAACAGAAGAAAGCTCCGAATATAAAGGCTCAATCCAATATAGGCATACCGGAGCTGTAATACTTTTCATACGGAAGCACTTACACCCATTGGATGCCAAACCCATAATTGGTCCATTAACCGGCCTCAGTGATAAACTTGGCAGTCAACTGACAGAACCTTTAGTCCAGATGAGTTAATGACAAAGCCCGGTGGGTGGTGGCGAGCACACCACCAAAATGTAAACTCATTCCTCTCCGGTTATAAGAGAAGCCCATGGGAACAGAGTGGCGGTGTCTGACAGCAATGGAAGCGAGTATGTGACTTCTCTATTGGGATCTTGAAAATACTTTAGAAAAAAAAGCTTCCTCAATGCAGTTACTTTTACAAAAATAAAAAATGTGCGTACAATAAAGACCCACAAGGCCAAGGTGCCGATATCCAGTCAGATATCAAAGGTCAAAGCAAGGTACAAAAGTAAGGAGGATCACAACCATATTTCTAAAATTAAAGAAGAAAAAAAAATGTCGGCGGCAAAGATGCCGCAAAGACCAGGAAGAAGACGTCAAAAAATGATGTTCCAGGAAAAACGCTGCATATGCACATACCCTGAAGGCCCCGGTCATGGTCATGTGTCTGGATTCCCAGCTGCGTGATTCATTATGTGAGAAAAACTCCGGTTGTGTAATCTGACGTCACCTGCCATATGACGCATGAAGGTGGAGGCCAAGTCTGGTCTTTATTTATTCATTTCAGCTCACTGTATCCTTGTCAATAGTCAGAAGGGGCTTAAAAAGGGGGTTCCTTCCTGATGTGGTGCCACCCCCCAAATGAAGGCCACGTGTGTTGAGGCAGATGCCAGCAGAAAGGAGACTTCTTGGGATTATGCTTTGTTTTTGTTGCTTTACTGTGATTTATATCTATATTTGTCCCATGATGCCCAATACGTTATAAAAGTCGCTATACGTCCCTGTAACTTCGCATATACCGGTTGTTATTATATTACTAGTAAAGGTTTAATCCCTCTTGATATCATGCACCATTTTTGCCTACTAATGTACCTAGAGTTTTCTCTTCCCACTATGTGTGCTGCCTCTTTACTTTACTACTATATGTTTTATCTGAATTTGGTATTTATATGTCAAAAATTACTTTTTTGTACCTACTTCGGCTGATATTTTTTTCTATAGGATTAGTACTTTGGCCAAAAAAAAAAACGTTTTTGTCTTTTTCATTAAATTTTAGAACAATTCTAGGAAAAACTCTCAGCTTTAACAATCACAGGGTGTGTTTTTGCTGGAACCATTATTAATTAGCTCTGAACTGTGGAGGAACTCAGAAAAATAAGTGTTAACTTTCCCTGCATCCCCACCACGGGCAAAAGAAAGCATCACACATTTGTTACTGAAATCAGTAGTGTCCATGTAAAGCTGTTCCCTATGGTCCCCTCTATAATATGGATAACAAATAGGGGTCCGAAATAGGGAACCCCCCATTTATTAACATGGAAATTAAATGTTCTACACATATGAAGATGATAACAACAATAAACATGTTTATCCTCTAACCTTTTGGACCTATGGGTCCCGAAGGCCCCTCTGGTCCCATTGGCCCAGGCATTCCCGGCTCTCCTGGTGGACCCGATCTTCCATCATTTCCATCTTTCCCAGGAGTACCTGGTGGTCCTGGTCTACCCTGAGAGGATTTAATGTGAGCTGGTTGCATCTGAGACATGAGGTAGGATAATTTAGCTGAAATGGGAGAAAAAAAGTTGTGTGCGACCATTTTTAAAAATCTATAACAACCAATCATTTGTCACTGCAACTATTGCAGGCTGCCCCTTGGAGGCGGTCCTAACATTTAAAAAAAAAATCAGTAGTTGTCATTGGATAAATATTCAAGAGATATCAGCCAGATCTTGTTCAGCTCCGAGTATTCTTGGATCCTGATTACATCCAGAGCCGAGAGATCGAGTGTGTCAGCACACTCTACATTCTGATGATGAATGGCAACAGGATCCAATGCAGAACTCAAAGTCGAAAGAGAGCCGAGAGCAAGTAGGTCAATTTATTGTCTGGTGTGAGGTTTGATTATATTACTGGGTCAAATCTTAATATTGGTGCTCTGGATAAGTTTAGGGCAGTTGCAAAGCGTGGTGTGCAGTGTTTGAGACAAGGCAAGTATTGCACCTCCAGTCCCAGTAATAATGCTCTGTGCGCCTGCTCCCATTAGAAATGATTAATGCCCCTTCAGTGTCTGCTTAAAAAGTAATGATGCCCCCTGAGGGACCCCTACTAAAGGAATTATGCCACCTTTAGTTAAATCTAAACTTAAACTTTTTCATGGGGTTGAAACAAAGGTGGCATAATTTCTTTCTGAGTCTGAGTCTTCACCTCCGCTGCACACAGAGAGGATCGGCACAGGTGGTGCAATACAGTGATGTATTTGCGCCATCTGTGCCGAGATGCTGACGTATTTTAGGTCTAAGGTCTTCCGCATCCTGTGGCTTACAAGACCAAGAGTTGTGAAGAGATAGAAGGTTTGTGGATGTAATCCGCGCTGCTGATTAAAATGCAGGACCAAAGATATCCAAATGAAGGATAGTGGTCTTTATTTCAACGCGTTTCGAAGTCCAAGTGACTTCTTCCTCAGGAAGACAACCACATGTATACACATCCATTAGATCGCTTACTTTCTCCATCGGATAAGACCCTATGTGTGCTGATTTCTTCTACAGTTACGTTCCAAGATCAAGGGTTGTGGGATATGAAGCCTATACATCCCAACTCTAGCATCTGAGACACCTAGCCAAAAGTCTGCGGTACGCGCATTGCCTCGACATTTCGGTGCTTGTGATGCCTATGCAAGTTTCTTTTTTTTCCTCTTTAAAAATTTTGCTCCACTAAGTTTTTTTTGTCACGGACGACCGCCCCTGTGCTACCTTCCCCATCACACACACACACACACACTAGGCACCTGATTTAGAGAGTCTGGTTTGAGGTCTCAGATTTGTTTACGGGTCTAGTCTGGTATCTGACCTTAGCATATGTTGCTGTTTTGAGGTTTAAAATGTATTTTTAAGCCTAGGGTCTAAAATACTGTAGATGTATGGGTTCCGCTTGTGTCCTGACATTAATACAGCTGTAGAAGAACTAGAGAAGTAAGAGGTTTCAGTAGAGTTCCATGACATCTAGCAGTCATGTGGCCGAACTCTTCACCCAAGGAGGTTCCTACGATTTTGGATGCAAAATTTAGGAGATTTCACTGGGAAACATTGACTAAATCCATTACCCACAAGAAAGACTTACTGATTTTTTTTTTAATATTTTTTACCTACCTTCAAGTTGCTTTCCTAATTCTTCTTGAATTAATCTTCTTAAAGTATCAATTGAAGGTGTATCTCCCTAAAAGGAAAGAGAAAATGCTTTTCTTCCTACATTCACAAAGTTTAAGATCCGAGCTACATGAGAACCATTTAAAAAAAGATTAAGCAATTATGAAAGATTTGGTTAAGCACAAAGGTCACAGTTTCTTGGCCAGAGTTTCTAGAAATTAAAATGTACAGGAGAATGAAACCTGACATTTGGAGAAGATATCAGCCAATAATAGAAATCCAGGGCAAATACAGTATAACATAGAGGCAGCTCATTCCGCTGGGTCCATCGAGAGAATGAGTGAGAGTCCATCCCTGGCTAATCACATTCTCTTGGGTGGGAGAACCTGCGCAGAAGTTTCTTCGGCAGAGGAACAGCATTATTAGCAAATATGGGGAAGGTATCTTTGCAGTGATATTTTGAGAAACTAACACCATGACCTCTTTTCCAGTTGCCCACCGCTGTGACTACTTAATGGTTGCAACAGCACATTGAGGAAGCAAGGAGAACAATCGGAGACTGGGCAGTGCTATGGCGGAACGATGGGTAATTGGTTGGTGAGCATAGTTGTTTCTTATTTTTAGAACATGCTATGCCTAGTGTAAAAAATAAAGGGGTGGACACTCCCTTTACCTTGCGGATTATTAATTTTTGAAACCTCTTAGAATTGCTCAACTCAATGACATAATAAGAAATATACAATGTCTCCCTATTATTGTAACATAACATAGTAACATAGTTAGTAAGGCCGAAAAAAGACATTTGTCCATCCAGTTCAGCCTATATTCCATCATAATAAATCCCCAGATCTACGTCCTTCTCCTTGTGGTGTAATGCAGCAGCGGGTACAGGGAGAAGAAGTCTCCTGTGCAAGAACAAGAAATGGGCCCTTTGCAGTCCAATAGCTCATCATAATGCATCATTCCTCCTGCATGAAAGTGGACATGGGCGTCGTTACTCGTTACCTCTTGGGTCACCAATGGTATGTCAGCCTTGGTGTCGTGCATGTTGCTTAGTTTCTGCACTTCTGCTACAATAAGAGAGTTTTTAGGACAATGATTTCTGGCAAAAAGATGCAAAATAACGCACTACCAAAAAGTAGAAAATTACCTCTCTATATCCTGAATTAAAGAGCCTTAAAACCTGATTTGGATGAGCAACCAAACCAAAGAAACTCATCAAGCAGATGGATGTTTTGGGCTTAGCTGGTCAATGTGCCACCAATAGATATCTGGCTTTAGCTCAGTGTTCCTAGTGGAGCTTGTTAAGACTTTACAGATGGGTAATTCCGGTTTTTGGCTGGTCAAATAGCCGTCTTCTGATGGGTGTTCCTAGTGAGACTGGTCAAGGTTTTATCTATAGGTGGTTCTTTCTGGCTTGACTGTGGAAAGATTTGCCTACATACAGATTCTATACTGATTAAGACTTTGTCTACAGATGAGTACTTCTCAATTTTTTTGTCTATCTCTTCAGACAGATTGGTATCTTTAGTTTGACTGGTCAAGGCTCTGTTATCAGATGGATGTTTCTAGTGTGCATTGTACCTTCTTCGGTCATGGTTTTTCCTACAAATGGGTATGCTTGGCTTTGCCAATCAAGTCTTTGCCAACAAATGGATGTTTCAGGTTCAACTGATAAGGGCTCTGCCAACAAAAGGGTATTTCTGGTTGGGTTAGTTATATCATGGACTACATATGGATAATTCTTATTTGGTTGACCAAGCCTGGGACTACCGATGGGCAAATGTGGGTATCATGTTTGGATGATCAAGGATCTGTTTACAGATAAGAAATTATGATTTGATTAGTCATGTTTTTTGTCCTGCAAATATTTATTTCTGGTGTGACTGTTCAAGGCTTTGCCTACAGATGGATATTCATTGGTCGACTGATCAAGACTTTGACCACAGATGGATACTTCTCATTTTCTGGTCAAGCTTTGCAAACAGATTGGTATTTGTAGCTTGACTACAAAAAAGTGTATATCTGAATTTGCTGATTAATACTTTGCTAACAAATGGGTGTTCCTGGTTTGACTGAAAGGGGTTTTGTTAAGTAATAGGTATTCTGTTGTGAATTCTGTTGTCAAGCTCCCTCCTGTGGTCATGAATGGTACTTTGGCTGGTTCTGTCCATGGGCTTCCTCTGGTGGCTGTGAGTGGGGCTGCGGCTTCTGAGTTTCCTTCCACAGGTGACGAGGTTAATCCGTTAGCTGGCTGCTCTATTTAACTCCACTTAGATCATTGCTCCATGCCACTTGTCAATGTTCTAGTATTGGTCTAGTTCACTCCTGGATCGTTCTGGTGACCTGTCTTCTCCAGCAGAAGCTAAGTTCCTGCTTGTTTTTCACTTATTTGCTATTTTTCTGTCCAGCTTGCTATTTTGATTTTTGTCTTGCTTGCTGTAAGCTCTGGGATGCAGGGTGGCGCCTCCGCACCGTGAGTTGGTGCGGAGGGTCTTTTTGTGCACTCTGCGTGGTTTTTTTGTAGTTTTTGTGCTGACCGCAAAGTTACCTTTCCTAACCTCTGTCTGTTCAGTAAGACGGGCCTCTCTTTGCTAAAATCTATTTCATCTCTGTGTTTGTGATTTTCATCTTAACTCACAGTCATTATATGTGGGGGGCTGCCTTATCCTTTAGGGAATTTCTCTGAGGCAAGGTAGGCTTTATTTTTCTATCTTTAGGGCTAGCTAGTTCTGAGGCTGTGACGAGTTGCATAGGGAGCGTTAGGAGCAATCCACGGCTATTTCTAGTGTGTGTGATAGGATTAGGGATTGCGGTCAGCAGAGTTTCCACTTCCCAGAGCTTGTCCTGTATTATTGTAACTATCAGGTCTTTCCGGGTGCTCTTAACCACCAGGTCTATTATTGTCCTAACCACCAGGTCATAACAGTATTCCTCGTTGAATTAGACACATCATTGCCAACATATGGATATTGATAGACACCTGGATGTATTTGGTTTTATTGGTCAATGCTCTATCTACAGATTGATATTTTTAGCTTGACTGGTCATGGTTTTTCCTAGAAATGGTCATTTCTGGTTTGGCTATTCAAAAATTCTCCTGCAGATGAGTTTATCTGGTTAGGATGAGCAAGGCGTTGCCAACGTATTGGTAGGTTAATTTTCATTTGGCTGATCAATAGATGGCCTCTGGTTTGCCCGAGAACATATGTCATGTCTTAAGTATCTATAAATCCTTGGACATAGATCTATAGATTTGCCACAGGTAAATGTTGGCGCTTTGTTTTGGAAACTGAATACAAAGGTAAACAGGGGTATACAACTAGCAGTACATCAACACCTGGATGTTGTAAAGGTGTTGTTCAATATATTAAATAAAACTGAATATTAACAGTTGGGATTTACCCTTGGACCAGTCAGTCCTGGAGATCCAGGTGGACCTGGAGGTCCCAATCCTCCTCGTTCTCCTGGTGGTCCTGATGGACCCATTAATCCAGTGTGGCCTTTATGTCCCGGGGTACCAGGTTGTCCAGGTTGACCCTTTTCTCCTTGCATGCCTTTGTCACCTTTGTTACCTGCGTCACCCTGAAATTAAGTTATAATACCATAGTTCATATTGGCAAGAAAACTGTCCTAATTAAGCTGAAAAGCACAAGAGAGGATCCACAGTGTTAAGAATTATAAGAAGCTTAGACATCACTTGGGATCAAGACCTATTTCTGTTGAACATCTCAAGTCTCAAGAGTTTTCAGAAAGTCACGTTACAATTCGTCTACTTTGTAGGATCCGCATTATCCAGGAAATTATAGGAATCCATGAGAGTCATCAGCTACTTCATATATTAAACATATAAACTGAATGTACAGACAGGTATGTAATTAGACAGGTCCAGAGGATGACAATCTTTTGCAAATGGTATCTGCCTTCTCCTGATCACCATACCCTCCATCATCCCACCGTGGGCAGCCCCCAAATATCTTTACTGGTTCCACTGCCTCCAATAAATAAGTGACCATAAAATAATGGGAGCCGTGCAAAATAGCAACACGGAATAAAATGCCCAAAAGTACAATATATGACTTACTCTCTCTCCTTTAGGTCCACGTTCCCCTGGATTTCCAGGAGATCCCTGAAGGTAAAGAAAAACAAACAAAAAAATATAATTTTTGAAAGAATATGACAATTTGTGAGACTTTTCGTATGGATTTTACAGTACAGAATATGACTGTTGAGGAGGAATAAAAGAAGAAGTCAGCAATATTGAGTTAAAAGAAAAGGCGCTCTAGAATTGGTGTCATTATTAGAGAAGAGCGAACCCAAAAGTTTGGTTTGCGTCCGAATTTGACCCCGGACCTGAACCCAATAGAAATCAATGCGGACCTGAACTTCAGTGCTCTAAAATGGCTGTAAAATGGTCATAGTCAGGGGAAGGGGGCTGTAAAATGAAGATAAATT
Source organism: Ranitomeya imitator (assembly GCF_032444005.1). NCBI lineage: Eukaryota > Metazoa > Chordata > Amphibia > Anura > Dendrobatidae > Ranitomeya > Ranitomeya imitator. The sequence continues at coordinate 547,502,177 of NC_091287.1, forward strand.
GGTAGGTAGGTTGAAAAAATACCTCAGTTCATCAACTTCCATCTTTCTCCACCAATTGTACATTTCGTCATCTAATCTAGCTATAACCTGCAATGTTATGTGTATCAAGGAAATCATCCGGCCCTTGTGTAAATGCTGTTATAGTGTCGACCATTACTACCTCTTGTGGTCGGCATTCCACAGTCTGACTGCTCTAACTGTAAAGAACCCTTTCCTGTTTAGTTGCCGGAATCGCCTTTCTTCCACCCGCAATGAGTGCCCCCTATTCCTCAGTACGGTCTTTGGAAGGAATAAGTAGAGTACAGTACAGCAGCCGCCGATAAAAAGCGGTCCACCATGAGGCTTGCTACCGCTAGTCCCTGCCACTTTGCCTTGGGGTGCCTCTCCAATGCTGTTGCTCTTTCCTTTGAAAAAAAATATTGTTCAGTGCAGGCGACCATGCCTGAATACTTCAACTAGAGATAATGGAAATAGTACTCCATTTCTAGTTATTTTTGTTTATTCGAACTGGGGTCTTGGTTAAGAAGGGACCCGGTGGAACACAAAGTAAAGGAACTGGAGGCACTCTCTGCTATCTAATCTCAAACCGCACACAGGCAGGGTGGCGGAGTACACACACGTTACGGAGAATCAGGTTTCTGTTCCGGAGCATGATAAATGTGTACCACATCCAGGGAAGGCAGCAGTCAAGAAAATGAACCACTTCTCTACTGAGTCAGCAGCTGATATTGCAAGATAGAATAGCCATCCATGACAATTTAGAGCAATTGGAATTACTCTGTAATTGGAATGAGTAGTTAAATCCTTTAATGGAATTTAGGCCCCGTCACAAGGGTAGAGTAAAATGATTTTTTTTAGGCACGCTAATCATACAGACACGGCTCTAGAGTACAGAGAGGCTTTTGGACACAATACCCCCACAGAAGCTTATAACAAATTTCACCCACAGAACATGTTTCCACATTTATACCACAGAAGTTGAGAGTGTAAGAGTGGGAGAATGGGGCACAGTACTCCCACAACCCGCAGCGTACGTTCTAAACGCCGCCGATGAAAAGCTTGCAGTATGACCCTGGATCAAGCTGGCGGTCCGCGGCGAGGCTTGTAACCAGCAGTCCAGTTAAAAATTTCAGAGCATGTTTCCACATTTATCCCACAGAAGCTGATGACAAATTTCACACCAAGACAATGGCCTGCTGCTACTCACTCTCTTGTTCACTATGTTTTTGGACTTTGCATTTTAGTCTCAATAAATTGGACTATTTTTGGAAGCTGGATTTTTTCCCTGTAATGGCCCAAAATACCACACAGGCAGAGCTGAAGAGTACACACAAAGAACAATACTCCCACAGGCAGGGCTGCAGAGTACACACAGAGGCTTAAAGAACAATACTCCCACAGGCAGGGCTGCAGAGTACACACAGCGGCTAAAGAAAAATACTCCCACAGGCAGGGCTGCAGAGTACACACAGAGGCTTAAAGAACAATACTCCCACAGGCAGGGCTTCAAAGTACACACAGCGGCTAAAGAAAAATACTCCCACAGGCAGGGCTGCAGAGTACACACAGAGGCTTAAAGAACAATACTCCCACAGGCAGGGCTTCAAAGTACACACAGCGGCTAAAGAAAAATACTCCCACAGGCAGGGCTGCAGAGTACACACAGAGGCTTAAAGAACAATACTCCCACAGGCAGGGCTTCAGAGTACACACAGCGGCTAAAGAAAAATACTCCCACAGGCAGGGCTTCAGAGTACACACAGCGGCTAAAGAACAATACTCCCACAGGCAGGGCTGCAGAGTACACACAGAGGCTTAAAGAACAATACTCCCACAGGCAGGGCTGCAGAGTACACACAGAGGATTAAAGAACAATACTCCCACAGGCAGGGCTGCAGAGTACACATAGTGGCTAAAGAAAAATACTACCACAGGCAGGGCTGCAGAGTACACACAGTGGCTAAAGAAAAATACTACCACAGGCAGGGCTGCAGAGTACACACAGAGGCTTAAAGAACAATACTCCCACAGGCAGGGCTGCAGAGTACACACAGAGGCTTAAAGAACAATACTCCCACAGGCAGGGCTGCAGAGTACACACAGAGGCTTAAAGAACAATACTCCCACAGGCAGGGCTTCAGAGTACACACAGCGGCTAAAGAACAATACTCCCACAGGCAGGGCTGCAGAGTACACACAGAGGCTTAAAGAACAATACTCCCACAGGCAGGGCTGCAGAGTACACACAGAGGATTAAAGAACAATACTCCCACAGGCAGGGCTGCAGAGTACACACAGTGGCTAAAGAAAAATACTACCACAGGCAGGGCTGCAGAGTACACACAGTGGCTAAAGAAAAATACTCCCACAGGCAGGGCTGCAGAGTACACACAGAGGCTTAAAGAACAATACTCCCACAGGCAGGGCTGCAGAGTACACACAGTGGCTAAAGAAAAATACTACCACAGGCAGGGCTGCAGAGTACACACAGAGGCTTAAAGAACAATACTCCCACAGGCAGGGCTTCAGAGTACACACAGCGGCTAAAGAAAAATACTCCCACAGGCAGGGCTGCAGAGTACACACAGAGGCTTAAAGGCACATTACTCACACAGATATGGGTTAGAGATTACACACAGAAGCTTTTGACACAGTACGATCACAGACATGGCTGCGTAAGCATAGAAAAATATGTCTAGATGCACATCACTCACTTCGACACAGTTGAAGATTGTAAAAACTTTTGGTTATGAGTGGTAATATTACAGAGATGGGTGCAGAGCACACAGAGTGTTTTTGTAAACTGCGCACACACAAAACCTAAAATTTTCCCTAACTACAGCTGTGTCCTGTCCCTATTCTAAATAGGTTACAAATAAAAATAAGAATCTTGAATCAGGAGGAACAGGTCCAATTTGAGGAGAATGTGGACGTGGCAGTATAGGTGGTAGATTTGGAGAAGGAGGTAGCCAACACAGTTTTGTTTGTTTTTTTTATTTGGGGAGGAGGTCCCCAAATGAAACAAATGACAAATAGATTTGAAGACTGGCTGGGTGCGGCTGTTATAGTTGTTTAGTCATCCAACGGTATGGATAAGTCCCGGGAAATCATGCCTGGTTCATTTTAAGGAGTGTTAGCTTACCCAAGGTGGACGTGGACAGGTGGATGCTTCTGTCTGTGATCACACCTTCCGCCATGTTAAACACACGGTCGGACAGTACACTTGCTGCAGGGCAGGCCAGCACCTCCAAAGAATAAATGGCAAGCTCAGGCCATGCGCCCAGTAGTTTGGACCCAGAAGTTAAATGAGACAGACCCATCTGTTAGTACGTGAAGAAGTATGGACAGGTAGTCTTCCATCATGTTGTGGTAAAGCTGCCTCCTGCTAATATGGACCATATCAGATGGTGATGCCGGATGTTGCTGTGTGCTCATAAAGTTTTGCCACATTTCGGCCATGATAACGCGGCCTTTCGAGGTGCTGGGGGTGGCCAGCTGCGTTGGTGACTTCCTTTTCCACCTCTGCCTTGTTGTACCACTGAGCCTCCACTGTCAGGTGGGAAAGCCATTATTAGATTTTCTGCCAGCTTGTGCTTGCAATCACGCTTTTTGCAATCCCTCTCCAGTGACGGAAGTAATGATGGTACATTGTCCTTGTAGAAGGGTTACATCAGGGTGACCACCCAGTAATCTGCACTGGTAACAGAACGGGCAACTTGACGGTTGTTGTGCAGGCACTGCAGAATGTATTGGCTCATGTGCGCCATTCTGCCCAGAGACAATGAAAAGTTGTCCTCAGTGGGAGAAATATCGTCTGGGTTTTCACTATCCCCCAGCCACGCTCCAGTGATGCCGTTTGTTGATCATAGTGCTACCCTACTGTGAACATGGTTGTTCCTGCTCATCATCAGCATCATCCTCCCAATCTGTCCCCTGGGTGTACAGTTGGGTGCATGGCCGATGTTCGGACAGTAACTTACACTCTGAGTCTTGTATGGCCGACAGGCCTGATAACGGTGTCAAATGGCTCTGCTCCTCTTCCTCCTGTGTCGCAATCTTATCTGGCCTGAAATGTGTTTTTCCAGCATGCACATAAGTAGTATAGCAACGCTGATGAGGGCATCCTCAGTGCTGTCCATATTGGTGGATAATTCAATGCAGCTCAACACGGCAAAGGTCCTGCATGGAGTCTCACTCATTGGTGGTGAAGTCATGTTGTTCTGCAGGGTGGAGTTCCATCTTGTTAGTACGTCACATATCAGCCGGTGACTGGGAAGGCAGAGGTGATGCTGCAGCACAGCCATGCAAGCAGCAGGGTGAGAATGCCGAAAGTGCTCAAACACTGCCTGCATGTTCAGCACCACCTTCGACATGTGTGGGAAGTTTTTCAGGAAGATCTGCACCACCAAGTTTAGCACATGTGCCAGGCAAGGGATGTGAGTCAAACCTGCTAGGCTCAGAGCTGCTATGAGATTTCCCCCGTTTTCACACACCACCAGGCCATGCAAGAGGTTCACCAGCACCAACCACTCATCTTTTTGCGGTTTGACCCCAGGAAGGGTAGGAATAGGAGAAAACTTGGACAGATAAATGTCCAGCAATGCTCGGTGGTGATACGAAATGAGGTAGAACGCCTTCCGCCTCTGTCCTAGCCACCACTACAGTTACCCATTGGGCAGATAGGGAGATGTAATATCTCTGGCCATGCTTACTGGTCCACATATCGGTGGTTATTTGGGCCTTACCATTGATGGTTTTGCGCATTGCTCACTTGATTTGGTCCACGACATGTTTGTGCAGGGAAGGGATGGCACGGCTGGAAAATAATGGTGGCTGGGAACAACAGATGTAGGACAGCCACTGACACCAGTTTTTTAAAACTGTCCATCTCCACCAGCCGGAATGGCAGCATTTCAAAGGCCAGTAATTTGGAAATGCTGTGATTCAGGACCATGGCTCGCGGGTAGCTAGGTTGGTATCTCCTCTTTCTCTCAAGTATTTGGGGGGATGGAAAGCTGAACACTTCCATTGGATGGTGTGGAGATGCTCAGTAACACTGATAGTGGGGGTGGTGATGGTGTCACGTCCTCTCTTTCTGGGGAGGCAGATTGCCCTGTTGATCGCAAGCGGGAGGAAGAGGCTGAGACCACATCAGAAGAGGGAGCAGGAGGAGGCTAATATCTGTCATGGTTTTAAGGTGTGTACTCCACTACATCTCATAGTTGGAATTCAGATGCCTCGTCATATAGGTGGTGCTAAGGTTCAGAACATTTATGCCTTATGTCGGGCCACACTTCGGGGTTTTGGAGGCACAGAGTGCAAACCACCTGTCGCTTGTTGGCAGTACATTCCCTTTTGAAATGCCATGTGAGAGAGCTCCTTTGAGCTGCCTTTGGTGTGCTTATGTCAGCTGCATGGTGGGAAATGGCAGCTGATTTACTGGCTAGGGGCTGCCTGCTGTGCATTTGTACCCTGCTCCCAGTTTTGTTATGCTGCTGTCAAACCTCATCTTCCTCTGAACTGCGTATGTCACTAGGATGGCCTCCGCTCCATGTGGGGTCTATGACCCCCATCATCCACCGAATCACCTTTCACCGACGCCTCAACCCTATCCTCCTTGCCAGTCTGCAAACTGCAGAAAGCCACTGCAGTTGGGAATGAAGTTTCATCATCATCTGACATGTACTCATCATCTAACCTAACAAGCGATTGGGCATCATTGCACTCAGTCTTTTCCACTTCTGGAGCAGGGGCAAGTGAATGTGCCATAGAACCCCAGCGAGTGGAGTCATCAAAAAGCAGAAGAGACGGCTGCATGACTTGAGACTCAAACTGCTTGGCTGATTTGCAAGGGGGTGAGGTGGAAATTGGTTAACCATGGTCCTCAGATGCCCACTGGGCACTTTCTGCAATCGACCAGGTGGAAGATAATTCAAAGGAACTGGAGCCACTCTCAGCTATGTAATCTAACACCTGCTCAAAATCTTGTGGCTTCACCATTCATGCAGTTGTATTTGGGCCCACAAAAAGACACATAACGCCCGGTCGCCTATGTGCACCAGAGGAAGGTGTTGTATTTGGGCACAGAGCAGGTACAGAATGACCATGTTCTCTCCCTGCATCAGCTACACCACCACAGCCATATCCATGTCCCTTACTTGATGCTCTCCTCATTTTTGGAGGCTTCTAAACACTACTCGCAAAGAGATGGCGGAATAGTAGACTTATTTATTTGCAACAGTACTAGAAAAAAAACACAGATCCTGAAAAATTATTTCTTTGGCCTACCAATGGCAACAAGATGGCTGATGTCAATTATTTATTTCCCAAAGTAATAATAAGCACACACCAGTAAAAAGAAATTCTTTTTTGGGCCTAGAAATGACAATGAGATTACTGATGATATATTAATTTGAAAAACTATTAGAAAACACACAGCAATCCTGAATTTTTTTTCCTTTGGCCCACTAATGGCTATGAGACGACTGATGCCAATAATTTATGTTTCAGACGACTAGAAAAAAACAACGGCTTAAATTAACAGTACTGAGTGCAGGGAACAGACAGTGGCTTAAGGGACAGTACTTTATAGGCGGAGAGTGCAAAGTATACACGGTGGCTTCAATGACCGTACTCTACAGGCGGGGGGTGCAGAGTGCACACAGCGGCTGAAAGGACAGTCAGTACTCCCACAGATGGGGGTGCAGAGTACACACAACAGCTTAAAGGACAGTTCTTCCACAGGCGGGGTGCACGGTACACACAGCAGCTTAAAGGACAGTACTCGTACAGATGGGGGGTGCAGAGAACACACAGTAGCTTAAAGGATAGTTCTCCCACAGGCAGGGGTGCAGAGTACACACAGTGGCTTAAATGAAAGTTCTCCGACAGACGAGGGGTGCAGAGTACACACAGTGGCTTAACGGACAGTACTCCCACAGATGGCGGGTGCAGAGTACACACAGCAGTTTAAAGGACAGTACTCCCACATACAGGGGGTGCAGAGTACACACAGCAGCTTAAAGGGAACCTGTCACCCCGTTTTTTCAGTAGGAGATAAAAATACCGTTAAATAGGGCCTGAGCTGTGCTTTACAATAGGGTATTTTTTGTCCCCTGATTCCCTACCTATGCTGCCGAAATACCTTACAAAAGTGGCCTTTTTCGCCTGTCAATCAGGCTGGTCTGGTCAGATGGGCGTGGTCACAGCGGTGTTTCTCCCCCACATCTTGCTTATGTTCCCGTTGGTGGCGTAGTGCTTCTCGCATGCGCAAGTGCCGAATGCACTGCGCAGCTGTAGAAAAAGCGCGCTCGCCGCTATTCAGCGGTTTCTCGGTGGGCGCGGCCATCTTCCTGAGGCCGCGCGTGCGCAGATGGAGTCTCCTGCTTCCCGGGGCTTCAGGAAAATGGCCGCGGGATGCCGCGCGTGCGCAGATGGACATCGCGGCGGCCATTTTCCTGAAGCCGAGATTCGAACTGACAGTACTCCCATAGGTGTGGGTGCAGAGTAACACAGCAGCTAAAGGACAGTACTCCCACAGGTGGAAGGTGCAGAGGGTGCAGAGTACTCACAGCAGCTTAAAGGACAGTACTTCCACAGGCGGGAGGATGCAGAGTAAACACAGCGGCTTAAACTACAGTACTCCCACAGGTGGGGGTGCAGAGTACACACAGTGGCTTAACGGACAGTACCCTCACAGACAAGGGGTACCGGATATACACAGTGGCTTAAAGGACAGTACTCCCACAGGTGGGGGGTGCAGAGTACACACAGTGGCTTAAAGGACAGTACTTCCACAAATGGAGGGGTGCAGAGTATACGCAGCAGCTTAAAGGACAGTTCTCCCACAGGCAGGGGGATGCAGAGTGCACACAGCAGCTTAAAGGACAGTATTCCCACAGGCGGAGGGTGCAGAATACACACAGCGACTTAAAGGAAAGATCTCCCACAGGCGGGGGTGCTGAGTATATGGAGCGTCCCCAAACACAGGGCCACGTGTTTCGGTACCGGGCCTCTCGGGTTCGGTTCTGAGGCGGTCACGGTGGCTAGACCCGGTCCGCGACCCTGCTAAGGGGCGTCCAATGAAAGTAGTATTGCAGTCTGTCAGGGGTTCGTGACGCCACCTGTGGTGTTCGGTCAGGGTGACCGACGCTGCTGTGGGGTCCGCGGGGGTGATGGAATGGCAGTTGGATGGTATACCTTCCCACAGGTGAAGTATGTCCCCAGGGCTTCTCGGTTTGGTGGATGGTGATGGTGTGAGGCGCAGGCAATAACGAGGACACAAGGTTGCAGTCTCTTTACCTTTTTACTGAAGGCTTCAATACACTCAGTCCAGAGCACGTTCAACCGAGCTATCAGAGACCGGCCGGTCCGATGGGCACATCCAGAGTTTCCCTCGCAGATGGAAATCGTTGCCTACCAATAGCGCCTGTGTGTTGTAGTCCTACCCTGCTGAGCGTTCGGAATAGTCCTCACAACTGCTGTTCTCCTTCGTTCATTCTCTACAGCTCTCTCTCTCTCTCGTTCTTTGGTTCCAGATGTTGCTAGTTTCTAACGTCCCCCAGGTATATTTTGGCTAGGACACCACCCGTTTGACGGGAAGGCTTGGAGGTCTTCCGGGACCCTAGAGACGCCCCTCTCCCAATGTTGCCCCCTATGTCTTCGTAGGTGTAAAAGGTAGACAGCCAACCTATAATCAACTGTCCAGCGGAATTTGAAGTAAGGCCTGAAGTCAGTTATTCCTACGGTGATCCGGCCACCGACTACGCGCCTCAGTAAGATGTTGCCTTCCTCTCTCGGCACGACTCTTACTGGCTCTCCTTTGTGCTGATCTCGTTTACACTGTTCCACAATATTCTTCCCTTCTTGTCTCTCTCTTAGGATACCGCCGCAAGGTGTGCAGGCGCGGTTCCGTTACGTTCTGTTCGCTAGGCACCTGCCAGGTTCCCACGCCTGACAGGGACCCCCCTGTGCCTCCTCCTGCAACACCCCCTGCCACGGGATGTTGCCTGAATCCAACCCAGTCAGCTTCTGACTAACTTCCTCCCCAGCCCCTAGTTTTTCCAGTGTGAGGAGTGGCCCAATAAATAAAGCCTTTTTCTCCCCCTAGTGGCCGGAGTGTGAAGTGTAATGTGTTCTAGTGATACCTGGTCAGGAGAACTCCTTAATGCCATCAGACGTACCGCTGCTCCCCTTAGTGGCAGAGCGCTATACAGGCGGGGGGTGCAGAGTACACACAGCAGCTTAAAGGAAAGCACTCCCACAGACAGGAGGTGCAGAGTACGCACAGCAGCTTAAAGAACAGTACTCACACAGGTGGGGGTGCAGAGTAACACAGCAGCTTAAAGGACAGTACTCCCACAGGCGGAGGGATTCAAGGAAAACACAGCGGCTTAAACTACAATACTCCCACAGGTGGGGGGTGCAGAGTACACACAGTAGCTTAAAAGGACAGTACTCAGAAGGGAGGTAAGAACATTTCTAAAACAATCCACAGCGAGGAGATTGGAACAAAACAAAATCCTCTAAACTGCATGCTCGCAAACGCCAGAAGCCTGACAAACAAGATGGAAGAACTAGAAGCAGAAATATCTACAGGTAACTTTGACATAGTGGGAATAACCGAGACATGGTTAGATGAAAGCTATGACTGGGCAGTTAACTTACAGGGTTACAGTCTGTTTAGAAAGGATTGTAAAAATCGGAGAGGAGGAGGGGTTTGTATCTATGTAAAGTCTTGTCTAAAGTCCACTTTAAGGGAGGATATTAGCGAAGGAAATGAGGATGTCGAGTCCATATGGGTCGAAATTCATGGAGGGAAAAATGGTAACAAAATTCTCATTGGGGTCTTTTACAAACCCCCAAATATAACAGAAACCATGGAAAGTCTACTTCTAAAGCAGATAGATGAAGCTGCAACCCATAATGAGGTCCTGGTTATGGGGGACTTTAACTACCCGGATATTAACTGGGAAACAGAAACCTGTGAAACCCATAAAGGCAACAGGTTTCTGCTAATAACCAAGAAAAATTATCTTTCACAATTGGTGCAGAATCCAACCAGAGGAGCAGCACTTTTAGACCTAATACTATCTAATAGACCTGACAGAATAACAAATCTGCAGGTGGTCGGGCATCTAGGAAATAGCGACCACAATATTGTGCAGTTTCACCTGTCTTTCACTAGGGGGACTTGTCAGGGAGTCACAAAAACACTGAACTTTAGGAAGGCAAAGTTTGACCAGCTTAGAGATGCCCTTAATCTGGTAGACTGGGACAATATCCTCAGAAATAAGAATACAGATAATAATTGGGAAATGTTTAAGAACATCCTAAATAGGCAGTGTAAGCGGTTTATACCTTGTGGGAATAAAAGGACTAGAAATAGGAAAAACCCAATGTGGCTAAAGAAAGAAGTAAGACAGGCAATTAACAGTAAAAAGAAAGCATTTGCACTACTAAAGCAGGATGGCACCATTGAAGCTCTAAAAAACTATAGGGAGAAAAATACTTTATCTAAAAAACTAATTAAAGCTGCCAAAAAGGAAACAGAGAAGCACATTGCTAAGGAGAGTAAAACTAATCCCAAACTGTTCTTCAACTATATCAATAGTAAAAGAATAAAAACTGAAAATGTAGGCCCCTTAAAAAATAGTGAGGAAAGAATGGTTGTAGATGACGAGGAAAAAGCTAACATATTAAACACCTTCTTCTCCACGGTATTCACGGTGGAAAATGAAATGCTAGGTGAAATCCCAAGAAACAATGAAAACCCTATATTAAGGGTCACCAATCTAACCCAAGAAGACGTGCGAAACCGGCTAAATAAGATTAAAATAGATAAATCTCCGGGTCCGGATGGCATACACCCACGAGTACTAAGAGAACTAAGTAATGTAATAGATAAACCATTATTTCTTATTTTTAGGGACTCTATAGAGACAGGGTCTGTTCCGCAGGATTGGCGCATAGCAAATGTGGTGCCAATATTCAAAAAGGGCTCTAAAAGTGAACCTGGAAATTATAGGCCAGTAAGTCTAACCTCTATTGTTGGTAAAATATTTGAAGGGTTTCTGAGGGATGTTATTCTGGATTATCTCAATGAGAATAACTGTTTAACTCCATATCAGCATGGGTTTATGAGAAATCGCTCCTGTCAAACCAATCTAATCAGTTTTTATGAAGAGGTAAGCTATAGACTGGACCACGGTGAGTCATTGGACGTGGTATATCTCGATTTTTCCAAAGCGTTTGATACCGTGCCGCACAAGAGGTTGGTACACAAAATGAGAATGCTTGGTCTGGGGGAAAATGTGTGTAAATGGGTTAGTAACTGGCTTAGTGATAGAAAGCAGAGGGTGGTTATAAATGGTATAGTCTCTAACTGGGTCGCTGTGACCAGTGGGGTACCGCAGGGGTCAGTATTGGGACCTGTTCTCTTCAACATATTCATTAATGATCTGGTAGAAGGTTTACACGGTAAAATATCGATATTTGCAGATGATACAAAACTATGTAAAGCAGTTAATACAAGAGAAGATAGTATTTTGCTACAGATGGATCTGGATAAGTTGGAAACTTGGGCTGAAAGGTGGCAGATGAGGTTTAACAATGATAAACGTAAGGTTATACACATGGGAAGAAGGAATCAATATCACCATTACACACTGAACGGGAAACCACTGGGTAAATCTGACAGGGAGAAGGACTTGGGGATCCTAGTTAATGATAAACTTACCTGGAGCAGCCAGTGCCAGGCAGCAGCTGCCAAGGCAAACAGGATCATGGGGTGCATTAAAAGAGGTCTGGATACACATGATGAGAGCATTATACTGCCTCTGTACAAATCCCTAGTTAGACCGCACATGGAGTACTGTGTCCAGTTTTGGACACCGGTGCTCAGGAAGGATATAATGGAACTAGAGAGAGTACAAAGGAGGGCAACAAAATTAATAAAGGGGATGGGAGAACTACAATACCCAGATAGATTAGCGAAATTAGGATTATTTAGTCTAGAAAAAAGACGACTGAGGGGCGATCTAATAACCATGTATAAGTATATAAGGGGACAATACAAATATCTCGCTGAGGATCTGTTTATACCAAGGAAGGTGACGGGCACAAGGGGGCATTCTTTGCGTCTGGAGGAGAGAAGGTTTTTCCACCAACATAGAAGAGGATTCTTTACTGTTAAGGCAGTGAGAATCTGGAATTGCTTGCCTGAGGAGGTGGTGATGGCGAACTCAGTCGAGGGGTTCAAAAGAGGCCTGGATGTCTTCCTGGAGCAGAACAATATTGTATCATACAATTATTAGGTTCTGTAGAAGGACGTAGATCTGGGGATTTATTATGATGGAATATAGGCTGAACTGGATGGACAAATGTCTTTTTTCGGCCTTACTAACTATGTTACTATGTTACTTCTACAGATGGAGGGGTGCAGATTATATGCAGCGGCTTAAAGGACAGTACTCCTACAGGTGGGGGATGCAGAGTACACACAGCAGCATAAAGGACAGTACTCCCATGGATGAGGGGGGTGCAGAGTACACACAGCAGCTTAAAAGATAGTACACCCACAGGCGAAGGATGCAGAGTACACACAGCAGCTTAAAGGACAGTATTCCCACAGGCGGAGGGTGCAGAGTATACACAGCGGCTTAAAGGACAGTACACCCTTAGCAGGGGGTGCAGAGTACACACAGCGGATTAAAGGAAAATTCTCCCACAGGCGGGGGATGCAGAGTACACACAGCAGCTTAAAGGATAGTACTCCCACAGGCTGGGGGTGCAGAGTACACACATTAGCTTAAAGGACAGTACTCCCATAGGTGGAGGGTGCAGAGAAACACAGTGGCTTAAAGGACAGTACTCCTGCAGGTGGAGGGTGCAGAGTACACACAGCAGCATAAAGGACAGTACTCCACAGATGGAGGGTAAAGAGTACACACAGCGGTTTAAAGGACAGTTCTCCACAGGCGGGGGGTGCAGAGTACACACAGTGGCTTCAAGGATAGTACTCCACAGGTGGGGGAGTGCAAAGTATACATAGCGGCTTAAAGGACAGTACTCCACAGGCGGGGGGTGCAGAGTACACACAACGGCTTTTAGTACAGTATTAGCACAGATATGGGTTGCAGAGTACACACAGTGTTGTGTTTGGAGAGTCATTATCTGTCCCTCACTCCAGCTGAATTCTGTCCCTAAACTATTTCGAGCTTAATGGTAGCCGCACTCGTGATCCAGCATTTATACAGGTCGGGTCACGTGCTGCGTTGACCAATCACAGGCTTGCCAATATTTGTCATGGCTGTGATGGCTGCTGAAGTGCCCACAGTCTAAAAGCTTGTGATTGGCTGCACTGCAGCCTTTCAACAAGCTTTATTAGACTGGCAAACCCAAACAGGAAACCGGATATACAGTAAAAAGTCTGTGTCCTAGGTTTCTGCTGTGACCCCGAACTTTCCAGTGCTTATTCGCTCATCCATATTCATCATCATTATATAAGGAACAGGGAAAGCAGTAAGTCAATGAAGTAGATACATAAGACATGTCAGGAGTGATGACCGGTCCTCTTTCAAGGGAACCTGTCAGCAGGATTGTGCACAGTAACCTACAGACAGTGTCAGGTCGGCGGGTGCCGTTATACTTATTACAATGATGGCTTGTTTGATGAAATCCAGCTTGTGGTTCTTGTTGTTTCAGTTAATGATATGCTCGTGCTTCGGGGCAGACTTTGGGGGGGGTGTTCATGTGTTGCTCTGCTGACAGCACCTGCGCAGACACCGGCGGTGCCATTTTGGTGCAGACAACACAGGCGCTGTAGGCTTAATATCGACAACGTTTTTTTTTCAGAATAAATGTATGACTAAATAAATCAATTTAAAGAATATTATAGATGAAATCATGCTTAACTGACAGCGCCTGCATGATGAATGTGATTTTTTCTTTTTTTTCAATACATATCATGTTCTGTGTCCTGTCCGGAGCCATACAGATGAATAGCTAAGCAGAGCACCACATGAAGACCCCCACAGGCCGCCCCACAACACGGGTATATCTTTAACTCAAAATAAAGATTAAACAACAACCACAAGACGGATTTCATCACCAGGTATCGTTGTAATCCGTATAACGGGGCCAACCTGACAGTGTCTGTAGGTTACTGTGCACAATCCTGCTGACAGGTTCCCTTTAAGTACAGAAAGAAAGAAAGCCTTACCTCTTTTCCAGGTAGACCACTCTCACCAGATGCTCCCTAAAAACATATAAGACAAGTTTAAGCAAATTAGATTGAAAGAAAACATATATATAATGTATGATAGATAGATGTATAGATAATAAATAGAAATATAATAGATAATAGATAGATAGATAGATAGATAGATAGATAGATAGATAGACAGACAGACAGACAGACAGACAGACAGACAGATAGATAGATAGATAGATAGATAGATAGATAGATAGATAGATAGATAGATTCCGCTGATCCTATAAATGACAGAAAAATTGGAACACATACTTGTGGTCCTTTCGGTCCTTGAAACCCTGGAATTCCAGCAGCTCCTGTTTCCCCTTTGGTTCCTTTAGGGCCCTGAATTGTAAATAAATGTTATATTCTTGTAGGTAGGAGCCATATTATAGTAATTACAGTCTATTATATAGCTCGGGAGCAGTATTATAGTAGTTATATTCTTGTACATAGGGGCTGTATTATAGTAGTTATATTCTTGTACATAGGGGCAGTATTATAGTAGGTATATTCTTGTACATAGGGGGCAGTATTATAGTAGTTATATTCTTGTACATAGGAGCAGTATTATAGTAGTTATATTCTTGTACATAGGAGCAGTATTATAGTAGTTATATTCTTGTACATAGGAGCAGTATTATAGTAGTTATATTCTTGTACATAGGAGCAGTATTATAGTAGTTATATTCTTGTACATAGGAGCAGTATTATAGTAGTTATATTCTTGTACATAGGGGCAGTATTATAGTAGTTATATTCTTGTACATAGGGAGCAGTATTATAGTAGTTATATTCTTGTACATAGGAGCAGTAATATAGTAGTTATATTCTTGTAAATAGTGGCAGTATTATAGTAGTTATATTCTTGTATATAGGGACAGTATTATAGTAGTTATATTCTTGTATATAGGGGCAGTATTATAGTAGTTATATTCTTGTATATAGGGACAGTATTATAGTAGTTATATTCTTGTATATAGGGGCAGTATTATAGTAGTTATATTCTTGTATATAGGGGCAGTATTATAGTAGTTATATTCTTGTATATAGGGGCAGTATTATAGTAGTTATATTCTTGTATATAGGGACAGTATTATAGCAGTTATATTCTTGTATATAGGGACAGTATTATAGTAGTTATATTCTTGTATATAGGGACATTATTATAGTAGTTATATTCTTGTATATAGGGGCAGTATTATAGTAGTTATATTCTTGTATATAGGGACAGTATTATAGTATTTATATTCTTGTACATAGGAGCAGTATTATAGTAGTTATATTCTTGTATATAGGGGCAGTATTATAGTAGTTATATTCTTGTATATAGGGACAGTATTATAGTATTTATATTCTTGTATATAGGGACAGTATTATAGTATTTATATTCTTGTACATAGGAGCAGTATTATAGTAGTTATATTCTTGTATATAGGGGCAGTATTATAGTAGTTATATTCTTGTATATAGGGGCAGTATTATAGTAGTTATATTCTTGTATATAGGGACAGTATTATAGTATTTATATTCTTGTATATAGGGACAGTATTATAGTATTTATATTCTTGTACATAGGAGCAGTATTATAGTAGTTATATTCTTGTATATAGGGGCAGTATTATAGTAGTTATATTCTTGTATATAGGGGCAGTATTATAGTAGTTATATTCTTGTATATAGGGACAGTATTATAGTATTTATATTCTTGTACATAGGAGCAGTATTATAGTAGTCATATTCTTGTATATAGGGGCAGTATTATAGTAGTTATATTCTTGTATATAGGGACAGTATTATAGTAGTTATATTCTTGTACATAGGGGCAGTATTATAGTAGTTATATTCTTGTATATAGGGACAGTATTATAGTAGTTATATTCTTGTATATAGGGGCAGTATTATAGTAGTTATATTCTTGTACATAGGGGCAGTATTATAGTAGTTATATTCTTGTACATAGGAGCAGTATTATAGTAGTTATATTCTTGTACATAGGAGCAGTATTATAGTAGTTATATTCCTGTACATAGGGGGCAGTATTATAGTATTTATATTCTTGTACATAGGGGCAGTATTATAGTAGTTATATTCTTGTACATAGGGGCAGTATTATAGTAGTTATATTCTTGTACATAGGAGCAGTATTATAGTAGTTATATTCCTGTACATAGGGGTTAGTATTATAGTATTTATATTCTTGCACATAGGAGCAGTATTATAGTAGTTATATTCTTGTATATAGGGGCAGTATTATAGTAGTTATATTCTTGTACATAGGAGCAGTATTGTAGTAGTTATATTCCTGTACATAGGGGCAGTATTATAGTAGTTATATTCTTGTATATAGGGGCAGTATTATAGTAGTTATATTCCTGTACATAGGGCCAGTATTATAGTAGTTATATTCTTGTACATAGGGGCAGTATTATAGTAGTTATATTCTTGTACAAAGGAGCAGTATTGTAGTAGTTATATTCTTGTATATAGGGGCAGTATTATAGTAGTTATATTCTTGTACATAGGGGCAGTATTATAGTAGTTATATTCTTGTACATAGGAGCAGTATTATAGTAGTTATATTCCTGTACATAGGGGGTAGTATTATAGTATTTATATTCTTGCACATAGGAGCAGTATTATAGTAGTTATATTCTTGTATATAGGGGCAGTATTATAGTAGTTATATTCTTGTACATAGGAGCAGTATTGTAGTAGTTATATTCCTGTACATAGGAGCAGTATTATAGTAGTTATATTCTTGTACATAGGAGCAGTATTATAGTAGTTATATTCTTGTACATAGGAGCAGATTTATAATAGTTATATTCTTGTACATAGGGTCAGTATTATAGTAGTTATATTCTTGTACATAGGTGCAGTATTATAGTAGTTATATTCTTGTATATAGGAGCAGTATTATAGTAGTTATATTCTTGTACATAGGGGCAGTATTATAGTAGTTATATTCTTGTACATAGGGGCAGTATTATAGTAGTTATATTCTTGTACATAGGAGCAGTATTATAGTAGTCATATTCTTGTACATAGGGCAGTATTATAGTAGTTATATTCTTGTACATAGGGGCAGTATTATAGAAGTTATATTCTTGTACATAGGAGCAGTATTATAGTAGTCATATTCTTGTACATAGGGGCAGTATTATAGTAGTTATATTCTTGTACATAGGAGCAGTATTATAGTAGTCATATTCTTGTACATTGGGGCAGTATTATAGTAGTTATATTCTTGTACATAGGGGCAGTATTATAGTAGTTATATTCTTGTACATGGGGGCAGTATTATTGTAGTTATATTCTTGTACATAGGAGCAGTATTATAGTAGTCATATTCTTGTACATAGGGGCAGCATTATAGTATTTATATTCCTGTACGTAGGGTGTGGTATTATAGTAATTATATTCTTATACATAGAACAGTATTATAGTAGTTATATTCTTGTACATAAGGGCAGTATTATAGTACTTATATTCTTGTACATAAGGGCAGTATTATAGTAGTTATATTCTTGTACATAGGGGCAGTATTATAGTAGTTATATTCTTGTACATAGGGGCAGTATTATAGTAGTTATATTCTTGTACATAGGAGCAGTATTATAGTAGTTATATACTTGTATATTGGGGCAGTATTATAGCAGTTATATTCTTGTACATAGGAGCAGTATTATAGTAGTTATATTCTTGTACATAGGAGCAGTATTATAGTAGTTATATTCTTGTACATAGGGGCAGTATTATAGTAGTTATATTCTTGTACATAGGGGCAGTATTATAGTAGTTATATTCTTGTACATAGGAGCAGTATTATAGTAGTTATATACTTGTATATTGGGGCAGTATTATAGCAGTTATATTCTTGTACATAGGAGCAGTATTATAGTAGTTATATTCTTGTACATAGGGGGCAGTATTATAGTAGTTATATTCTTGTACATAGGAGCAGTATTATAGTAGTTATATTCTTGTACATAGGGGCAGTATTATAGTAGTTATATTCCTGTATGTAGGGTGTGGTATTATAGTAATTATATTCTTATACATAGAACAGTATTATAGTAGTTATATTCTAGTATGTATATATTTATATATGCCTTAGCTTGTCCAGGGTCTGTTAACAAAAGTACTGCCACTAAGTGATTTATTACAATATAAGTTGGGCCAATTAATTTTCATGAGCATGGACATTTGTATATATAGATTGCAATTATTGTCCTGTTACAAGAATCCTGCCTTCAAGTGGGTGAATTATCTATTACAGCCACCATTCTGGGTTTTGGCATTCTACGTGTTACTCTTTATAAGAGATAGCATTATCATACTATACATATTGTAAAGTGTATTACTTCATTTTTCCATATTTACCATTATACCCGGAGCCCCAGGAGTCCCCGGAGGTCCAGCCAGACCATTTTTGCCCTAGGAATTGAACAGTTACACACATTGAAAACAGACTATTGGTGAGTGAGTTAATTTGAGCAGGTCAAATATTTCCAAAATGTTTATGTCCAATAATTGAAACAAAGAAAAAAACACTAAAATTTCTTTATTTTACATTTACTGTATCATCCAAAGTCAGATTATTAAAATAACTCAGAAAAAAAACTATATCTGATAGGGAATGTCCTTTTAAGTTAGGATAGAGCTCTTTTTTGTATATTGGTTGTGGAATACAGCAGCAAATTCACCTATGCCGATCATATGGATATTTTCCTTGAAAAAGCAGCTAAACTGTTTTTTGTTTTTTTTTCATTTAATTATGATCAGGTTTTGCAAAGTTGTGAAATTGTCACTTATTCTATTGTCTGATTTTGTGACTTCACTTCGAAACGCTATGCTAAAAGTGATGTTTAAACTGCCTAGTTCATGCCCCCTTTGTAGCTGCTTTGAACTGCTGCTCTAGCAAGAACTCCTACTCAAACACTGTCATAGAGAAAAATTAAAATCCGTAAGACCTCTGGAGAAGGCGACATATCATCCTCACATTGAATATATGGGATTGTAGAAGAGAGAAACTCATAACTGGAGAAGAGAGAAAGAACTAACACTTTAATCCCCATTGAAATCCTGCAGTGACCAGGTAATTACAGCATAGATCTGATAACCAGACACAGAGGCGAAAAAACACAGGGGTTCCTTTTTTGCCAAGGAAAGAGCTTCTGTTCATTGGAGATACAATTAACCTTTTGGAGCTAATGGACAGTGATGAATATTAGGGTTTTAATCAATCAGGAATTTATGGGAGATATTTTTTTGGCGTTGATGAGAAGGTACAAGCATAACACATTCACTCTTATCACCATAAGGCCATTCTAACCCCTCTGACCTAATAACGGTCCAGTAGATGATGCTATCCATGCCATGTTTCATTTACATAGACAGGTAAAATCACGATAAGAAACATGACAACAACGTCGACCACCTGGGACCTCCAGGGGCTAAGATATCCTGAAGGTTAGGGATCTTATAAAACTCTAAAAGACCTAGCATGTCCCACGAACAGCCCCATATGAGCTCAACAAGGGGAGGTAAGAGGGCGTAACCTTGATCAAATAAAAATTAGAGTCTGGGTGTCTGTCATCGTTCATTCTGGAAGTGTGTTCCATTTTCCTAATCAGAGCGCTTCCGTCTATAAAATAAAAACCATTCCTGCAACATCAGGTTTAGTACTTTTCTTTCGTTATTCCTTTTTATTTTATGTGATTGTATACATGTCATTAGGTAATAGATCCCTTTATTGATATGCATTTCTACAGCCTGTGCTGCCAAAGTTCCCATCAAAATATTGGGGCATATTTATCAAAACTGTCTAATTCTTATTTAATGCAAATTTAACCTAGACAGTCTTAAAATGTGCCTTATTTATCGACGGAGTTCACGCTGTTTGATAAATCTGATTTTAAGGATGTCTAATCTATTAGTGGACTTGCTTTGTGCCAGAAACATTCACAACAATTGTGCTATATTTTTTGCAGCATAGTATTGCATGTTATGTCCTACCCTGTTACCAATACACTACGCCCCTTTGCCAATAACCTGTGCCAATTTTCAGCAAGGCCACGTCCAACTGTCACTATTGATGTATATAGTGTCTAAAATACATCATAAATATGGTGCAAGTCATGTTAGTTTTTGGAGCAAATTACACCAGAATTCTGCCTCATTTCGCTTGATAAATATTCCCTTTCTGTCACACGGATTTCAAGTCCCTGTATAATCCTGTCTGGCCATGGAAGTGAATGGAAGCTCAGCTGCAGTACCCTAAAATGACCACTACACACAATGCGGCACTGTGTAGTTACGGCTCTATACACTGCCAGCTATTGCCAATCAATGGGGGGGGGTGGGTGCCAGACCCTCAACAATCAGATATTGATGATCTACTACCATGAATATCAAAGTCCTGGTAAGCCACTTTAATTACATATTTATTATGATATATTTTATTCTGCCAATGCATCAGAATAATTTGTGTTTTACCCATTTTTAGATTTCAAGGAAAACTTACAGTCGGTCCTCGGATTCCCCTTGGTCCCTGGTGTCCTGGTGGTCCAGGATCTCCCTAATCACAAAATACAGGAAAAAAAATAAAATAGTAAGTCTCTCATTGCAGTTGTTCTAATAAGCAGAAATGCTAAATACTCTATAACTGATATGAATGTCGTCGATGTAACGCCCACATATGAATTGTTTATCTGTTCATTCTCAATCTTTCACGTTTTTCTGTAAAGTAAAACTTAATTAAAAAAAAAAAGAAGTGGATAATCTCTGAACTGATGGTATTCAGATAGATGTTTGGAAAATGTTGCAGTTCACAGGTGTCGCTTAAAAGGAATCTGTCAGCAGGATTTTTCTATGTAATCTGAGAGCAGCATGTTGTAGGAGCTAAGATCCTGATTCCAGAGATGTGTCACTTACTAGTCTGTGCGCTGCTGTTTCAATCAAAAGGAGATTATCACTATAGGACTAGGTGTCTCGTGCCTCCTAGTCAACTGCTCTGTGTAGCCCCGCCCCAACACTGTCCCGCCCCCCAAAATGCACCGTGTACACATAAAGCTGCCAATCACTAGTGTATGTGTGGTTATATACAGCTTAGTATTCAGAGTGTTGCAAGAATATAAAAAATACAGCAAGCAGCCCAGCAAGTGACATAATGTATCACTGGAATCAGGTTCTCAGCCCTTATGTCATACTGCTCCTAGATTCCATAGCAAAATCCTGGTTCTTGATGGCAGATTTTTTTCACAGTCATTTTTTTCTCCCCAAAGTAAGACTTTAGCCTATTTCTTCAGGACTTACATCTTTTCCTGGTGACCCTTCTCGCCCTGGAGGTCCTGTTACGCCCGGTTCTCCCTAAGAGAATAACAAAAAGAATAACATTAGAATAAAAAATTTAATTTTTCAACTATTCTTTTCCCCAATTTTTCTACTGATATTGGCATTCCTGTTGTGAAAATATCGATGACCAATTCTCAACGGTTTTGAGATGTTTAAAAAAAAATGAAAGTCAACCCCGATTTGTTGCGATTTGAGTAAAGTTAATGTTGACTCTTTATTTTAGCAAATCATTGTATTATGGAGCAGTTGTTTTTCAGAACTCTATTGGCCCCATCCATTAACATCGGCAATTTTCTCACCGATCTTGATGAGGAACCATAGTGGAGTCAGACGCTACTGTTTCACGAAGAGGCGCCTGCTTCTTCCTATATTTAGAGCGTCTGCCGAGTATTATGTGCCTCCATATGCCAGGCCAGAAGTCTTACTCCAGTCAGGCACTAGAGTTAGATTTTTCGGCACAGCTTGTCAAAAACGAAATAATATGTGTTGTCATCCCACCACAACCTTGTCATGCCCCAGCTACGTCCATTTCGTCAGAGGTGAGAGAAATTGGTGTAAAAATGCCAAAAGTCACATTTTGGGGCAACTCTGAGTTGTGCCAAAAGTTTGTGAATTTTTAAAGCTTTTACGCCCGAGTTCTGGAGACAAAACTTTGATGAATTGGCCTTATATTTATGCCATTCCTCTGATGTTCCTGCTAGAAATGTATGAGTAAATTATAACTGGGTTTTGCCGGTTGAATTAAGACTATCCAGCAGCAACTGAGGAATATAGGACCTGATTCATCAAGCAGTTTTTACCGAAATTCTAGTGGAAAAAGTGCTTGAACTGTGCAAAAAATTTGGGAACTTTTGCCATTTAAAACCAGCCCCTGCTAACGTTTTGAAAAGTGGGCAGAACTCGGAAAGGAGAAGGCCATGGGAGGACACAATGGCCACATTCATAAAAATTTGCATCCCAAAGGTAGCAAAAATTTGGACACATCTGTGCATTTTTCACTGGCGCACTTTTCTAGCAGTGGCCCATGGCAATTAATGAAATGGATCAAGTTTATTAAAATTAATTCCTTACTCCTCTTAGTCCTTCTTAACGAATTGGGAGCCATGGTTCTAAAAAAAAGTACCAAATTTGGAATTTTATGAAATTTTTTAAAAATGCACATGCCTTGAGTAGTGAGAGATGAATGTTAAAGTAGCACACGGGCAGTTTATTATTTAATGATCTTCAGCTCGATTTTGAGCCATGGATGAACGTTGATGGATGAACGTTCTGTAGGAACATCAATCTTCTGGAAGCCTAGATAGGTCCACCAGGATCTTCTCTGCCATTATATTTATTGTATCAAGCCATCGGGTGCTGATCTTCCTCTTCTCCTTGTTCTTCTTAGTCTTCCAACCATGATGTCCTTCTCAAGTGACTTCTCTCTTAGTATGAGGTCTCCAAAGAAGGCAAGTCGTAGCTTGGTGATCCTTTCTTCGAGTGACAAGTCTGGCTTGATTTTTTCCAAAATTTGTTCTTCTTGCCGTCCATGGAATTGATAACATCCTTTTCCAGTCGGCAATATTATATTATCTAACCTTTAAACCATAATTCTACACAGTGCATAAATGACCCATTTCTG
The DNA here is from genome assembly GCF_032444005.1 of Ranitomeya imitator. Taxonomy (NCBI): domain Eukaryota; kingdom Metazoa; phylum Chordata; class Amphibia; order Anura; family Dendrobatidae; genus Ranitomeya; species Ranitomeya imitator. The sequence goes on from NC_091287.1 coordinate 547,525,408, forward strand.
GGCTTAGACATCTCCTTCAGTGTTGACCGGAAGTTGTTTTCTCGATGAAGGTTCTCGTAGACCTGTATTAAGAAAACGGCTTCCGAGCCACCCAGAAGACGACGCGTGAGCCGGGTAGTGAGAACTGTGGTCGCCGGGTGTTGAACAGAATTGGGCTGAAGGTGGGAATGGAACAAGGCAGCGATCGGTAAGAGTTTTAATACATGCAACATGCACATAATTACTATAACTAAAGTCGTCAGAGTTCTACTATATGTTCCGTTGACCCCCGGGGCTCTAAGGGGTTCATGCACACAAGTTGTATTCTTAGTTCCAAGAGTTCTGTGCTACAAAACTATGCACAAAAAAAAAAACTACCGTATTTTTCGGACTACAAGACGCACTTTTTCCCCCCCAAAAAAGGGGGGAAAATTGGGGGTGCGTCTAATAGTCGCAATGCAGGCTTACCATGGCGGCAGAGGTGCGGGGATGAGGAGGCGCAGTAAGAGGGGGCCCCTTCTTCGGTGAGGTGATGCAGCAGCCCGGTAAGCAGAGGTCATTTTCCTGAAGCCCCGGGAAGCAGAGCGCTTCATCTGCGCACGCGCGGCTTCAGGAAGATGGCCACCCCCACCGATAACAACAGGATTCACCCGGCTCTGCTGCTTACCGGGCTGCTGCATCACCTCACCGGGGAAAGGGACCCCTCTCACAGCACCTCCTCAGCCCGGGACCCCTCTCACAGCACCTCCTCAGCCCAGCACCTCCTCAGCCTGGGACCCCTCTCACAGCACCTCCTCAGCCCAGCACCTCCTCAGCCCAGCACCTCCTCAGCCCAGCACCTCTGCCGGTAATCACTGCTGCTACCCTCCCATGGACACCAGGCCATGGCATCGCCGACCTAAGCAGGAAGGGACCCTGCTCAGGTGCACACCACACCGCATCACCCCACCTCTGCCGAGACCATGCCTCCTGTGACCCTGCTCTGCCACCGCTATCCCTCAGGAAAGATACTGTACATTCGGACAATAAGACGAACCCCCATCTTATAAAAAATCTTTTTTTCTGCAATTTTCACCCCTAATTTGGGGTGCGTCTTATGGTCCAGTGCGTCTTATAGTCCAAAAAATACGGTGTACGCTAAAAAAAAGACGCAAATCCAATAATGAATTTGGCGCTTTGTTTACCACTACATGGAAGATCAATGGTTCATGCTGAGGACTGGTGGGTATGTCATCGAGCGGACCCCCGTCATCAGAAAGTGATGTTGTGTCATTATTTTCTCTGGTGGAAAAAAACCTCCAAAATTATTTAGATTTCGCAACTTACTCTGCTGCCGGGTAATCCCGCGTCTCCTCTGTGCCCCTTGAAGCCCTGAAAAAAAAAAATAAGAAGAAGAAGAATAAATTACCCCAAAAAATCAAAACTGAGCATTTCCATTCTTCTCAGAAATGTTGAAGCGTTTGCACACATTTGAAAGCAATTAAAATTTGGAATTCCATCTTAGAAAAAAAACTTGTAAATTGACCACTATATTTACAGTTCCGATACAAATCAATACGTCTCCATGGTTACAGACTACAAACGATCCTGCGTAGTCTGATGGTCGTCTCGTCTTACTGTTTATTTGTCCCATCCACTTGGTAACGTACCCGATGTATAAAGAGGGGAAGTAAGAGTCAGATGGAAGGGGGGTAACACTTGACTGCAGGGTCAGACTACACAGGTGTTTGTTTGTAGTCTGTTACCATGGAGACACATAGCTCTTCATAAGAGCTGCACGAGCAACACGGGAGGAGATTTTTAATGAAGGTTGGAGTCACAAATTGTCCCTTTGATCAGAATCCTCTCTTGTTGGTAGCTGATGGATTCATTGATCATTTCCTCGCGGCGTTAATTAGTGCTGAACGCGCTAACGAGGACGACATCTGCATGAGCGCGGCGGAGGTTTTCATCTTCTTCTGCCATACTTTTGCTTTTTGTGGCCGCACACGTTACTATTCATCATCGATCCCTTACGGGAGGAAGGAGGTAATAAAGTGACGGAGTATTTATCAAACTGTCGAGGTTTTCTAAGCCGCTGACAAATCTCATTGTGCGTTTTCTCGCTCGTTTCTAAATATGACGTCTTAGAAATGAGACTTTCATGGAGATGAAACCGTCCGCTGAGGACTCCGGGAGGAGATTCTGGATGATGACTGACTGTGTACACCACATACAACTGGGAATGGATGATGTGGCTTCTGTCACCAATGTTAAGTTGTTTTTTTGCCTTAAAATAAATCCGTCAGCAGGTTTGTGCTATGTAATCTGACAGTAGCATAACGTAGGGGCTGAGACCCTAATTCCAGTGATGTGTCACTTCGTTTCCTGAGTGCAGTAGTTCTGATACAATCGGTTTTCTCTCCTGCAGATCTGGCAGTGCTCTGAATGCTCAGCCCTGTTTAACCCCGCCCACACCACAGATTGGCTACTTTGTGTGTATAACCCCGCCTACACCACTAATTGGCAACTCGATGTGTACACTGTACAGCGATAGAAAGCTGCCAATCAGTGATGAGGATGTGGTTGGACGAAGAGGCACGAGACACCTAGTCCTGTAGTGATAATCTCGTGCTGATAAAACACTGATTGTACTGAAATGGCTAAGCCTAGCTCTGGAAGTGTCACATCGCTGGAATCAGGGTCTCTGTTCCTACATCATGCTGCTCTCAGATTACATAGCAAACAGCTGATGATAAATTCCCTTTGAAGGGTCTCAGTTTTCATGAGAAGTTTCTGTCCATAACATTTAGCAATCATAAATCCATGTAACCGGACAATAATTAATTATTAGTTGAATGGATGAGTCGTACTGCACCATTTTGGGGTACATCAACTACGGGTTACATATAAAGTGTTTGTTTTTTTTTAAGATGTAGATAATGGGTTTGGAAAAAAAATTTAACCTACCATAACTTTTTCTATTGCGTTTTTGTGGATTTGACATATGAAAGGTATTTTCCATGTGAAAAAAAAATAGCTACAAAAATAGCAGAATATATAACTTCCTAATAAAGTTTTTTTTGCCTTATTTTTCCCATTGCTTCTCTCTTACCAGGTCCCAGTCGCATGCAAACAGGGAACTGGAATGATATATTATATTTATATAATTATATGCAGTATATGTATTTTTCCCAATAGAAAGCCCCTTTAAATGGGATGTATGATCAAAAAATGACCAAATATTTGAATCAGGTTTTTTTTTTTAAATAATTGGATTTTTTTTCAATTTCTGGATTGGTATTAAAAAATAAAAATCTTGCAGTTCTCACACTGACCGCCGGGATTATTTTAGACTCATACTTCCTGTTTGTTGAAGAAGAGTTTTCAGCTGTGTTTTCATTAAAGACAGGATTAAATAACACCTCTAAATACAGCTGATAACGCAGGATCCATCACTCACAAAAGCCAATATCACAGCTCACCTTCTCCTCCACCCTTCAAAATTACCTTTGCGCACGCTCATTAGATGCCTCTATCCAAAAGATAGAGACAGAGTCAGTCTGTTGCTGCTAATGTGCGTGTGAATTCCCTGAAAGTACAAGAGTCTAGAATATTCCCAATATCCAGTGTGAAAATACAAAGATTTCTATTTTTTTTTTTAAATACCGATAAAACAAAGTAAAAAATACCAAAATTCTTTTAGCAAAAAGCATTTAACATGATTTAAACAGCAAAACGTTTTCTCAATACCAAGTAATTTAACTTTATTTAGCATGATGGTACGCAATCTATGTCATCATTTTATGTTTAGCGGTTTATTCTTTTTTAACAATTAACATTGTTTTTGCCGTTTTCCGAGAGCCAGAACTTTCTGCTTCCTGTTTCAATGCTACTTCCTGTTTCATTTCTGCTTCCTGTTATGAGAGCACACTGCATTATGGGAAGTCACAGGACTATATAAGACTTCACATAGATCCCAGAAAAAGAAGTTCAGAGAAAAACAAAGACCGTATAACTCAAAATCTATATAAAATGGAATAGCAGAATGTAAAAACAATGAGGACATGGAGGGCTGAGTATCTCTTTAAGTGTCCCTTTAAGTGATTTTTACAATTTTCCTAATTAAGATGGTCTATTAAGTAGAGGAAACGTCTTAATATGTCACCGGGCCTGATGTGAGAGACATTTATTCCATGTTCCATATCTTGTAATTTCCTCACTGAGCTTCATGGGGCGACCTCCACCATTATGTCAGCTTTCCTTGTATTTTTCAACGTCGTGAGACAAGAGAACATTTGTTTTACGGATTTTCCAGATTGCGGACTACCTGTACATCCACTGGCATGTGTAGAACTAAGCCCCTGCTGCCCCGACTTGAGGGTCTACTATGTAACACATAGATATAGGAGGATATATTTACGATGTTTACAAAAAATAATTATTTATTATTTTTTTATTTATTTTTTATTTATTTTTTATTTATTTTTATTTATTTATTTGTATTTATTTATTTATTTTTTTATTAATTTTTATTTTATTTATTATTATTATTATTTTTATTATTTTTTAACTTATTTTCAACTTATTCTGCAGCAAAATAAGTTGAAAATATTTTATTTATTTTTTTAACAATCATCGAAAAGGGACAAATATTTTATTTTATTTTTTTTCTAAAGTCATTTTTATCACAATATATTATTTATTCAACCCATATGATAAAACAGCACAGAAATAAACAACACCAGAATTGGTTTTTGGGGGTCACTTCAACTCCTCCCAAAAAAATGCAAAAGAAAAAGTTTTATGGCGTCAAAAATATTAAATAAGAAAGCTTGATCTGCTAGAAAATTAAATGTCACATAGCTCCGTCCGTGGATAAAATAAAAAAAAAGTTGTAACTCCCTTTAAGTTCAATGACAAAACAAACCAACTTTAAATAAAAAATAAATAAATAAAAATAATAAAAAAAATAAAAAAGGTAATTCTCCTGGTATAATATTATAGTACTACTCTGTTATGATGTCATTTTATACGAGATGATGTAGGATCTCACTATTTTTGCAGTTATTATGATTACTTTTGTACTTCGTTTTACCTTTCTTTTTTTTTTTATGGTTGTTGTCTAACTCACTTCAATAAATAAAGTTTAGGGTAAAAAAAGTAAAATAATTTTAAAAGCAGTAAAATAAAAAATTTTTTTATTTTACTGCTTTTAAAATTATTTATTTATAATTTAGTATGATTATGGCAATATTAAATTTATATAGTTTTTTTTTACTATATAAATGTAATATTGCCATAATCATACTAAATTGTAAAATGAAGCTACTGTGTCATTTCTATCACAATGCAGACACCGTAAAAAAAAAATAGCAAAACTATTTTTTTCCACCATTGCACTTCACCTAATTTCCCCCCTCCCCCCTTTTCAGTACACAATATGGCCCATCTTCATGTACTTACAGGCAGTCCTCGAGCCCCCTCTCTGCCTGGAGGTCCCAGCTCTCCTGGTTTCCCCTATGGAAAATAAAACATAATTATCAAATGGCAAATACAAAATGACGAGGAGAGTTAGTTCACCCACTGGAGCACGCACAGAACAATTGGTGCTGCAACAGGTGTTAAAGATTAGGAAAGGAACATCCATTTAAAAAGCCAAAATAATTCTATTAGAAAAAGATTTCTAAAAAGATTTAGCAATGACATCACAATTATAAAAGCAGACGCATTTCAGACGTAGCCTTCTTTAGCCATTGCAACTAAAGACAGTTTTGTCTGAAACTCGTCTGATTTTATAATTGTGATGTAGTTGCAATTTTTTTTTTTTTTTTTTTAGACATTTTGTTTAACTAAAATTATATTGGATTTTAAAACAGATGCTCCTGAAAGCCGGATTTACTTTCCCTAATGATCAACAAAAAACAAAAGTTGCAAAATGACAGAATATAATGATAAAACGCTGTTGCAATCATCTATTTGAGTTAGGCAATAATAGATTCCAGCATCATGATCTTCCATAAAAAGCCATGATTTTATCAGAACAAAAGCGCAATAGCAACACCAAAAAAAAAAATCAATTAAGAATCTGTGCAAACGGGTTTCAGATGGATTTCTTCAGTCACTGAGAATTGCTAGGACTAAAGATGTCCGTCTGAAATGCGTTTGCACAAACTTTTAATGATTTTTTTTTTTTTTTTGCTTTTGGTTTTGCGACATTTTCGGATTTTAGCCAAAAGTCGGCAGCACATCTCTCAGCAGCACATCTCCACTCTGGAATGTGATCTGCTACCGACAATACGAAAACTATATTTGGACCAAATAATCATTTTAACTATAATAAAGACCTTTGTAAAAAGGGTCTTGAAAGATGCACCCATCGACTTGTGAGATTGAAGATTAGATCCCGTTCTGCATGCCCACAAAAGACTTTGCTACTCTTGGACAGTAGAGGGGCTAAAGCTTGTGTCCATAGAGGTGGTCTAAGACAGTAAAGAAGATAATGGCTATGTTCCTGGTGGGCTAGGGAAATATAAAATGTAATTGCATTGTCCCTGATGTCCCATGGAAGTAAAGAAGCAAAGTGAAATATGCCTCATTACACAGTAGGTAATATTTATGTTCCTGAAGGGTAAGAAAAGTGAAGAAGATGATTGTAATGTTCCTGGTGGTCTATGAGGTAAAGGTAATGTTGGTGGTCTAGTAAATAGGTAAGTAGTGGTAATGTCCCTGGTGATCTAAATAAGTAAATAAAATAATGCTAATGACTCTGATGGTCTATGAGGTGATGACAATGCTCCTGGTGGTCTAGGGAAGTAAAGAAGGTAATGGAAATGTCCCCAATGCTTCAAAGAAGTGAAAAAAAATAATGAAAATGTCATTGGTGGTTTAGGGCAGTGAAGAAGGTAATGTTAAAGTTTCTGTTGGTCTTATGCATGAAAAAAAGTAAATGTCATGACCCTGGTGGCCTAGGGAAGTGAAATGTTTAATGGTAAGGTCCCAAGTGGTCTACAAAAAGTGAAGAAATTAATGGTAAAGTAGCTGGTGGTTTATAAGGTAATAATAATGTTCCTGGTGGTACACGGAAGAAAAAAAAGATAATGGTGATCTCCCTGGTGCTCTAGAGAAGTGAAAAAGTAATGAGCGTGTCAATGGTGGTTTAGGGCAGTAAAGAAGGTAATGGTAATATGTATTGTGGTGTTGTGCATTAATGACCCTTGTGGTCTAGGGAAGTTAAGAAAGTAATGGTAAAATCCTTTGTGGCCTAAGAGGTCCCTCATGTAATCTTCAATCCTCCCAAGACCTCCTTCTCTCCTCCACACTTATTCGTTCCTCACAACCGCCTCCAAGATTTCTCCCAAATATCCCCCATCCTCTGGAATTCCATGCCTTAACACATCCGACTATCCACCACCCTCGGATCCTTCAGATGGAACCTGAAAACCCATCTCTTCAGGAAAGCCTACAGCCTGCAATAACCATTCTGCCGCCTCACTACCACCAGAGCTGCCGCCTCACAACCACCAGAGCTGCCGCCTCACCACCAGCAGAGCTGCCGCCTCACCACCACCAGAGCTGCCGCCTCACCAACCACCAGAGCTGCCGCCTCACCACCAGCAGAGCTGCCGCCTCACCACCACCAGAGCTGCCACCTCACCACCACATCTGCCACCTCACCAACCACCAGAGCTGCCGCCTCACCACCACCAGAGCTGCCACCTCACCAACGACCTGAGCTGCCGCCTCACCACCACCAGAGCTGCCGCCTCACCACCACCAGAGCTGCCACCTCACCACCACCAGAGCTGCCACCTCACCACCACCAGAGCTGCCACCTCACCAACCACCAGAGCTGCCGCCTCACCACCACCAGAGCTGCCACCTCACCAACGACCCGAGCTGCCGCCTCACCACCAGTAGAGCTGCCGCCTCACCAACTGCCAGAGCTGCCGCCTCACCACCACCAGAGCTGCCACCTCACCACCACCAGAGCTGCCGCCTCACCACCACCAGAGCTGCCACCTCACCACCACCAGAGCTGCCCCCTCACCAACGACCTGAGCTGCCGTCTCACCACCAGCAGAGCTGCCGCCTCACCGCCAGCAGAGCTGTCGCCTCACCACTACCAGAGATGCCGCCTCACCAACCACCAGAGCTGCCGCCTCACCACCAGCAGAGCTGCCACCTCACCAACGACCGAAGCTGCCGCCTCACCACCAGCAGAGCTGCTGCCTCACCACCACCCGAGCTGCTGCACCGCCGACCTTCAGTCTCTTCCCCATTATCGCGTAGAATGTAAGCCCGCAAGGAGTGGGTCCTCTCCCCTCTGTACCAGTCTGTCATTGTACATTTGTTTACTATAAACGATGTCTATATCTCTGTATGTAACCCCTTCTCATGTACAGCGCCATGGAATTAATGGTGCTATATAAATAATAATAATAATAATAATAATAATAATAATAATAAAATAATAATAAAATAGGTAATAATGATGTTTTGGGTGGCCAAGGGAAGTAAAAAAGGTAATGGTGATGTCCCCGTTGCTCCAGAGAAGTATAAAAAAAGTAATGAAAATGTCTTTGGTGGTTTAGTGCAATGAAAAAGGTAATGGTAATGTCCCTTGTGGTCTTGTGCATTAACTAAGGTAATAGTAATGACCCTGGTGGTCTAGGGAAGTGAAGACGTAAAACAAAATGTCCCTATAAGGAAATAATAATGTCCTGTTGGTCTTTGAAAGTAAAAAAGATAATGATAATGTTGTTGGTGCTCAAAAGAAGTGAAAAAAGTAAACACAATGTCCATGGTGGTTTGAGGCAGTGAGGAAGCTAATAGGAATGTCCCTGGTGGTCTTGTGCATTATAGAAGGTAATTGTAATGACTCTGGTGGTGGTTTAGGTAAGTAAAGAGGTTAAAGGTAATGTAAAGTGTTCTAGAGAAGTGGAGGAGGTAATGGTGAAGTCCCTGGTGGTCTATGGGGTAATGAAGATGTTCCTGGTGGACTAGGGAGGTAAATAAGGTAATTGTAATGTCCCTGGTGGGCTAAGAAAGTGAAGAGCTTAATGGTAATATCGGCAGTGATCTGGGGCAGATAAGAAGAGAACGATGAACTCCATAACGGTCCAGGACAATGGTAATTCAATGGAAATCTGTCTGACGAAGAAGGTAATGTCCTAGAAGAGTGAAGTAATGATGATGACCCTGGTAGAGATAGAAGGTGAATGTTAACGACCCTGGGGGTCTGAGGAGAGATGACGGTAAAGGCTATGTCCCTGTTGGTGTAGTGCAGTCATAAATAATAATGTACCTGGAAGTCTAGTAAAGTGATGAAGGTAATGGTAATGTCTTTGATGGTGTAAGGAAAGGGAAATGTTATTGTCCCTGGTGTCCTAGGGACAGCGAAAAACACAGATTTTAACCCTGGACACAATGACCGGTCATTGTATTTTCTGAGCAGCCGCCACTAGACAGCGAGTTATGCTAAACAGCGCCCAAAACATATAAAATAAATAATATGAGAATTAATCATCAAGGTTTTCTATCTCCAGCAAAGGAAATGTCAGCGGCACCAAGAACCAACGACTGGAGGGCCGGTGATCAATGACTGCACTGCCGTGTTCGTACTCGCTGCTTGTTGTGTTGACTCTCTGGTAACCTCAGCGTGCGCTGCCTGCATTAATATGCCAGACAACATGGGGAAAGCAGGAGGATGAAACAGTCAGGAGAAACAGCCCTGCACCAAAATAAATACAACCCAGCACTGTAGATACACCGCAGCCCAGTGCACCAGTGTATGTGCTCATACCATACTCTGCATTATTACACGTCAGACCTCAATAACACGTATGTAAGGATTATCGTCTTATCAGTCACACCAAAAGATGAATTCAGAACATCATTACTTATATTTTTGTTGTTTAGAAGCAGTATTATAGCAGTTATATTCTTGTACATAGGAGCATTATTATAGTAGTTATATTCTTGTATATATGGACAGTATTATAGTAGTTATATTCTTGTACATAGGAGCAGTATTATAGTAGTTATATTCTTGTATATATGGACAGTATTATAGTAGTTATATTCTTGTACATAGGGGCAGTATTATAGTAGTTATATTCCTGTACATAGGAGTAGTATTATAGTAGTTATATTCTTGTACATAGGGGCCGTATTATAGTAGTTATATTCTTGTACATAGGAGCAGTATTATAGCAGTTATATAATTGTACATAGGGGCCGTATTATAGTAGCTATATTCTTGTACATAGGGGCCAAATTATAGTAGTTATATTCTTGTACATAGAAGCAGTATTATAGCAGTTATATTCTTGTACATAGGGGCCATATTATAGCAGTTATATTCTTGTACATAGGAGCAGTATTATAGCAGTTATATTCTTGTACATAGGGGCCGTATTATAGTAGTTATATTCTTGTACATAGGGGCCGTATTATAGTAGTTATATTCTTATACATAGGAGCAGTATTATAGCAGTTATATTCTTGTACATAGGGGCCGTATTATAGTAGTTATATTCTTGTACATAGGAGCAGTATTATAGTAGTTATATTCTTGTACATAGGAGCAGTATTATAGTAGTTATATTCTTGTACATAGGAGCAGTATTATAGTAGTTATATTCTTGTACATAGGAGCAGTATTATAGCAGTTATATTCTTGTACATAGGGGCCGTATTATAGTAGTTATATTCTTGTACATAGGGGCCATATTATAGTAGTTATATTCTTGTACATAGGAGCAGTATTATAGCAGTTATATTCTTGTACATAGGGGCCGTATTATAGTAGTTATATTATTGTACATAGGGGCCGTAATATAGTAGTTATATTCTTGTACATAGGAGCAGTATTATAGTAGTTATATTCTTGTACATAGGAGCAGTATTATAGTAGTTATATTCTTGTACATATGAGCAGTATTATAGCAGTTATATTCTTGTACATAGGGGCCGTATTATAGCAGTTATATTCTTGTACATAGGAGCAGTATTATAGTAGTTATATTCTTGTACATAGGAGCAGTATTATAGTAGTTATATCCTTGTACATAGGAGCAGTATTATAGTAGTTATATTCTTGTACATAGGAGCAGAACTATAGTAGTTATATTCTTGTACATAGGACCAGTATTATAGTAGTTATATTCTTGTACATAGGACCAGTATTATAGTAGTTATATTCTTGTACATAGGACCAGTATTATAGTAGTTATATTCTTGTACATAGGACCAGTATTATAGTAGTTATATTCTTGTACATAGGAGCAGTATTATAGTAGTTATATTCTTGTATATATGGACAGTATTATAGTAGTTATATTCTTGTATATAGGAGCAGTATTATAGTAGTTATATTCCTGTACATAGGAGCAGTATTATAGTAGTTATATTCTTGTACATAGGGGCCGTATTATAGTAGTTATATTCTTGTACATAGGGGCCGTATTATAGTAGTTATATTCTTGTACATAGGAGCAGTATTATAGCAGTTATATAATTGTACATAGGAGCAGTATTATAGTAGTTATATTCTTGTACATAGGGGCCATATTATAGTAGTTATATTCTTGTACATAGGAGCAGTATTATAGTAGTTATATTCTTGTACATAGGAGCAGTATTATAGTAGTTATATTCTTGTACATAGGAGCAGTATTATAGTAGTTATATTCTTGTACATAGGAGCAGTATTATAGCAGTTATATTCTTGTACATAGGGGCCGTATTATAGTAGTTATATTCTTGTACATAGGGGCCATATTATAGTAGTTATATTCTTGTACATAGGAGCAGTATTATAGCAGTTATATTCTTGTACATAGGGGCCGTATTATAGTAGTTATATTCATGTACATAGGGGCCGTAATATAGTAGTTATATTCTTGTACATAGGAGCAGTATTATAGTAGTTATATTCTTGTACATAGGAGCAGTATTATAGTAGTTATATTCTTGTACATATGAGCAGTATTATAGCAGTTATATTCTTGTACATAGGGGCCGTATTATAGCAGTTATATTCTTGTACATAGGAGCAGTATTATAGTAGTTATATTCTTGTACATAGGAGCAGTATTATAGTAGTTATATCCTTGTACATAGGAGCAGTATTATAGTAGTTATATTCTTGTACATAGGAGCAGAATTATAGTAGTTATATTCTTGTACATAGGGGACGTATTATAGTTGTTATATTCTTGTACATAGGGGCCGTATTATAGTAGTTATATTCTTGTACATAGGAGCAGTATTATAGTAGTTATATTCTTGTACATAGGAGCAGTATTATAGTAGTTATATTCTTGTACATAGGAGCAGAATTATAGTAGTTATATTCTTGTACATAGGAGCAGTATTATAGTAGTTATATTCTTGTACATAGGAGCAGTATTATAGTAGTTATATTCTTGTACATAGGAGCAGTATTATAGTAGTTATGTTCTTGTACATAGGAGCAGTATTATAGTAGTTATATTCTTGTACATAGGAGCAGTATTATAGTAGTTATATTCTTGTACATAGGAGCAGTATTATAGTAGTTATATTCTTGTACATAGGGGCCATATTATAGTAGTTATATTCTTGTACATAGGAGCAGTATTATAGTAGTTATATTCTTGTACATAGGAGCAGTATTATAGTAGTTATATTCTTGTACATAGGAGCAGTATTATAGTAGTTATATTCTTGTACATAGGAGCAGTATTATAGTAGTTATATTCTTGTACATAGGGGCCATATTATAGTAGTTATATTCTTGTACATAGGAGCAGTATTATAGCAGTTATATTCTTGTACATAGGGGCCGTATTATAGTAGTTATATTCATGTACATAGGGGCCGTAATATAGTAGTTATATTCTTGTACATAGGAGCAGTATTATAGTAGTTATATTCTTGTACATAGGAGCAGTATTATAGTAGTTATATTCTTGTACATATGAGCAGTATTATAGCAGTTATATTCTTGTACATAGGGGCCGTATTATAGCAGTTATATTCTTGTACATAGGAGCAGTATTATAGTAGTTATATTCTTGTACATAGGAGCAGTATTATAGTAGTTATATTCTTGTACATAGGAGCAGAATTATAGTAGTTATATTCTTGTACATAGGAGCAGTATTATAGTAGTTATATTCTTGTACATAGGAGCAGTATTATAGTAGTTATATTCTTGTACATAGGAGCAGTATTATAGTAGTTTTATTCTTGTACATAGGAGCAGTATTATAGTAGTTATATTCTTATACATAGGAGCAGTATTATAGTAGTTATATTCTTGTACATAGGAGAAGTATTATAGTAGTTATATTCTTGGTCATAGGAGCAGTATTATAGTAGTTATATTCTTGAACATAGGAGCAGTATTATAGTAGTTATATTCTTGTACATAGGAGCAGTATTATAGTAGTTATATTCTTGTACATAGGGGCCGTATTATAGTAGTTATATTCTTGTACATAGGAGCAGTATTATAGTAGTTATATTCTTGTACATAGGAGCAGTATTATAGTAGTTATATTCTTGTACATAGGAGCAGTATTATAGTAGTTATATTCTTGTACATAGGAGCAGTATTATAGTAGTTATATTATTGTACATAGGAGCAGTATTATAGTAGTTATATTCTTGTACATAGGGGCCATATTATAGTAGTTATATTCTTGTACATAGGAGCAGTATTATAGTAGTTATATTCTTGTACATAGGAGCAGTATTATAGTAGTTATATTCTTGTACATAGGAGCAGTATTATAGTAGTTATATTCTTGTACATAGGAGCAGTATTATAGTAGTTATATTCTTATACATAGGAGCAGTATTATAGTAGTTATATTCTTGTACATAGGAGCAGTATTATAGTAGTTATATTCTTGTACATAGGGGCAGTATTATAGTAGTCATATTCTTGTACATAGGGGCAGTATTATAGTAGTTATATTCTTATACATAGGGGCAGTATTATAGTAGTTATATTCTTGTACATAGGGGCCGTATTATAGTAGTTATATTCTTGTACATAGGAGCAGTATTATAGTAGCTATATTCATGTACATAGGGGCAGTATTACAGTAGTTATATTCTTGTACATAGGAGCAGTATTATAGTAGTTATATTCTTGTACATAGGGGCAGTATTATAGCCGTTATATTCTTGTACATAGGAGCAGTATTATAGTAGTTTTATTCTTGTATATAGGGGAAGAATTATAGTAGTTATATTCTTGAACATAGGAGCAGTATTATAGTAGTTATATTCTTGTACATAGGAGCAGTATTATAGTAGTTATATTCTTGTATATAAGAGCAGTATTATAGTAGTTATATTCTTGTATATAGGGGCAGTATTATAGTAGTTATATTTTTGAACATAGGAGCAGTATTATAGTAGTTATATTCTTGTATATAGGGGCAGTATTATAGTAGTTATATTCTTGTACATAGGGGCAGTATTATAGTAGTTATATTCTTGTACATAGGAGCAGTATTATAGTAGTTATATTCTTGTACATAGGAGCAGTATTATAATAGTTATATTCTTGTACATAGGAGAAGTATTATAACAGTTATATTCTTGTACATAGGAGCAGTATTATAGTAGTTATATTCTTGTACATAGGGGGCAGTATTATAGTAGTTATATTCTTGTACAAAGGAGCAGTATTATAGTAGTTATATTCTTGTACATAGGAGCAGTATTATAGTAGTTATATTATTGTACATAGGAGCAGTATTATAGTAGTTATATTCTTGTACATAGGGAGCAGTATTATAGTAGTTATATTCTTGTACATAGGTGGCAGTATTATAGTAGTTATATTCTTGTACATAAGAGCAGTATTATAGTAGTTATATTCTTGTATATAGGGGCAGTATTATAGTAGTTACATTCTTGTACATAGGAGCAGTATTATACTAGTTATATTCTTGTACAAAGTAGCAGTATTATAACAGTTTTATTAGAGTACGTAGGAGCAGTATTATAGTAGTTATATTCTTGTACATAGGGGCAGTATTATAGTAATATTCTTGTATATAGGGAGCAGTATTATAGTAGTTATATGCTTGTACATAGGGGCAGTATTATAGTAGTTATATTCTTGTACATAGGTGGCAGTATTATAGTAGTTATATTCTTGTACATAAGAGCAGTATTATAGTAGTTATATTCTTGTATATAGGGGCATTATTATAGTAGTTATATTCTTGTACATAGAAGCAGTATTATAATTGTTATATTCTTGTACATAGGAGCAGTATTACAGTAGTTATATTCTTGTATAGGAGCAGTATTATAGTAGTTATATTCTTGTACATAGGAGCAGTATTATAGTAGTTATATTCTTGTACATAGGAGCAGTATCATAGTAGTTATATTCTTGTATATAGGGGTAGTATTATAGTAGCTATAATCTTGTACATAGGAGCAGTATTATAGCCGTTATATTCTTGCACATAGGAGCAGTATTATAGTAGTTATATTCTTGTACATAAGAGCAGCATTATAGTAGTTGTATTCTTGTACATAGGAGCAGTATTATAATACTTATATTCTTGTACATAGGAGCAGTATTATAGCCGTTATATTCTTGTACATAGGAGCAGTATTATAGTAGTTATATTCTTGTACATTGAGGCAGTATTATAGTAGTTATATTCTTGTATATAGGGGCAGTATTATAGTAGTTATATTCTTGTATATAGGGGCAGTATTATAGTAGTTATATTCTTGTACATAGGAGCAGTATTATAGTAGTTATATTCTTGTACATAAGAGCAGTATTATAGTAGTTATATTCTTGTACATAGGAGCAGTATTATAGTAGTTATATTCTTGTACATAGGAGCAGTATTATAGTAGTTATATTCTTGTACATTGAGGCAGTATTATAGTAGTTATATTCTTGTGTATAGGGGCAGTATTATAGTAGTTATATTCTTGTACATAGGAGCAGTATTATAGTAGTTATATTCTTGTATATAGGGGCAGTATTATAGTAGTTATATTCTTGTACATAGGAGCAGTATTATAGCCGTTATATTCTTGTACATAGGAGCAGAATTATAGTAGTTATATTCTTGTACATAGGAGCAGTATTATAGTAGTTATATTCTTGTACATAGGGGCCATATTATAGTAGTTATATTCTTGTACATAGGAGCAGTATTATAGTAGTTATATTCTTGTACATAGGAGCAGTATTATAGTAGTTATATTCTTGTACATAGGAGCAGTATTATAGTAGTTATATTCTTGTACATAGGAGCAGTATTATAGCAGTTATATTCTTGTACATAGGGGCCGTATTATAGTAGTTATATTTTTGTACATAGGGGCCATATTATAGTAGTTATATTCTTGTACATAGGAGCAGTATTATAGCAGTTATATTCTTGTACATAGGGGCCGTATTATAGTAGTTATATTCATGTACATAGGGGCCGTAATATAGTAGTTATATTCTTGTACATAGGAGCAGTATTATAGTAGTTATATTCTTGTACATAGGAGCAGTATTATAGTAGTTATATTCTTGTACATATGAGCAGTATTATAGCAGTTATATTCTTGTACATAGGGGCCGTATTATAGCAGTTATATTCTTGTACATAGGAGCAGTATTATAGTAGTTATATTCTTGTACATAGGAGCAGTATTATAGTAGTTATATCCTTGTACATAGGAGCAGTATTATAGTAGTTATATTCTTGTACATAGGAGCAGAATTATAGTAGTTATATTCTTGTACATAGGGGACGTATTATAGATGTTATATTCTTGTACATAGGGGCCGTATTATAGTAGTTATATTCTTGTACATAGGAGCAGTATTATAGTAGTTATATTCTTGTACATAGGAGCAGTATTATAGTAGTTATATTCTTGTACATAGGAGCAGAATTATAGTAGTTATATTCTTGTACATAGGAGCAGTATTATAGTAGTTATATTCTTGTACATAGGAGCAGTATTATAGTAGTTATATTCTTGTACATAGGAGCAGTATTATAGTAGTTATATTCTTGTACATAGGAGCAGTATTATAGTAGTTATATTCTTGTACATAGGAGCAGTATTATAGTAGTTATATTCTTGTACATAGGAGCAGTATTATAGTAGTTATATTCTTGTACATAGGGGCCATATTATAGTAGTTATATTCTTGTACATAGGAGCAGTATTATAGTAGTTATATTCTTGTACATAGGAGCAGTATTATAGTAGTTATATTCTTGTACATAGGAGCAGTATTATAGTAGTTATATTCTTGTACATAGGAGCAGTATTATAGTAGTTATATTCTTGTACATAGGGGCCATATTATAGTAGTTATATTCTTGTACATAGGAGCAGTATTATAGCAGTTATATTCTTGTACATAGGGGCCGTATTATAGTAGTTATATTCATGTACATAGGGGCCGTAATATAGTAGTTATATTCTTGTACATAGGAGCAGTATTATAGTAGTTATATTCTTGTACATAGGAGCAGTATTATAGTAGTTATATTCTTGTACATATGAGCAGTATTATAGCAGTTATATTCTTGTACATAGGGGCCGTATTATAGCAGTTATATTCTTGTACATAGGAGCAGTATTATAGTAGTTATATTCTTGTACATAGGAGCAGTATTATAGTAGTTATATCCTTGTACATAGGAGCAGTATTATAGTAGTTATATTCTTGTACATAGGAGCAGAACTATAGTAGTTATATTCTTGTACATAGGGGACGTAATATAGTAGTTATATTCTTGTACATAGGGGCCGTATTATAGTAGTTATATTCTTGTACATAGGAGCAGTATTATAGTAGTTATATTCTTGTACATAGGAGCAGTATTATAGTAGTTATATTCTTGTACATAGGAGCAGAATTATAGTAGTTATATTCTTGTGCATAGGAGCAGTATTATAGTAGTTATATTCTTGTACATAGGAGCAGTATTATAGTAGTTATATTCTTGTACATAGGAGCAGTATTATAGTAGTTTTATTCTTGTACATAGGAGCAGTATTATAGTAGTTATATTCTTGTACATAGGAGCAGTATTATAGTAGTTATATTCTTGTACATAGGAGCAGTATTATAGTAGTTATATTCTTGTACATAGGGGCCGTATTATAGTAGTTATATTCTTGTACATAGGAGCAGTATTATAGTAGTTATATTCTTGTACATAGGAGCAGTATTATAGTAGTTATATTCTTGTACATAGGAGCAGTATTATAGTAGTTATATTCTTGTACATAGGAGCAGTATTATAGTAGTTATATTCATGTACATAGGGGCAGTATTATAGCAGTTATAGTCTTGTACATAGGAGCAGTATTATAGTAGTTATATTCTTGTACATAGGAGCCGTATTATAGTAGTTATATTCTTGTACATAGGAGCAGTATTATAGTAGTTATATTCTTGTACATAGGAGCAGAATTATAGTAGTTATATTCTTGTACATAGGAGCAGTATTATAGTAGTTATATTCTTGTACATAGGAGCAGTATTATAGTAGTTATATTCTTGTACATAGGAGCAGTATTATAGTAGTTTTATTCTTGTACATAGGAGCAGTATTATAGTAGTTATATTCTTGTACATAGGAGCAGTATTATAGTAGTTATATTCTTGAACATAGGAGAAGTATTATAGTAGTTATATTCTTGGTCATAGGAGCAGTATTATAGTAGTTATATTCTTGAACATAGGAGCAGTATTATAGTAGTTATATTCTTGTACATAGGAGCAGTATTATAGTAGTTATATTCTTGTACATAGGGGCCGTATTATAGTAGTTATATTCTTGTACATAGGAGCAGTATTATAGTAGTTATATTCTTGTACATAGGAGCAGTATTATAGTAGTTATATTCTTGTACATAGGAGCAGTATTATAGTAGTTATATTCTTGTACATAGGAGCAGTATTATAGTAGTTATATTATTGTACATAGGAGCAGTATTATAGTAGTTATATTCTTGTACATAGGGGCCATATTATAGTAGTTATATTCTTGTACATAGGAGCAGTATTATAGTAGTTATATTCTTGTACATAGGAGCAGTATTATAGTAGTTATATTCTTGTACATAGGAGCAGTATTATAGTAGTTATATTCTTGTACATAGGAGCAGTATTATAGTAGTTATATTCTTATACATAGGAGCAGTATTATAGTAGTTATATTCTTGTACATAGGAGCAGTATTATAGTAGTTATATTCTTGTACATAGGGGCAGTATTATAGTAGTCATATTCTTGTACATAGGGGCAGTATTATAGTAGTTATATTCTTATACATAGGGGCAGTATTATAGTAGTTATATTCTTGTACATAGGGGCCGTATTATAGTAGTTATATTCTTGTACATAGGAGCAGTATTATAGTAGCTATATTCATGTACATAGGGGCAGTATTACAGTAGTTATATTCTTGTACATAGGAGCAGTATTATAGTAGTTATATTCTTGTACATAGGGGCAGTATTATAGCCGTTATATTCTTGTACATAGGAGCAGTATTATAGTAGTTTTATTCTTGTATATAGGGGAAGAATTATAGTAGTTATATTCTTGAACATAGGAGCAGTATTATAGTAGTTATATTCTTGTACATAGGAGCAGTATTATAGTAGTTATATTCTTGTATATAAGAGCAGTATTATAGTAGTTATATTCTTGTATATAGGGGCAGTATTATAGTAGTTATATTTTTGAACATAGGAGCAGTATTATAGTAGTTATATTCTTGTATATAGGGGCAGTATTATAGTAGTTATATTCTTGTACATAGGGGCAGTATTATAGTAGTTATATTCTTGTACATAGGAGCAGTATTATAGTAGTTATATTCTTGTACATAGGAGCAGTATTATAATAGTTATATTCTTGTACATAGGAGAAGTATTATAACAGTTATATTCTTGTACATAGGAGCAGTATTATAGTAGTTATATTCTTGTACATAGGGGGCAGTATTATAGTAGTTATATTCTTGTACAAAGGAGCAGTATTATAGTAGTTATATTCTTGTACATAGGAGCAGTATTATAGTAGTTATATTATTGTACATAGGAGCAGTATTATAGTAGTTATATTCTTGTACATAGGGAGCAGTATTATAGTAGTTATATTCTTGTACATAGGTGGCAGTATTATAGTAGTTATATTCTTGTACATAAGAGCAGTATTATAGTAGTTATATTCTTGTATATAGGGGCAGTATTATAGTAGTTACATTCTTGTACATAGGAGCAGTATTATACTAGTTATATTCTTGTACAAAGTAGCAGTATTATAACAGTTTTATTAGAGTACGTAGGAGCAGTATTATAGTAGTTATATTCTTGTACATAGGGGCAGTATTATAGTAATATTCTTGTATATAGGGAGCAGTATTATAGTAGTTATATGCTTGTACATAGGGGCAGTATTATAGTAGTTATATTCTTGTACATAGGTGGCAGTATTATAGTAGTTATATTCTTGTACATAAGAGCAGTATTATAGTAGTTATATTCTTGTATATAGGGGCATTATTATAGTAGTTATATTCTTGTACATAGAAGCAGTATTATAATTGTTATATTCTTGTACATAGGAGCAGTATTACAGTAGTTATATTCTTGTATAGGAGCAGTATTATAGTAGTTATATTCTTGTACATAGGAGCAGTATTATAGTAGTTATATTCTTGTACATAGGAGCGGTATCATAGTAGTTATATTCTTGTATATAGGGGTAGTATTATAGTAGTTATAATCTTGTACATAGGAGCAGTATTATAGCCGTTATATTCTTGCACATAGGAGCAGTATTATAGTAGTTATATTCTTGTACATAAGAGCAGCATTATAGTAGTTGTATTCTTGTACATAGGAGCAGTATTATAATACTTATATTCTTGTACATAGGAGCAGTATTATAGCCGTTATATTCTTGTACATAGGAGCAGTATTATAGTAGTTATATTCTTGTACATTGAGGCAGTATTATAGTAGTTATATTCTTGTATATAGGGGCAGTATTATAGTAGTTATATTCTTGTATATAGGGGCAGTATTATAGTAGTTATATTCTTGTACATAGGAGCAGTATTATAGTAGTTATATTCTTGTACATAAGAGCAGTATTATAGTAGTTATATTCTTGTACATAGGAGCAGTATTATAGTAGTTATATTCTTGTACATAAGAGCAGTATTATAGTAGTTATATTCTTGTACATAGGAGCAGTATTATAGTAGTTATATTCTTGTACATAGGAGCAGTATTATAGTAGTTATATTCTTGTACATAGGAGCAGTATTATAGTAGTTATATTCTTGTACATTGAGGCAGTATTATAGTAGTTATATTCTTGTGTATAGGGGCAGTATTATAGTAGTTATATTCTTGTACATAGGAGCAGTATTATAGTAGTTATATTCTTGTATATAGGGGCAGTATTATAGTAGTTATATTCTTGTACATAGGAGCAGTATTATAGTAGTTATATTCTTGTACATAAGAGCAGTATTATAGTAGTTATATTCTTGTACATAGGAGCAGTATTATAGTAGTTATATTCTTGTACATAGGAGCAGTATTATAGTAGTTATATTCTTGTACATAGGAGCAGTATTATAGTAGTTATATTCTTGTACATAGGAGCAGTATTATAGTAGTTATATTCATGTACATAGGGGCAGTATTATAGTAGTTATAGTCTTGTACATAGGAGCAGTATTATAGTAGTTATATTCTTGTACATAGGAGCAGTATTATAGTAGTTATATTCTTGTACATAGGAGCAGTATTATAGTAGTTATATTCTTGTACATAGGAGCAGTATTATAGTAGTTATATTCTTGTACATAGGAGAAGTATTATAGTAGTTATATTCTTGGTCATAGGAGCAGTATTATAGTAGTTATATTCTTGAACATAGGAGCAGTATTATAGTAGTTATATTCATGTACATAGGAGCAGTATTATAGTAGTTATATTCTTGTACATAGGAGCAGTATTATAGTAGTTATATTCTTGTACATAGGGGCCGTATTATAGTAGTTATATTCTTGTACATAGGAGCAGTATTATAGTAGTTATATTCTTGTACATAGGAGCAGTATTATAGTAGTTATATTCTTGTACATAGGAGCAGTATTATAGTAGTTATATTCTTGTACATAGGAGCAGTATTATAGTAGGTATATTATTGTACATAGGAGCAGTATTATAGTAGTTATATTCTTGTACATAGGGGCCATATTATAGTAGTTATATTCTTGTACATAGGAGCAGTATTATAGTAGTTATATTCTTGTACATAGGAGCAGTATTATAGTAGTTATATTCTTGTACATAGGAGCAGTATTATAGTAGTTATATTCTTGTACATAGGAGCAGTATTATAGTAGTTATATTCTTGTACATAGGAGCAGTATTATAGTAGTTATATTCTTATACATAGGAGCAGAATTATAGTAGTTATATTCTTGTACATAGGAGCAGTATTATAGTAGTTATATTCTTGTACATAGGGGCAGTATTATAGTAGTCATATTCTTGTACATAGGGGCAGTATTATAGTAGTTATATTCTTGTACATAGGGGCAGTATTATAGTAGTTATATTCTTGTACATAGGGGCTGTATTATAGTAGTTATATTCTTGTACATAGGAGCAGTATTATAGTAGCTATATTCATGTACATAGGGGCAGTATTACAGTAGTTATATTCTTGTACATAGGAGCAGTATTATAGTAGTTATATTCTTGTACATAGGGGCAGTATTATAGCCGTTATATTCTTGTACATAGGAGCAGTATTATAGTAGTTTTATTCTTGTATATAGGGGCAGATTTATAGTAGTTATATTCTTGAACATAGGAGCAGTATTATAGTAGTTATATTCTTGTACATAGGAGCAGTATTATAGTAGTTATATTCTTGTACATAAGAGCAGTATTATAGTAGTTATATTCTTGTATATAGGGGCAGTATTATAGTAGTTATATTTTTGAACATAGGAGCAGTATTATAGTAGTTATATTCTTGTATATAGGGGCAGTATTATAGTAGTTATATTCTTGTACATAGGGGCAGTATTATAGTAGTTATATTCTTGTACATAGGAGCAGTATTATAGTAGTTATATTCTTGTACATAGGAGCAGTATTATAATAGTTATATTCTTGTACATAGGAGCAGTATTATAACAGTTATATTCTTGTACATAGGAGCAGTATTATAGTAGTTATATTCTTGTACATAGGGGGCAGTATTATAGTAGTTATATTCTTGTACATAGGAGCAGTATTATAGTAGTTATATTCTTGTACATAGGAGCAGTATTATAGTAGTTATATTCTTGTACATAGGAGCAGTATTATAGTAGTTATATTCTTGTACATAAGGAGCAGTATTATAGTAGTTATATTCTTGTACATAGGTGGCAGTATTATAGTAGTTATATTCTTGTACATAAGAGCAGTATTATAGTAGTTATATTCTTGTATATAGGGGCAGTATTATAGTAGTTACATTCTTGTACATAGGAGCAGTATTATACTAGTTATATTCTTGTACAAAGTAACAGTATTATAACAGTTTTATTAGAATACGTAGGAGCAGTATTATAGTAGTTATATTCTTGCACAAAGGGGCAGTATTATAGTAGTTATATTCTTGTACATAGGGGCAGTATTATAGTAGTTATATTCTTGTACATAGGGGCAGTATTATAGTAGTTATATTATTGTACATAGGGGCAGTATTATAGTAGTTATATTATTGTAGATAGGAGCAGTATTATAGTAGTTAGATTCTTGTATATAGGAGCAGTATTATAGTAGTTATATTCTTGTACATAGGGGCAATATTATAGTAGTTATATTCTTGTACATAGGGGCAGTATTATAGTAGTTATATTCTTGTACATAGGAGCAGTATTATAGTAGTTATATTCTTGTACATAGGGGCAGTATTATAGTAGTTTTATTCTTGTACATAGAGGCAGTATTATAGTAGCTATATTCTTGTACATAGGGGCAGTATTATAGTAGTTATATTATTGTACATAGGAGCAGTATTATAGTAGTTTTATTCTTGTACATAGAGGCAGTATTATAGTAGTTATATTCTTGTACATAGGGGCAGTATTATAGTAGTTATATTCTTGTACATAGGGGGCAGTATTATAGTAGTTATATTCTTGTACATAGGGGCAGTATTATAGTAGTTATATTATTGTACATAGGAGCAGTATTATAGTAGTTACATTCTTGTACATAGGGGCAGTATTATAGTAGTTATATTGTTGTATATGGAGCAGTATTATAGTAGTTATATTATTGTAGATAGGAGCAGTATTATAGTAGTTAGATTCTTGTATATAGGAGCACTATTAAAGTATTGTACACAATATAACATTCCTGGTTTGCTGTACTTAGTGTACACGTACATGATCAGCTACACTGACTTCTGACCTCAAAGCTTAAAATTGCTCACACTGATGCAGTTGCTAGATTGTCTGCATTCGTCTGGCCGGGTGTTTGAACATGGTGCTGTGTATAATAATAATTTATTTATTTAATTCTTAATCATACATTTTGTAGTTTTAGTCATTTGTCTAAAACTATTTGATGAAAAGATGAACTGCTGAGTGTTTCCAGAAAATCAGTCCAAGCATTTGTTATTAAAGGGAACCTGTCACCTCGTTTTTTGAGATTGAGATATAAATACTGTTAAATAGGGCCTGCGCTGTGCGTTACTATAGTGTATGTTGTGTCACCTGATTCCCCACCTACGCTGTGCAATACATTACCAAAGTCGCCGTTTTCGCCTGTCAATCAGGCTGGTCAGGTCGGTTGGGCGTGTTCACAGCGCTGTTTCTTCCTCAGCTTTACGTTCGTGGCGTAGTGGTGTCCGCACGTTGAGGTGACTAATCCACTGTGGGCACGTGAACAAGGAGCGCGCGATCTGCGCTATCACCCCCTGTCATCGGTGGGGGCGGCCATCTTCCTGGCGCCGCGCGTGCGCAGATGTAGTGCTCTGCTGCACGGGGCTTCAGGAAAATGGCCGCGGGATGCCGCGCGTGCGCACAAGAGATCGCGGCGGCCATTTTCCCAAAGCCGAGTATACAAACTCGGCTTTGGGAAAATGGCCGCCGCGATCTCTTGTGCGCACGGGGTGACAGGTTCCCTTTAACTTGCCACGGTCACGTTATTGAATATAAATCACATACTGCTTCTCCAGGTGCTCCCGGTTTTCCGTCCTTTCCATCTTTGCCCGTGATGCCCTTAAAAAAGAAAACATTTATTATTATCTTTATGGGAAAAAAAATCCTCCCTTCCAGATGTCCCACAGACATCACCACTATGAAATAATAAGCACTGCCTTATACTTAAAGGAGTTGCACTGGACAGTCCCTACTTTTAAGAAACGTCCCTGGACAGCAAGTTGATGCATGTAGTGCAGGACCAGACAGGTCATCCAAAAGAAAACGTCAATAAATAATGATCCTGAAGAAGGACACCAGCCTCCTCTGTTAACTATTGGCAACATTTCCCAAGGGTGCTTTCACATTGGGTGCTTACGTCCTCGTACAATGGGATTCGGGCGTATGTGCCAGTGGGGCCATAGTGTCACGAACAGACACGGTTTTGTCTGGCGGATGACACAACATATGGACACAATGGGATCATAACGGGAAGAAAGGAAGGTCCTAACGGTTGGGAGCAAGGGATGGAACACCTGCTGACACCAACCTATGCCTGTCCTTTAGATCCCTTAAAGCCCTATGTGGGTCCTCCTCTCCGTCGCCTTCACGTGCCTAGTCCCTGGCTGTCACCTCTACTAATCCTGGATATTGCACTTCCCTGAAGCCCTATGTGGGTTCTCACCTCCGTCACCTTCACATGCCTAGTCCCTGGCTGTCACCTCTACTAACCCTAAATAGTGCACTTAGCTAAAGCCCTATGTGGGTCCACCCCTCTGTTGCCTTCGCATGCCTAGTCCCTGGCTATCACCTCTACTACCCCTGGATAGTGCACTTCCCTAAAGCCCTATGTGGGTCCTCCCCTATGTTGCCTTCACATGCCTGGTCCCTGGCTGTCACTTCTACTAACCCTGGATAGTGCACTTCCCTGAAGCCCTATGTGGGTTCTCACCTCCGTCACCTTCACCTGCCTAGTCCCTGGCTATCACCTCTACTAACCCTGGATAGTGCACTTCCCTGAAGCCCTATGTGGGTTCTCCCCTCCGTCACCTTCCCATGCCTAGTCCCTGGCTGTCACTTCTACTGACCCTGGATAGTGCACTTCTCTGAAGCCCTATGTGGGTCCTCCCCTATGTTGCCTTCACATGCCTGGTCCCTGGCTGTCACTTCTACTAACCCTGGATAGTGCACTTCCCTGAAGCCCTATGTGGGTCCTCCCCTATGTTGCCTTCACATGCCTGGTCCCTGGCTGTCACTTCTACTAACCCTGGATAGTGCACTTCCCTGAAGCCCTATGTGGGTTCTCCCCTCCGTCACCTTCCCATGCCTAGTCCCTGGCTGTCACTTCTACTGACCCTGGATAGTGCACTTCTCTGAAGCCCTATGTGGGTTCTCACCTCCGTCACCTTCACCTGCCTAGTCCCTGGCTATCACCTCTACTAACCCTGGACAGTGCACTTCCCTGAAGCCCTATGTGGGTTCTCCCCTCCGTCACCTTCACATGCCTAGTCCCTGGCTATCACCTCTACTAACCCTAAATAGTGCACTTAGCTAAAGCCCTATGTGGGTCCTCCCCTCCGTTGCCTTCACATGCCTAGTCCCTGGCTGTCACTTTTACTAACCCTTGATAGTGCACTGGCTGCTAAGGATTCTAGCCTCACCAATGCTGAAGATATTACACAGGGAAAGAGCTGAGCTCCAGAGCAGCAGAGTAAATGGCACCAGGATAACAGGACTCTAACAGTGACAATAGCACAGTCACATGAGAGCTCCACACACCTAGCTGGGCTGCATAGAAGAGACTCTATAACCGACGATCAGCTGATGGGTCATGTAACTATTGAACGGGACGTGGAGTGGCTACCAACCAACATCACCTGACCAGCCTAAAAGAAGCTACCAGCAAGAAACTGATATTAACTCTTGCTAGTCCAAAGGAAAAAAAAACTACATTTAAATTCCAGCAGACCCAGAGATGCCGGAAATCCCTAAACGATTCATGACATATAGACAATAATGGTGCCGACATATTGAGCGTGCATTCTGACATGCATCATTTTAAGGAGCGTTTGCCTACTGGAGGCGGACATCCAGATATAGCAGACTGCGCCTAAATATCCGACGTAAGCCTCGATGGGACCAAAGAACGCAATGTGAAAACACCATAATAAAGTACAGTATGTGAAATTTTCTAAACCAATCTCTAATAACAAGTTGTTCTAACCGGTAGTCCTGATATTCCAGGTGGGCCTTTGGGTCCAGGTGGTCCTTCCTTCCCCTGAAATAAACAAAACATGTTTGAAAATTAAAATTGCACAAAACATTTATTATGAAATAAAAAGTCAACTATAGTTCAAGGCGTACTCATGTTATTTCATTTTGTATTAGTTAAAAAGCAAGAAAATAAGCAAGTTTGCATTTGACTTGCTTTTCCTATTTGCTGTCATTTTCCTGCAATGAGAATATCTACCTCCCGCCTTCTCTCAGACTCGCAGCATTGGCAGATCCAGAGCAGTTCTCTAAATCATGTCTCTCATGTTCCTGAGCTCTTACCTTGTCCATATACTGTGAACTTATAAGGAAATGTAGTGATATCAGTGTAGACTCGGAACAAACACTGACAGACCATTAATGGTGGTAACAGAATGAAGCTTCTCACCAGAAATGTCACTCAAGTAGGAGAACCAGTAAGTGAAGTGATTGTAAGAGTTATGAGCTGCTCAGGAGACAACTTCAGACTACCCCTTCCACATCACTATGCATTACAACATTGGGCAATCCTCACGCTGTCCTCCAATACTAATACTATACTGATGCTACCTGTACCTGTTACTATCAGCACAGACACAGTGACAATGACTGATAACTACTCTATAAATAGTAGATAACACAGGATCCACCATTCACAATAGATGATGTCACAGCTCACCTCCTCCTCCTGTACAATGACTGATAACTCCTCTATATATAGTAGATAACTCAGGATCCGCCATTCACAATAGGTGATGTCACAGCTCACCTCCTCCTCCTCCTGTACAATGACTGATAACACCTCTATATACAGTAGATAACTCAGGATCCACCATTCACAATAGGTGATGTCACAGCTCACCTCCTCCTCCTCCTGTACAATGACTGATAACACCTCTATATACAGTAGATAACACAGGATCCACCATTCACAATAGGTGATATCACAGCTCACCTCCTCCCCCTGTATAATGACTGATAACACCTCTTTATACAGTAGATAACACAGGATTCACCATTCACAATAGGTGATGTCACAGCTCACCTCCTCCCCCTGTACAATGACTGATAACACCTCTATATACCTCTTTCCTTGCCTTAGCACAGTAAATTTTGAGTGCAGCCATTGATCTATTTGCTATATGTCTTTTTTGGTTATGCACCAGTTCAGACTAGATTGCTGTTCAGTCAGTTTTCCTATATTTACTATGTACATTTTTTCTGACTTGAACTCCCCGCCCTTCACCATGCTGTGATTTTAATTACATCCAAACACAGTTGGTTCTGAGCTTCCTATATAAGCAGGCTTTACCACGTTATTAGCCATAGGTAAGTGTTCACACTAGGCAGTCAGCTCAGGTACCCATCCGTTCTGAGATTACCTTGACGTTTGGTGGATGGGCTCACAACTTTTGGCCAAATCTTGTGCTAAGAATCTCATGTGTTTTTTTATAAATTCCTAAGCCATTATGCTATTCACATTTCATGTATCGCACACTTCCTTGCCTTAGCACAGTAAATTTTGAGTGCAGCCATTGATCTATTTGCTACAGTAGATAACACAGGATCCACCATTCACAATAGGTGATATCACAGCTCACCTCCTCCTCCTGTACTATGACTGATAACCCCTCTATATATACAGTAGATAACACAGGATCCACCATTCACAATAGGTGATATCACAGCTCACCTCCTCCTCCTGTACAATGACTGATAACCCCTCTATATATACAGTAGATAACACAGGATCCACCATTCACAATAGGTGATGTCACAGCTCACCTCCTCCTGTACAATGACTGATAACTCCTCTATATACAGTAGATAACACAGGATCCACCATTCACAATAGGTGATGTCACAGCTCACCTCCTCCTCCTGTACAATGACTGATAACCCCTCTATATATACAGTAGATAACACAGGATCCACCATTCACAATAGGTGATATCACAGCTCACCTCCTCCTCCTGTACAATGACTGATAACCCCTCTATATATACAGTAGATAACACAGGATCCACCATTTACAATAGGTGATATCACAGCTCACCTCCTCCTCCTGTACAATGACTGATAACCCCTCTATATATACAGTAGATAACACAGGATCCACCATTCACAATAGGTGATGTCACAGCTCACCTCCTCCTCCTGTACAATGACTGATAACACCTCTATATACAGTAGATAACACAGGATCCGCCATTCACAATAGGTGATGTCACAGCTCACCTCCTCCTCCTGTACAATGACTGATAACACCTCTATACAGTAGATAACACAGGATCCACCATTCACAATAGGTGATGTCACAGCTCACCTCCTCCTCCTGTACAATAACTGATAACACCTCTATATACAGTAGATAACACAGGATCCACCATTCACAATAGGTGATGTCACAGCTCACCTCCTCCTCCTCCTGTACAATGACTGATAACACCTCTATATATAGTAGATAACACTGGATCCACCATTCACAATAGGTGATATCACAGCTCACCTCCTCCTGTACAATAACTGATAACACCTCTATATACAGTAGGTAACACAGGATCCACCATTTACAATAGGTGATGTCACAGCTCACCTGCTACATCTCACTTCATAATGACCTTTGTGCAGATTAGACATTGCTCAAAAAATGAATCTATAGATGTGGGATTCAGAGTCTACTGATGCTTATGTCTATGTGGCTTCTGTTTATTCCAGGAAGGGTGAGTCTACTGTAGTATTAGACTTAGTGGACTTGATGTGAAAATTGTTAGATTTGTAAAAAAAAACAACAATGGTTCATTTTGTGGTGATACCTACAGTTTAATATTAGTATCAGATAGCCAGGTCTATAGTTGGACAGGTCATCTACTGTCATTCAAGGGCATTTCTGGACATAAAATGACCCTCATGACCTTAATTTTGGAGACATATAGTCTAAGAAATTCCACTAGAATCTGCCCTGGGGCCTGATAAAAGGTCATCGAGGGCTGTAAATGGCCCTGGGGCCTGAGGTTCCCCACCCTTGCCCTAAGGTCTAATCTGATCATAGCTTATAGTCAGGGTCTGACCCATATCTCCTACTACGGCATCCATTGCAGAGTGGCAATCGCTCAAAACCATCTTCATGGTGCTCATTGCGTTTTTTGTCAACGTTGGACTGGCCAACCATAATTTTAGTAAATCATCTGGAGGGCACATGAGAGATCGAGGGTCTAGCAGAAGACCAACCCATTTGAAGCCAATCACTTTCTAATGGTGGACAGAAGGGATCCCGATGTGGTCATTGGGTCTAGGTTCAAAGATTGTTCAACCACCATGGACGATAGTGTTATAAATGGTCTATGGTAGGCTTCGAGGGTCCTATTAAAGGTTTTATATTAGCACCCAGGACCTTCAAGCTAATGGTGGACCTCAGAATAATATCTTGAATCCAACTTTGCCCATCATCAAGCCTTCCACATCGACATGGCTTTCGCCTTTCCAAAACTCTGGACATGTTTAGAAACTTGGATGATGTCCCCTATGGGCCTTGACATTGACTTTGTGGTTGCCTCCAAACAGCTGAAGATGACTCAGAAACAAAAGGCACGGAAACGTTTTCAGGTAACAATTTTGGGTTGAGGATATGGTCAGCACTGGGTTTTACTGTTTCTTGATATTGCTCTCCTGTAATCACGGCTCATTAGCCAAGTCGCTCTGCTGTTTGCCCTCAATTCCTAGAAGCAATTTTGGTTTTCCTCGTCTCCGTTTCTTCTCGGAATTCAATCAGCGCTCAGCAGTTTCCCGTGGTGACGAGAGCCGTTTCGTCTCAGTAAATCACCTTCCTCCAGACGGTGTTCACAGCGGAAGTCGGACCCTGCCTTCTGGTAGGTGAGAGCACTGGGCAGGGGGTCCAATGTGTTTTCACGTAAACGTGGAGAACACAACCACCCAGAAGGTATTGCAGAAGATTTCAACATTAACTTTCTCGCACTGCCGTTTTTTCTAATCTTCTAGGGATTAATTGTGTAAAATTGCACGGAATCTGGCTGTTTGTTTTGAAAAACTCATTTTTTTTATAACTCTTTATAATATTTAGTGGAAATATTACTTAATTTGTGCATGAAAAATAATGAAAACAGATGCAACGATGGCCCCTATTCATCAAAGTGGTTAGATCAGGAAACTGGTGTAAAACACTTTGAAAAGTCGCAAAAGTTTTATGTAATAAGGAGATGCAAAAATAGGTAGCGACATTTGGCGTTTTCACACCTGACTTAGACCGTTGCGCCAAAATGAGCGGGCTGGGGCGTAGCGAGAGGGATGGGGGGCGCACACTCACTCATTCGCCTTCTCAAAAGTGGCAGCAGTTTTTAGGGCACAAATGTTACTCCAGTTCCCGAAACCCCCTGACAACAATCGAACCAGGGATTCAAGCTTCAGAGGCTAATTTGCATATTCCAGGTGCCTTCTGGGAGAAGCGAAGTCTCCCTAAGCTAGAAGATCGTTGGGTACAGCCGGGACCAGCTGCTTCGAAAGCATCACCAAACCAGGGATTCAAGCTTCAGGAGGCTAATTTGCATATTCCAGGTGCCTTCTGGGAGAAGCGAAGTCTCCCTAAGCTAGAAGATCGTTGGGTACAGCCGGGACCAGCTGCTTCGAAAGCATCACCAAACCAGGGATTCAAGCTTCAGGAGGCTAATTTGCATATTCCAGGTGCCTTCTGGGAGAAGCGAAGTCTCCCTAAGCTAGAAGATCGTTGGGTACAGCCGGGACCAGCTGCTACGAAAGCATCACCAAACCAGGGATTCAAGCTTCAGGAGGCTAATTTGCATATTCCAGGTGCCTTCTGGGAGAAGCGAAGTCTCCCTAAGCTAGAAGATCGTTGGGTACAGCCGGGACCAGCTGCTTCGAAAGCATCACCAAACCAGGGATTCAAGCTTCAGGAGGCTAATTTGCATATTCCAGGTGCCTTCTGGGAGAAGCGAAGTCTCCCTAAGCTAGAAGATCGTTGGGTACAGCCGGGACCAGCTGCTTCGAAAGCATCACCAAACCAGGGATTCAAGCTTCAGGAGGCTAATTTGCATATTCCAGGTGCCTTCTGGGAGAAGCGAAGTCTCCCTAAGCTAGAAGATCGTTGGGTACAGCCGGGACCAGCTGCTTCGAAAGCATCACCAAACCGCGCGCCTTACAGCGCGCGAATTTTTGCCTGTAGGACATTATTGCAAGAGAGCTTGGCTGAGTAGATTACACAAGAAGGAAAACACACAGCAAGTCAGCAGGATCTAGGAGCAACATGGCAGATGTGACAACCTACATGGTGAGCTGCAGCATGTGCTACATGTTCACAGATCGACCAGAAGAAGAATCCAATTTCACCTGTCAGAAGTGTAGACTAGTGGCCCTTTTAGAAGAAAAGGTGCGGGGTCTGGAAGAAAGAATAGCAACTTTGAAACTCATCAAAGAGAATGAAGACTTTCTAGACAGAACAGAAGCATCTCTACTGGTCACAGAAGGTGCAAAAAGTGTCAGAGAACCTCCAAAAGCAGATGAGTGGAAGCATGTGACCAAAAGAAGCAAGAAGACCATGGAGAAATCACCAACCACACAACTGAAGAACCGATATCAAATCTTTGTAGAGGATGAAGATGGCACACCTAAGAATGAAGCAATACCAGCAAGCAAAAAAGAAAAGGGCACACAGCAACAAGTGACAGCAAAAAGTACAGCCAAGAAGCAACGAAGAGTGGTGGTGGTGGGAGACTCACTACTGAGAGGCACCGAAGCAGCCATCTGCAGACCGGACATAACTGCAAGAGAAGTATGCTGCCTTCCAGGTGCGATGATCAAGGATGTGACCGATAGGATACCAAAGCTCTTCAGCTCCAAGGACGTCCACCCATTTCTTCTGATACATGTTGGCACCAATGACACGGCAAGGAAGGACCTACCGACAATCTGCAAGGACTTTGAAGAGTTGGGGAAGAAAGTAAAGGAACTGGATGCACAGGTAGTTTTTTCTTCTATCCTTCCAGTAGACGGGCATGACACCAGGAGATGGAACAGGATCCTTGATGCAAACAACTGGCTAAGACGATGGTGCAGACAACAAGGATTTGGATTCCTGGACCACGGTGTGAATTACTGGTATGATGGACTCCTCGCCAGAGATGGACTACACCTCAACAAACCTGGGAAACACACATTCGCCAGAAGACTCGCTACACTCATCAGGAGGGCGTTAAACTAGAAGAAGAGGGGACGGGAAGAAAAACATTAGACTCGAACAAAGACGACCCAGGAAAACATACTCAGAAGGGAGGTAAGAACATTTCTAAAACAATCCACAGTGAGGAGATTGGAACAAAACAAAATCCTCTAAACTGCATGCTCGCAAACGCCAGAAGCCTGACAAACAAGATGGAAGAACTAGAAGCAGAAATATCTACAGGTAACTTTGACATAGTGGGAATAACCGAGACATGGTTAGATGAAAGCTATGACTGGGCAGTTAACTTACAGGGTTACAGTCTGTTTAGAAAGGATCGTAAAAATCGGAGAGGAGGAGGGGTTTGTCTCTATGTAAAGTCTTGTCTAAAGTCCACTTTAAGGGAGGATATTAGCGAAGGGAATGAGGATGTCGAGTCCATATGGGTTGAAATTCATGGAGGGAAAAATGGTAACAAAATTCTCATTGGGGTCTGTTACAAACCCCCAAATATAACAGAAAGCATGGAAAGTCTACTTCTAAAGCAGATAGATGAAGCTGCAACCCATAATGAGGTCCTGGTTATGGGGGACTTTAACTACCCGGATATTAACTGGGAAACAGAAACCTGTGAAACCCATAAAGGCAACAGGTTTCTGCTAATAACCAAGAAAAATTATCTTTCACAATTGGTGCAGAATCCAACCAGAGGAGCAGCACTTTTAGACCTAATACTATCTAATAGACCTGACAGAATAACAAATCTGCAGGTGGTCGGGCATTTAGGAAATAGCGACCACAATATTGTGCAGTTTCACCTGTCTTTCACTAGGGGGACTTGTCAGGGAGTCACAAAAACATTGAACTTTAGGAAGGCAAAGTTTGAACAGCTTAGAGATGCCCTTAATCTGGTAGACTGGGACAATATCCTCAGAAATGAGAATACAGATAATAAATGGGAAATGTTTAAGAACATCCTAAATAGGCAGTGTAAGCGGTTTATACCTTGTGGGAATAAAAGGACTAGAAATAGGAAAAACCCAATGTGGCTAAACAAAGAAGTAAGACAGGCAATTAACAGTAAAAAGAAAGCATTTGCACTACTAAAGCAGGATGGCACCATTGAAGCTCTAAAAAACTATAGGGAGAAAAATACTTTATCTAAAAAACTAATTAAAGCTGCCAAAAAGGAAACAGAGAAGCACATTGCTAAGGAGAGTAAAACTAATCCCAAACTGTTCTTCAACTATATCAATAGTAAAAGAATAAAAACTGAAAATGTAGGCCCCTTAAAAAATAGTGAGGAAAGAATGGTTGTAGATGACGAGGAAAAAGCTAACATATTAAACACCTTCTTCTCCACGGTATTCACGGTGGAAAATGAAATGCTAGGTGAAATCCCAAGAAACAATGAAAACCCTATATTAAGGGTCACCAATCTAACCCAAGAAGAGGTGCGAAACCGGCTAAATAAGATTAAAATAGATAAATCTCCGGGTCCGGATGGCATACACCCACGAGTACTAAGAGAACTAAGTAATGTAATAGATAAACCATTATTTCTTATTTTTAGTGACTCTATAGCGACAGGGTCTGTTCCGCAGGACTGGCGCATAGCAAATGTGGTGCCAATATTCAAAAAGGGCTCTAAAAGTGAACCTGGAAATTATAGGCCAGTAAGTCTAACCTCTATTGTTGGTAAAATATTTGAAGGGTTTCTGAGGGATGTTATTCTGGATTATCTCAATGAGAATAACTGTTTAACTCCATATCAGCATGGGTTTATGAGAAATCGCTCCTGTCAAACCAATCTAATCAGTTTTTATGAAGAGGTAAGCTGTAGGCTGGACCACGGTGAGTCATTGGACGTGGTATATCTCGATTTTTCCAAAGCGTTTGATACCGTGCCGCACAAGAGGTTGGTACACAAAATGAGAATGCTTGGTCTGGGGGAAAATGTGTGTAAATGGGTTAGTAACTGGCTTAGTGATAGAAAGCAGAGGGTGGTTATAAATGGTATAGTCTCTAACTGGGTCGCTGTGACCAGTGGGGTACCGCAGGGGTCAGTATTGGGACCTGTTCTCTTCAACATATTCATTAATGATCTGGTAGAAGGTTTACACAGTAAAATATCGATATTTGCAGATGATACAAAACTATGTAAAGCAGTTAATACAAGAGAAGATAGTATTCTGCTACAGATGGATCTGGATAAGTTGGAAACTTGGGCTGAAAGGTGGCAGATGAGGTTTAACAATGATAAATGTAAGGTTATACACATGGGAAGAGGGAATCAATATCACCATTACACACTGAACGGGAAACCACTGGGTAAATCTGACAGGGAGAAGGACTTGGGGATCCTAGTTAATGATAAACTTACCTGGAGCAGCCAGTGCCAGGCAGCAGCTGCCAAGGCAAACAGGATCATGGGGTGCATTAAAAGAGGTCTGGATACACATGATGAGAGCATTATACTGCCTCTGTACAAATCCCTAGTTAGACCGCACATGGAGTACTGTGTCCAGTTTTGGGCACCGGTGCTCAGGAAGGATATAATGGAACTAGAGAGAGTACAAAGGAGGGCAACAAAATTAATAAAGGGGATGGGAGAACTACAATACCCAGATAGATTAGCGAAATTAGGATTATTTAGTCTAGAAAAAAGACGACTGAGGGGCGATCTAATAACCATGTATAAGTATATAAGGGGACAATACAAATATCTCGCTGAGGATCTGTTTATATCAAGGAAGGTGACGGGCACAAGGGGGCATTCTTTGCGTCTGGAGGAGAGAAGGTTTTTCCACCAACATAGAAGAGGATTCTTTACTGTTAGGGCAGTGAGAATCTGGAATTGCTTGCCTGAGGAGGTGGTGATGGCGAACTCAGTCGAGGGGTTCAAGAGAGGCCTGGATGTCTTCCTGGAGCAGAACAATATTGTATCATACAATTATTAGGTTCTGTAGAAGGACGTAGATCTGGGTATTTATTATGATGGAATATAGGCTGAACTGGATGGACAAATGTCTTTTTTCGGCCTTACTAACTATGTTACTATGTTACTATGTTACTATGTCAAATTGATTAAGTGCCATGTGACTCTTAAGGAAATCAGCGCAACTTATTAGCTCTGGTCCCTCGTTAAGGCCGGGGTCGCACTAGTGTAGAATACGGACGAGCGCTATGTGAGAACACATCATATACCGCTCGGCTCAGTGTTAGGCCAGTCTCACATGTCCAGATAATTCCGGTACAGGAAAAATCGGTACCGGAATTATCCTTGTCCGTGTGTCCGTGTGCTTACCGTGAACATCAGTGTGGCACACGTGCAGCAGCCGTGTGCCACCCGTGTTCCGACTGGGTACCACACGGAGCGTGCAGGAGACAGCACTAGAGATAAGCGCTGTCCCCTGCATCTGGTGCTGAAGCCGCCATTCATATCTTCTCTCCAGCAGCATTCGCTTGAGAGAAGATATAAAAAATCATTTTTTTTTTTCGTGTTTAAAATAAAGATCCCTGTCCCCACCCCCTGTGCGCCCGCCCGCTGTTACTAAAATATTCACCCGGCTCCCTCGAAGCGTCCTCTCCATGCCGCACCTTCTCCTGTATGAGCGGTCACGTGGTGCCGCCCATTACAGTCATGAATATGTGGCCCCACCCCTATGGGAGGTGGAGCCGCATATTCATGACTGTAATCGGCGGCACCACGTGACCGCTCATACAGGAGAAGCTGGCGCTGAGAGGAAGCTGTGAGGGAGCCGGGTGAGTATTTTATTAACAGCGGCCGGGCGCACAGGGAGTGGGAGGGGGGTGGGGACAGGGATCTTTATTTTAAACACGAAGAAAAAAAAAAAAAGGATTTTTCATATCTTCTCTCAAGCGAACGCTGCTAGAGAGAAGATATGAATGGCGGCTTCAGCACCACGCTGGGGGGACAGCGCTTACTGTAGCGCTGTCTCCTGCATGGCACACGGACTGCACACGGACAGCGTCCGTGTGCAGTACGTGTTTTACACGGACCCATTGACTTTAATGGGTCCGTGTAATCCATGCGCTCCCACGAACACTGACATGTCTCCGTGTTTTGCACACGGACACACGGTCCTTGAAAACACGCTGACATGTGCAGAGACACATTGATTTCAATGTGTCTACGTGAGTCAGTGTCTCCGGTACGTGAGGAAACTGTCACCTCACGTACCGGAGCCACTGACGTGTGAAACAGGTCTTAATCTATGGGGAAGCTCACATCACTGGGTTTTTTCTCAAGCGTATTCTACGTGCAGGTGAAATCGCAGCATGCTGTAATTGTATGCGTATATTGTCCAAGTCTCGCCAATGCAAACCTATGGGTGCGAGAAAAAAAATCAGACAACACACCATCA
Source organism: Ranitomeya imitator (assembly GCF_032444005.1). Taxonomy (NCBI): domain Eukaryota; kingdom Metazoa; phylum Chordata; class Amphibia; order Anura; family Dendrobatidae; genus Ranitomeya; species Ranitomeya imitator. Next base: position 547,563,429 of record NC_091287.1, read on the forward strand.
GTGTGACTTGCGAGAAATAAGCAACCGTTTTCCTAATTTCACCCATTGAGTCATAAAATTCAATGGGCAAAAGCAGTGAGAATTGTAAAGCCATATGCATATCAAATGGAAGCCAAACGGATACATAGGTGCGAGAAAATCACATAATCACATTGCATTACACAAGAACGACCACACGGAGAACACTTGTGAGACTCTTGGCCGAGAAAATCAGACCGATTTTTCATACTTCAAGTGTGACGCCGGCCTAATACTAGCATTCAACAGTCCAGTCTCAATCAACTCACTATTCTGCTGGTGCAGTCACTGTGTACATACATTACATTACTGATCCTGAGTTACATCCTGTATTATACCCCAGAGCTGCACTCATTATTCTGCTGGTGCAGTCACTGTGTACATACATTACATTACTGAACCTGAGTTACATCCTGTATTATACCCCAGAGCTGCACTCACTATTCTGCTGGTGCAGTCACTGTGTACATACATTACATTACTGATCCTGAGTTACATCATGTATTATACCCCAAAGCTGCACTCACTATTGTGCTGGTGCAGTCACTGTGCACATACATTACATTACTGATCCTGAGTTACATCCTGTATTATACCCCAGAGCTGCACTCACTATTCTGCTGGTGCAGTCACTGTGCACATACATTACATTCCTGATCCTGAGTTACATCATGTATTATACCCCAGAGCTGCACTCACTATTCTGCTGGTGCAGTCACCGTGTACATACATTACATTACTGATCCTGAGTTACATCCTGTATTATACCCCAGAGGTGCACTCACTATTCTGCTGGTGCAGTCACTGTGTACATACATTACATTACTGATCCTGACTTACGTCCTGTATTATACCCCAGAGCTGCACTCACTATTCTTCTGGTGCAGTCACTGTGTACATACATTACATTACTGATCCTGAGTTACATCCTGTATTATACTCCAGAGCTGCACTCACTATTCTGCTGGTGCAGTCACCGTGTACATACATTACATTACTGATCCTGAGTTACCTCCTGCATTATACCCAGAGCTGCACTCACTATTCTGCTGGTGCAGTCACTGTGTACATACATTACATTACTGATCCGGAGTTACATCCTGTATTATACTCCAGAGCTGCACTCACTATTCTGCTGGTGCAGTCACCGTGTACATACATTACATTACTGATCCTGACTTACGTCCTGTATTATACTCCAGAGCTGCACTCACTATTCTGCTGCTGCAGTCACTGTGTACATACATTACATTCCTGATCCTGAGTTACCTCCTGTATTATACTCCAGAGCTGCACTCACTATTCTGCTGGTGCAGTCACTGTGTACATACATTACATTACTGATCCTGACTTACGTCCTGTATTATACTCCAGAGCTGCACTCACTATTCTGCTGGTGCAGTCACCATGTACATACATTACATTACTGATCCTGAGTTACCTCCTGCATTATAACCAGAGCTGCACTCACTATTCTGCTGGTGCAGTCACTGTGTACATACATTACATTACTGATCCTGAGTTACATCCTGTATTATACTCCAGAGCTGCACTCACTATTCTGCTAGTGCAATCACTGTGTACATATATTACTGATCCTGAGTTACATCTTGTATTATACTCCAGAGCTGCACTCACTATTCTGCTGGTGCAGTCACTGGGTACATACATTACATTACTAATCCTGAGTTACATCCTGTATTATACTCCAGAGCTGCACTCACTATTCTGCTGGTGCAATCACTGTGTACATATATTACTGATGCTGAGTTACATCTTGTATTATACTCCAGAGCTGCACTCACTATTCTGCTGGTGCAGTCACTGTGTACATACATTACATTACTGATCCTGAGTTACATCCTGTATTATACTCCAGAGCTGCACTCACTATTCTGCTAGTGCAATCACTGTGTACATATATTACTGATCCTGAGTTACATCTTGTATTATACTCCAGAGCTGCACTCACTATTCTGCTGGTGCAGTCACTGTGTACATACATTACATTACTAATCCTGAGTTACATCCTGTATTATACTCCAGAGCTGCACTCACTATTCTGCTGGTGCAATCACTGTGTACATATATTACTGATCCTGAGTTACATCCTGTATTATACTCCAGAGCTGCACTCACTATTCTGCTGGTGCAGTCACTGTGTACATACATTACATTACTGATCCTGAGTTACATCCTGTATTATACTACAGAGCTGCACTCACTATTATGCTGCTGCAGTCACCGTGTACATACATTACATTACTAATCCTGAGTTACCTTCTGTATTATACTCCAGAGCTGCGCTCACTATTCTGGTGGAGGAGTCAGAATTGGTGATAACTTCCAGATCACTGAAGATTGAAACACTTGGATCCCCACGGATTCTGAAATTCAGAATTCTTAATATCCTCATGTGAATGGACTGGTTGATGAGATACAATGACATGTAAAAGTTTGGGCTCCCCTGGTCAAAATTACTGTTATTGTGAACAGTTAAGTAAGTTGAAGCTGAAATTGACACAGTTTGTTTGTATTTTAGGCAAAAAGAAATAAATATATTTTCATCTTTTACATTTTTTTAAAAAATCCTAAAACAAAAATGGGTCGATGCAAAAGTTTTGGCACCCTTCATGATTAGTATCTAGCAGCACCCCTTTTTGAAAGTATCACAGCTAGTAAACGCTTCCTTGTAAAATTCTTCCAGTTCTGTGAGATTCCTGGGTTGTCAGCATGCACTGCTATTTTGAGGTCTAGCCACAGATTTTCAAAGATGTTCAGATCAGGGGACTGTGAGGGCCACTGTAAAACCTTCAGCTTGCGCTTTTTGAGGTCGTCTATTGTGGACTTTGACCTTTGTTTAGGATCATTATCCATTTGTAGAAGCTTTTTTCCAGATTATTATCATTATTATTATTATGTATTATTATAGCGCCATTTATTCCATGGCGCTTTACATGTGAGGAGGGGTATACATAATAAAAACAGGTATAATAATCTTGAACAATACAAGTCACAACTGGTACAGGAGGAGAGAGGACCCTGCCCGCGAGGGCTCACAATCTACAAGGGATGGGTGAGGATACAGTAGGTGAGGATAGAGCTGGTCGTGCAGTGGTTTGGTCGATCGGTTGTTACTGCAGGTTGTAGGCTTGTCGGAAGAGGTAGGTCTTCAGGTTCTATACAACAGATGGTGTTATGTTTGCGTTAAGAATTTATAGAAATGTCATTGAATCTATTCTTCCCTCTTCTTTATTGAGTCTATTCTTCCCCATGCTATTGGCTGCAACACAACCCCAAAGCATGATTGATCCACCCCCATACTTAATGGTTGTCGAGATGTTCTTTTCCTGAACTCCAGTACCCTTTATTCTTCACACATACCTTTGATCAATGTGTCCAAAGAGTTCTACTTTATCCTTATCGGTCCACAGGACTTGTTTCCAAAAGGCATGAGGCTTGTTTAGATGTTCTTTTGCATACTTCTGACAGTTAATCTTATCATGAGGATGCGGGAGGGGTTTTCTTCTGATGACTCTTCCATGAATGCCATGTTTGGGCAGTTTTCTCTGAACAGGAGAACAATGTACCGCAACTAGAGAGTCTGCTAATTCTTTCTGACGGTCTTTTGCAATCAAGAGGAGGTTCTGTTTTGCTTCTCTAGCAATCCTACTAACAGCTCTCACTGAAATTTTGCTTGGTTTTCCAGACCTTATCTTGACCTCCACAGTTCCTGGTAACTGCCATTTCTTAATTACATTTTGAACTGAGGAAAGGGCATATTAAAAATGCTTGGATATCTTCCTATAGCTTTCTCCTACTTTGTGGACCTCCACCCTTTTCATTTTCAGAGTGCTAGGCAGCTGCTTAGAAGAACCCATGGCTTCTGTTTTTTGGCACAAGGTTAGAGGAGGCTGAAGATAATGTCTAAATTTGAGAATATCATTTTAACAAGGACAAGGCATTTTATATAACTGTCATGCTGATTGAGTTGTAAGTGCTGAACGGTTGCTTTCAAAAAGAGCTGGTGCTTGAAATCTTTGCCTTCTTCTGCTAACCATAGCTACATCCAAAGAAACAAGTGAAGCCATCATTGCTTTGCATCAAAAGAGGTTTACAGGCAAGGACATTGCTTGTAAGATTGCACGTGACATAAGTCAAATCATCAAGATCTTCAAAGACAGAGATTAAAATCCTGTGAGGAAGGCTTCATGGCACCCAAGAAAGTCCAGAAACTTCAATGACTGTCTACTAAAGAAGGTTTATCTATGGGATCAGTTCAACACAAGTGTACTGTAGAGATTGCTCAAGTATGGCAGCAGACAGGTGTCACTACATCTGTGGCAAATACTTATGGACGCTACCTGGTGTCAAGAAGGCAGCGACTAAGCCACTTTTCTCTGAGAAAACCATGAAGGACAGACTGACAGATCTGAAAGTACATCGATTGGACTGCAGAGGACTGGGACAAAGTTATTATGTTTAGACTGTTTGGTACTTGTACAAGAATGGTTCTCTGGAGAGGAAACGTGAGCCCTGCCATGAGTCCTGTGTCTGCCACAGTACAGCCTTCTGAGACCATTCATGTGTGGAGGCTTCGCATCCTTAGAGGGGGAACACTAACAATTTTGCCTCAGAACATTGTCAGGAATAAGGAATGGGATCTAAACTTCTCGAAACTATCAAGAAGAAATTTGGTGATGATGCTTTTTCCAACATGATGGAGGCAATGTCACAAGGCAAAAGTGATAACTAAGTGGCTCGGTGAACAAAACATTGACATTTTGGATCCATAGCTCAATCCCATTTAGAACCGTTGGTCGAATCTCAAAAAAAAATGAAAGGACAAAAAACCCCACAGAAATTGTGATAAACTACAACCACTGCCGAGACAACAATAGGTGGTTATCGGTCAGGATTTGGCCTAGAAGCCGATTTCCAGCTGCCGGGGCGAAGAGCAGACGTCTGGAGAAATAAGGGGCAGTGGTGGAAATATTGAGGCTTTACAGAAACTTCGTGTATTTTCCCATAAAAGTTTAGAAACTTATGGAACGCTGATAATTATACTTCAGTAACCATAGAAGCATTTAAGTAAAAGATTTATAAACACCGAAGCTGCAAAATGTGAAAACCAAGATGTGTCTTTCGCAACTTTTGGCCACTAGTGTTCTATCTTGAGACTTCACTGTCCCAATAGCTCCATGAACCGATCCCTCAAAGATTTAAAACAGTCTGCGAAGCTTCTCATGAATATGTCTGTATCTCTAGACACAGATTTTTTTCCCATTTTTCTAATTTCTAAGTAAATGTTCTAATTAGATTTGTCTTTGTATTTTCACCTTTTGGGTCAATGCAATTATTCTCTGTAAAATCGTACAAAGAGCCGCTCTGAATGTGACGTGGCATTTCAATTTATTTTATAATAGGAGCCAATTGTGTGACTTTAGGAATCTGATCTTCAGCACCAGAAGTCATTTGTGGATTGGAGAAACTTTCCTTTAATATTTCAGACTGAGATGTTAGACACTGGACAACACGTCGGTTCTTTCACTCATCTTCAGCATTGTTGAAAATCCCCCCATCTTCCAATTCACTAAATCTTCAGGGTCCTTGTGGGCATGACCTTTTCTTGTATTTTTTATTTTTTTTATTTTTATGATCGTTGTTACTAACTACCTGCTACTTTATGATGGAGGTTCTCTAATGATTTGAGTTCCTTATTGTCCTGGAGCTAATTCTTTCAAACTTCTCATTTCCACTTGACTTCATCTTCTTCTCCATTATTCTCCTCCCCATTCATTACTTGGCCTTGACCTGTCAGCTGGATCATCTCAAGGGGCAGTAATAGGGACACATACGGCAGCAGCGGCTCAGTATTGGAGTATCAGCTACAGTAATAGGGACACATACGGCAGCAGCGGCTCAGTATTGGGGTATCAGCTACAGTAATAGGGACACATACGGCAGCAGCGGCTCAGTATTGGGGTATCAGGGGCAGTAATAGGGACACATACAGCAGCAGCAGCTCAGTATTGGGGTATCAGGTGTAGTAATAGGGACACATATGGCAGCAGCGGCTCAGTATTGGGGTATCAGGTACAGTAATAGGGACACATATGGCAGCAGCGGCTCAGTATTGGGGTATCAGGTGCAGTAATAGGGACACATACGGCAGCAGCGGCTCAGTATTGGGGTATCAGGTACGGTAATAGGGACACATATGGCAGCAGCGGCTCAGTATTGGGGTATCAGGGGCAGTAATAGGGACACATTCGGCAGCAGCGGCTCAGTATTGGGGTATCAGGTGCAGTAATAGGGACACATACGGCAGCAGCGGTTCAGTATTGGGGTATCAGGGGCAGTAATAGGGACACATACGGCAGCAGCGGCTCAGTATTGGGGTATCAGGTGCAGTAATAGGGACACATACGACAGCAGCGGCTCAGGATTGGGGTATCAGGGGCAGTAATAGGGACACATACGGCAGCAGAGGCTCAGTATTGGGGTATCAGGGGGAGTAATAGGGACACATACGGCAGCAGTGGCTCAGTATTGGGATATCAGGTGCAGTAATATGGACACATACGGCAGCAGCGGCTCAGTATTGGGGTATCAGGTGCAGTAATAGGGACACATACGGCAGCAGCGGCTCAGTATTGGGGTATCAGGTGCAGTAATAGGGACACATACGGCAGCAGCGGCTCAGTATTGGGGTATCAGGTGCAGTAATAGGGACACATACGGCAGCAGCGGCTCAGTATTGGGGTATCAGGTGCAGTAATAGGGACACATACGGCAGCAGCGGCTCAGCATTGGGATATCAGGGGCAGTAATAGGGACACATACGGCAGCAGCGGCTCAGTATTGGGTATCAGGTGCAGTAATAGGGACACATACGGCAGCAGCGGCTCAGTATTGGGGTATCAGGTGCAGTAATAGGGACACATACGGCAGCAGCGGCTCAGTATTGGGGTATCAGGTGCAGTAATAGGGACACGTACAGCAGCAGAGGCTCAGTATTGGGGTATCAGGTGCAGTAATAGGGACACATACGGCAGCAGCGGCTCAGTATTGGGGTATCAGGTGCAGTAATAGGGTCACATACGTCAGCAGCGGCTCAGTATTGGGGTATCAGGTGCAGTAATAGGGACACATACGGCAGCAGCAGCTCAGTATTGGGGTATCAGGTGCAGTAATAGGGACACATACGGCAGCAGCGGCTCAGTATTGGGGTATCAGGTGCAGTAATAGGGACACATACGGCAGCAGCGGCTCAGTATTGGAGTATCAGGGGCAGTAATAGGGACACATACGGCAGCAGCGGCTCAGTATTGGGGTATCAGATGCAGTAATAGGGACACATACGGCAGCAGCGGCTCAGTATTGGGGTATCAGGTGCAGTAATAGGGACACATACGGCAGCGGCTCAGTATTGGGGTATCAGGGGCAGTAATAGGGACACATACAGCAGCAGAGGCTCAGTATTGGGGTATCAGGTGCAGTAATAGGGACACATACGACAGCAGCGGCTCAGTATTGGGGTATCAGGTGCAGTAATAGGGACACATACGGCAGCAGCGGCTCAGTATTGGGGTATCAGGTGCAGTAATAGGGACACATACGGCAGCAGCGGCTCAGTATTGGAGTATCAGGGGCAGTAATAGGGACACATACGGCAGCAGCGGCTCAGTATTGGGGTATCAGGTGCAGTAATAGGGACACATACGGCAGCGGCACAGTATTGGGGTATCAGGGGCAGTAATAGGGACACATACAGCAGCAGAGGCTCAGTATTGGGGTATCAGGTGCAGTAATAGGGACACATACGGCAGCAGCGGCTCAGTATTGGGGTATCAGGTGCAGTAATAGGGACACATACGGCAGCAGCGGCACAGTATTGGGGTATCAGGTGCAGTAATACGGTCACATACGACAGCAGCGGCTCAGTATTGGGGTATCAGGTGCAGTAATAGGGACACATACGGCAGCAGCGGTTCAGTATTGGGACATCAGGGGCAGTAATAGGGACACATACGGCAGCAGCGGCTCAGTATTGGGGTATCAGGTGCAGTAATAGGGACACATACGGCAGCAGCAGCAGCTCACTATTGGGATATCAGGTGCAGTAATAGGGACACATACGGCAGCAGTGGCTCAGTTTTGGGTATCAGGTGCAGTAATAGGGACACATACGGCAGCAGAGGCTCAGTATTGGGGTATCAGGGGCAGTAATAGGGACACATATGGCAGCAGAGGCTCAGTATTGGGGTATCAGGTGCAGTAATAGGGTCACATACACTAGCAGCGGTTCAGTATTGGGGTATCAGGTGCAGTAATAGGGACACATACGGCAGCAGCGGCTCAGTATTGGGGTATCAGGTGCAGTAATAGGGACACATACGGCAGCAGCGGCTCAGTATTGGGGTATCAGGTGCAGTAATAGGGACACATACGGCAGCAGCGGCTCAGTATTGGGGTATCAGGTGCAGTAATAGGGACACATACGGCAGCAGCGGCTCAGTATTGAGGTATCAGGAGCAGTAATAGGGACACATACGGCAGCAGCGGCTCAGTATTGGGGTATCAGGTGTAGTAATAGGGTCACATACGGCAGCAGCGGCTCAGTATTGGGTATCAGGGGCAGTAATAGGGACACATACGGCAGCAGCGGCTCAGTATTGGGGTATCAGGTGCAGTAATAGGGACACATACGGCAGCAGCGGCTCAGTATTGGGGTATCAGGTGCAGTAATAGGGACACATACGGCAGCAGCGGCTCAGTATTGGGGTATCAGGAGCAGTAATAGGGACACATACGGCAGCAGCGGCTCAGTATTGGGGTATCAGGTGCAGTAATAGGGACACATATGGCAGCAGCAGCTCAGTATTGGGGTATCAGGTGCAGTAATAGGGACACATACGGCAGCAGTGGCTCAGTATTGGGATATCAGGGGCAGTAATAGGGTCACATACGGCAGCAGCGGCTCAGTATTGGGTTATCAGGTGCAGTAATAGGGACACATACGACAGCAGCGGCTCAGTATTGGGGTATCAGGTGCAGTAATAGGGACACATACGGCAGCAGCGGCTCAGTATTGGGGTATCAGGTGCAGTAATAGGGACACATATGGCAGCAGCAGCTCAGTATTGGGGTATCAGGGGCAGTAATAGGGACACATACGGCAGCAGCGGCTCAGTATTGGGGTATCAGGTGCAGTAATAGGGACACATACGGCAGCAGCGGCTCAGTATTGGTGTATCAGGGGCAGTAATAGGGACACATACGTCAGCAGCGGCTCAGTATTGGGGTATCAGGTGCAGTAATAGGGACACATATGGCAGCAGCAGCTCAGAATTGGGGTATCAGGTGCAGTAATAAGGACACATACGGCAGCAGCGGCTCAGTATTGGGGTATCAGGTGTAGTAATAGGGACACATATGGCAGCAGCGGCTCAGTATTGGTGTATCAGGTGCAGTAATAGGGTCACATACGTCAGCAGCGGCTCAGTATTGGGGTATCAGGTGCAGTAATAGGGACACATACGGCAGCAGCGGCTCAGTATTGGGGTATCAGGTGCAGTAATAGGGACACATACGGCAGCAGCGGCTCAGTATTGGGGCATCAGGGGCAGTAATAGGGACACATATGGCAGCAGCGGCTCAGTATTGGGGCATCAGGGGCAGTAATAGGGACACATATGTTAGCAGTGGCTCAGTATTGGGGTATCAGGGGCAGTAATAGGGACACATACGTCAGCAGTGGCTCAGTATTGGGGTATCAAGTGCAGTAATAGGGACACATACGGCAGCAGCGGTTCAGTATTGGGGTATCAGGTGCAGTAATAGGGACACATACGGCAGCAGCGGTTCAGTATTGGGGTATCAGGGGCAGTAATAGGGACACATACGGCAGCAGCGGCTCAGTATTGGGGTATCAGGTTCAGTAATAGGGACACATACGACAGCAGCGGCTCAGTATTGGGGTATCAGGGGCAGTAATAGGGACACATACGGCAGCAGAGGCTCAGTATTGGGGTATCAGGGGGAGTAATAGGGACACATACGGCAGCAGCGGCTCAGTATTGGGGTATCAGGTGCAGTAATAGGGACACATACGGCAGCAGCGGCTCAGTATTGGGGTATCAGGTGCAGTAATAGGGACACATACGGCAGCAGCGGCTCAGCATTGGGATATCAGGGGCAGAAATAGGGACACATACGGCAGCAGCGGCTCAGTATTGGGGTATCAGGGGCAGTAATAGGGACACATACGGCAGCAGCGGCTCAGTATTGGGGTATCAGGTGTAGTAATAGGGACACATACGGCAGCAGCGGTTCAGTATTGGGGTATCAGGTGCAGTAATAGGGACACATACGGCAGCAGCGGCTCAGTATTGGAGTATCAGGTGCAGTAATAGGGACACATACGGCAGCAGCGGCTCAGTATTGGAGTATCAGGTGCAGTAATAGGGACACATACGGCAGCAGCGGCTCAGTATTGGGTATCAGGTGCAGTAATAGGGACACATACGGCAGCAGCGGCTCAGTATTGGGGTATCAGGTGCAGTAATAGGGACACATACGGCAGCAGCGGCTCAGTATTGGGGTATCAGGTGCAGTAATAGGGACACATACGGCAGCAGCGGCTCAGTATTGGGGTATCAGGGGCAGTAATAGGGACATACGGCAGCAGTGGCTCAGTATTGGGGTATCAGGGGGAGTAATAGGGTCACATATGGCAGCAGCGGCTCAGTATTGGGGTATCAGGTGTAGTAATAGGGACACATATGGCAGCAGCGGCTCAGTATTGGGGTATCAGGTGCAGTAATAGGGACACATACGGCAGCAGCGGCTCAGTATTGGAGTATCAGGTGCAGTAATAGGGACACATACGGCAGCAGCGGCTCAGTATTGGGTATCAGGTGCAGTAATAGGGACACATACAGCAGCAGCGGCTCAGTATTGGGGTATCAGGTGCAGTAATAGGGACACATACGGCAGCAGCGGCTCAGTATTGGGGTATCAGGTGCAGTAATAGGGACACATACGGCAGCAGCGGCTCAGTATTGGGGTATCAGGGGGAGTAATAGGGTCACATATGGCAGCAGCGGCTCAGTATTGGGGTATCAGGTGTAGTAATAGGGACACATATGGCAGCAGCGGCTCAGTATTGGGGTATCAGGTGCAGTAATAGGGACACATATGGCAGCAGCGGCTCAGTATTGGGGTATCAGGTGCAGTAATAGGGACACATACGGCAGCAGAGGCTCAGTATTGGGGTATCAGGTGCAGTAATAGGGACACATACGGCAGCAGTGGCTCAGTATTGGGGTATCAGGTGCAGTAATAGGGACACATACAGCAGCAGCGGCTCAGTATTGGGGTATCAGATGCAGTAATAGGGACACATACGGCAGCAGCGGCTCAGTATTGGGGTATCAGATGCAGTAATAGGGACACATACGGCAGCAGCGGCTCAGTATTGGGGTATCAGGTGCAGTAATAGGGACACATACGGCAGCGGCTCAGTATTGGGGTATCAGGGGCAGTAATAGGGACACATACAGCAGCAGAGGCTCAGTATTGGGGTATCAGGTGCAGTAATAGGGACACATACGGCAGCAGCGGCTCAGTATTGGGGTATCAGGTGCAGTAATAGGGACACATACGGCAGCAGCGGCTCAGTATTGGAGTATCAGGTGCAGTAATAGGGACACATACGGCAGCAGCGGCTCAGTATTGGAGTATCAGGTGCAGTAATAGGGACACATACGGCAGCAGCGGCTCAGTATTGGGGTATCAGGTGCAGTAATAGGGACACATACGGCAGCGGCTCAGTATTGGGGTATCAGGGGCAGTAATAGGGACACATACAGCAGCAGAGGCTCAGTATTGGGGTATCAGGTGCAGTAATAGGGACACATACGGCAGCAGCGGCTCAGTATTGGGGTATCAGGTGCAGTAATAGGGACACATACGGCAGCAGCTGCTCAGTATTGGGGTATCAGGGGCAGTAATAGGGACACATACGGCAGCAGCGGCACAGTATTGGGGTATCAGGTGCAGTAATACGGTCACATACGACAGCAGCGGCTCAGTATTGGGGTATCAGGTGCAGTAATAGGGACACATACGGCAGCAGCGGCTCAGTATTGGGGTATCAGGTGCAGTAATAGGGACACATACGGCAGCAGCGGTTCAGTATTGGGACATCAGGGGCAGTAATAGGGACACATACGGCAGCAGTGGCTCAGTTTTGGGTATCAGGTGCAGTAATAGGGACACATACGGCAGCAGAGGCTCAGTATTGGGGTATCAGGGGCAGTAATAGGGACACATACGGCAGCAGAGGCTCAGTATTGGGGTATCAGGTGCAGTAATAGGGTCACATACACTAGCAGCGGTTCAGTATTGGGGTATCAGGTGCAGTAATAGGGACACATACGGCAGCAGCGGCTCAGTATTGGGGTATCAGGTGCAGTAATAGGGACACATACGGCAGCAGCGGCTCAGTATTGGGGTATCAGGTGTAGTAATAGGGTCACATACGGCAGCAGCGGCTCAGTATTGGGGTATCAGGTGCAGTAATAGGGACACATACGACAGCAGCGGTTCAGTATTGGGTTATCGGGGCAGTAATAGGGACACAAACGGCAGCAGCGGCTCAGTATTGGGGTATCAGGTGTAGTAATAGGGTCACATACGGCAGCAGCGGCTCAGTATTGGGGTATCAGGGGCAGTAATAGGGACACATACGGCAGCAGCGGCTCTGTATTGGGGTATCAGGGGCAGTTATAGGGACACATAGGGCGGCAGCGGCTCAGTATTGGGGTATCAGGGGCAGTAATAGGGACACATACGGCAGCAGCGGCTCAGTATTGGGGTATCAGGGGCAGTAATAGGGTCACATACGGCAGCAGCGGCTCAGTATTGGGGTATCAGGTGCAGTAATAGGGACACATACGGCAGCAGCGGCTCAGTATTGGGGTATCAGGTGCAGTAATAGGGACACATACGGCAGCAGCGGCTCAGTATTGGGGTATCAGGTGCAGTAATAGGGACACATACGACAGCAGCGGCTCAGTATTGGGGTATCAGGTGCAGTAATAGGGTCACATACGGCAGCAGCAGCAGCTCACTATTGGGATATCAGGTGCAGTAATAGGGACACATACGGCAGCAGAGGCTCAGTATTGGGGTATCAGGTGCAGTAATAGGGACACATATGGCAGCAGCGGCTCAGTATTGGGGTATCAGGTGCAGTAATAGGGACACATAGGGCAGGAGAGGCTCAGTATTGGGGTATCAGGGGCAGTAATAGGGACACATACGGCAGCAGCGGCTCAGTATTGGGGTATCAGGTGCAGTAATAGGGACACATAGGGCAGGAGAGGCTCAGTATTGGGGTATCAGGTGCAGTAATAGGGACACATACGGCAGGAGAGGCTCAGTATTGGGGTATCAGGTGCAGTAATAGGGACACATACGGCAGGAGAGGCTCAGTATTGGAGTATCAGGTGCAGTAATAGGGACACATAGGGCAGGAGAGGCTCAGTATTGGGGTATCAGGTGCAGTAATAGGGACACATACGGCAGCAGCGGCTCAGTATTGGGGTATCAGGTGCAGTAATAGGGACACATATGGCAGCAGCGGCTCAGTATTGGGGTATCAGGGGCAGTAATAGGGACACATACGGCAGCAGCGGCTCAGTATTGGGGTATCAGGGGCAGTAATAGGGACACATACGGCAGCAGCGGCTCAGTATTGGGGTATCAGGTGCAGTAATAGGGACACATACGACAGCAGCGGCTCAGTATTGGGGTATCAGTGGCAGTAATAGGGACACATACGGCAGCAGCGGCTCAGTATTGGGATATCAGGTGCAGTAATAGGGACACATACGGCAGCAGTGGCTCAGTATTGCGGTATCAGGTGCAGTAATAGGGACACATACGTCAGCAGCGGCTCAGTATTGGTGTATCAGGGGCAGTAATAGGGTCACATACGTCAGCAGCGGCTCAGTATTGGGGTATCAGGTGCAGTAATAGGGACACATACGTCAGCAGCGGCTCAGTATTGCGGTATCAGGTGCAGTAATAGGGACACATACGTCAGCAGCGGCTCAGTATTGGTGTATCAGGGGCAGTAATAGGGTCACATACGTCAGCAGCGGCTCAGTATTGGGGTATCAGGTGCAGTAATAGGGACACATACGGCAGCAGCAGCTCAGTATTGGGGTATCAGGTGCAGTAATAGGGACACATACGGCAGCAGCGGCTCAGTACTGGGGTATCAGGTGCAGTAATAGGGTCACATACGACAGCAGCGGTTCAGTATTGGGGTATCGGGGCAGTAATAGGGACACAAACGGCAGCAGCGGCTCAGTATTGGGGTATCAGGGGCAGTAATACGGACACATATGGCAGCAGCGGCTCTGTATTGGGGTATCAGGGGCAGTTATAGGGACACATAGGGCGGCAGCGGCTCAGTATTGGGGTATCAGGGGCAGTAATAGGGACACATACGGCAGCAGTGGCTCAGTATTGGGGTATCAGGGGCAGTAATAGGGACACATACGACAGCAGCGGCTCAGTACTGGGGTATCAGGTGCAGAAATAGGGACACATACGGCAGCAGCGGCTCAGTATTGGGGTATCAGGGGCAGTAATAGGGACACATACGGCAGCAGCGGCTCAGTATTGGGGTATCAGGTGCAGTAATAGGGACACATTCGACAGCAGCAGCTCAGTATTGGGGTATCAGGTGCAGTAATAGGGACACATACGGCAGCAGCGGCTCAGTATTGGGGTATCAGGAGCAGTAATAGGGACACATACGGCAGCAGCGGCTCAGTATTGGGGTATCACGGGCAGTAATAGGGACACATACGGCAGCAGCGGCTCAGTATTGGGGTATCAGGGGCAGTAATAGGGACACATTCGACAGCAGCGGCTCAGTATTGGGGTACCAGGTGCAGTAATAGGGACACATACGGCAGCAGCGGCTCAGTATTGGGGTATCAGGAGCAGTAATAGGGACACATACGGCAGCAGCGGCTCAGTACTGGGGTATCAGGTGCAGTAATAGGGTCACATACGGCAGCAGTGGCTCAGTTTTGGGTATCAGGTGCAGTAATAGGGACACATTTGGCAGCAGCGGCTCAGTATTGGGGTATCAGGTGCAGTAATAGGGACACATACGACAGCAGCGGCTCAGTACTGGGGTATCAGGTGCAGTAATAGGGACACATACGGCAGCAGCGGCTCAGTATTGGGGTATAAGGTGCAGTAATAAGGACACATACGGCAGCAGCGGCTCAGTATTGGGGTATCAGGGGCAGTAATAGGGACACATACGGCAGCAGCGGCTCAGTATTGGGGTATCAGGTGCAGTAATAGGGACACATATGGCAGCAGCGGCTCAGTATTGGGGTATCAGGGGGAGTAATAGGGACACATACGGCAGCAGAGGCTCAGTATTGGGGTATCAGGTGCAGTAATAAGGACACATACGGCAGCAGCGGCTCAGTATTGGGGTATCAGGGGCAGTAATAGGGACACATACGGCAGCAGCGGCTCAGTATTGGGGTATCAGGTGCAGTAATAGGGACACATACGGCAGGAGAGGCTCAGTATTGGGGTATCAGGGGCAGTAATAGGGACACATACGGCAGCAGCGGCTCAGTATTGGGGTATCAGGTGTAGTAATAGGGACACATACGGCAGCAGCGGCTCAGTATTGGGGTATCAGGGGCAGTAATAGGGACACATACGGCAGCAGCGGTTCAGTATTGGGGTATCAGGTGCAGTAATAGGGACACATACGGCAGCAGCGGCTCAGTATTGGGGTATCAGGTGCAGTAATAGGGACACATACGGCAGCAGTGGCTCAGTATTGGGGTATCAGGGGGAGTAATAGGGACACATACGGCAGCAGTAGAGGCTCAGTATTGGGGTATCAGGGGCAGTAATAGGGACACATACGGCAGCAGTAGCGGCTCAGTATTGGGGTATCAGGTGCAGTAATAGGGAAACATACGGCAGCAGCGGTTCAGTATTGGGGTATCAGGTGCAGTAATAGGGACACATACGGCAGCAGCGGCTCAGTATTGGGGTATCAGGTGCAGTAATAGGGACACATACGGCAGCAGCGGCTCAGTATTGGGGTATCAGGGGGAGTAATAGGGTCACATATGGCAGCAGCGGCTCAGTATTGGGGTATCAGGTGTAGTAATAGGGACACATATGGCAGCAGCGACTCAGTATTGGGGTATCAGGTGCAGTAATAGGGACACATATGGCAGCAGCGGCTCAGTATTGGGGTATCAGGTGCAGTAATAGGGACACATACGGCAGCAGAGGCTCAGTATTGGGGTATCAGGTGCAGTAATAGGGACACATACGGCAGCAGTGGCTCAGTATTGGGGTATCAGGTGCAGTA
The DNA here is from genome assembly GCF_032444005.1 of Ranitomeya imitator. Lineage (NCBI taxonomy): Eukaryota > Metazoa > Chordata > Amphibia > Anura > Dendrobatidae > Ranitomeya > Ranitomeya imitator. The sequence goes on from NC_091287.1 coordinate 547,579,888, forward strand.
ATAGGGACACATACAGCAGCAGCGGCTCAGTATTGGGGTATCAGATGCAGTAATAGGGACACATACGGCAGCAGCGGCTCAGTATTGGGGTATCAGGTGCAGTAATAGGGACACATACGGCAGCGGCTCAGTATTGGGGTATCAGGGGCAGTAATAGGGACACATACAGCAGCAGAGGCTCAGTATTGGGGTATCAGGTGCAGTAATAGGGACACATACGGCAGCAGCGGCTCAGTATTGGGGTATCAGGTGCAGTAATAGGGACACATACGGCAGCAGCGGCTCAGTATTGGAGTATCAGGTGCAGTAATAGGGACACATACGGCAGCAGCGGCTCAGTATTGGAGTATCAGGTGCAGTAATAGGGACACATACGGCAGCAGCGGCTCAGTATTGGGGTATCAGGTGCAGTAATACGGTCACATACGACAGCAGCGGCTCAGTATTGGGGTATCAGGTGCAGTAATAGGGACACATATGGCAGCAGCGGCTCAGTATTGGGGTATCAAGTGCAGTAATAGGGACACATACGGCAGCAGCGGCTCAGTATTGGGGTATCAGGTGCAGTAATAGGGACACATACGGCAGCAGCGGCTCAGTATTGGGGTATCAGGTGCAGTAATAGGGACACATACGGCAGCAGCGGCTCAGTATTGGGGTATCAGGTGCAGTAATAGGGACACATACGGCAGCAGCGGCTCAGTATTGAGGTATCAGGAGCAGTAATAGGGACACATACGGCAGCAGCGGCTCAGTATTGGGGTATCAGGTGTAGTAATAGGGTCACATACGGCAGCAGCGGCTCAGTATTGGGTATCAGGGGCAGTAATAGGGACACATACGGCAGCAGCGGCTCAGTATTGGGGTATCAGGAGCAGTAATAGGGACACATACGGCAGCAGCGGCTCAGTATTGGGGTATCAGGGGCAGTAATAGGGACACATACGGCAGCAGCAGCTCAGTATTGGGGTATCAGGTGCAGTAATAAGGACACATACGGCAGCAGCGGCTCAGTATTGAGGTATCAGGGGCAGTAATAGGGACACATACGGCAGCAGCGGCTCAGTATTGGGGTATCAGGAGCAGTAATAGGGACACACACGGCAGCAGCGGCTCAGTATTGGGGTATCAGGGGCAGTAATAGGGACACATACGGCAGCAGCGGCTCAGTATTCGGGTATTAGGAGCAGTAATAGGGACACATACGGCAGCAGCGGCTCAGTATTCGGGTATTAGGAGCAGTAATAGGGACACATACGGCAGCAGCGGCTCAGTATTGGGGTATCAGGTGCAGTAATAGGGACACATACGGCAGCAGCGGCTCAGTATTGGGGTATCAGGTGCAGTAATAGGGACACATATGGCAGCAGCAGCTCAGTATTGGGGTATCAGGGGCAGTAATAGGGACACATACGGCAGCAGCGGCACAGTATTGGGGTATCAGGTGTAGTAATAGGGACACATATGGCAGCAGCGGCTCAGTATTGGTGTATCAGGGGCAGTAATAGGGACACATACGTCAGCAGCGGCTCAGTATTGGGGTATCAGGTGCAGTAATAGGGACACATATGGCAGCAGCGGCTCAGTATTGGGGTATCAGGGGCAGTAATAGGGTCACATATGTCAGCAGCGGCTCAGTATTGGGGTGTCAGGTGCAGTAATAGGGACACATATGGCAGCAGCAGCTCAGAATTGGGGTATCAGGTGCAGTAATAAGGACACATACGGCAGCAGCGGCTCAGTATTGGGGTATCAGGGGCAGTAATAGGGACACATACGGCAGCAGTGGCTCAGTATTGGGGTATCAGGGGCAGTAATAGGGACACATACGACAGCAGCGGCTCAGTACTGGGGTATCAGGTGCAGAAATAGGGACACATACGGCAGCAGCGGCTCAGTATTGGGGTATCAGGGGCAGTAATAGGGACACATACGGCAGCAGCGGCTCAGTATTGGGGTATCAGGTGCAGTAATAGGGACACATTCGACAGCAGCAGCTCAGTATTGGGGTATCAGGTGCAGTAATAGGGACACATACGGCAGCAGCGGCTCAGTATTGGGGTATCAGGAGCAGTAATAGGGACACATACGGCAGCAGCGGCTCAGTATTGGGGTATCACGGGCAGTAATAGGGACACATACGGCAGCAGCGGCTCAGTATTGGGGTATCAGGGGCAGTAATAGGGACACATTCGACAGCAGCGGCTCAGTATTGGGGTACCAGGTGCAGTAATAGGGACACATACGGCAGCAGCGGCTCAGTATTGGGGTATCAGGAGCAGTAATAGGGACACATACGGCAGCAGCGGCTCAGTACTGGGGTATCAGGTGCAGTAATAGGGTCACATACGGCAGCAGTGGCTCAGTTTTGGGTATCAGGTGCAGTAATAGGGACACATTTGGCAGCAGCGGCTCAGTATTGGGGTATCAGGTGCAGTAATAGGGACACATACGACAGCAGCGGCTCAGTACTGGGGTATTAGGTGCAGTAATAGGGACACATACGGCAGCAGCGGCTCAGTATTGGGGTATAAGGTGCAGTAATAAGGACACATACGGCAGCAGCGGCTCAGTATTGGGGTATCAGGGGCAGTAATAGGGACACATACGGCAGCAGCGGCTCAGTATTGGGGTATCAGGTGCAGTAATAGGGACACATATGGCAGCAGCGGCTCAGTATTGGGGTATCAGGGGGAGTAATAGGGACACATACGGCAGCAGAGGCTCAGTATTGGGGTATCAGGTGCAGTAATAAGGACACATACGGCAGCAGCGGCTCAGTATTGGGGTATCAGGGGCAGTAATAGGGACACATACGGCAGCAGCGGCTCAGTATTGGGGTATCAGGTGCAGTAATAGGGACACATACGGCAGGAGAGGCTCAGTATTGGGGTATCAGGGGCAGTAATAGGGACACATACGGCAGCAGCGGCTCAGTATTGGGGTATCAGGTGTAGTAATAGGGACACATACGGCAGCAGCGGCTCAGTATTGGGGTATCAGGGGCAGTAATAGGGACACATACGGCAGCAGCGGTTCAGTATTGGGGTATCAGGTGCAGTAATAGGGACACATACGGCAGCAGCGGCTCAGTATTGGGGTATCAGGTGCAGTAATAGGGACACATACGGCAGCAGTGGCTCAGTATTGGGGTATCAGGGGGAGTAATAGGGACACATACGGCAGCAGTAGAGGCTCAGTATTGGGGTATCAGGGGCAGTAATAGGGACACATACGGCAGCAGTAGCGGCTCAGTATTGGGGTATCAGGTGCAGTAATAGGGAAACATACGGCAGCAGCGGTTCAGTATTGGGGTATCAGGTGCAGTAATAGGGACACATACGGCAGCAGCGGCTCAGTATTGGGGTATCAGGTGCAGTAATAGGGACACATACGGCAGCAGCGGCTCAGTATTGGGGTATCAGGGGGAGTAATAGGGTCACATATGGCAGCAGCGGCTCAGTATTGGGGTATCAGGTGTAGTAATAGGGACACATATGGCAGCAGCGGCTCAGTATTGGGGTATCAGGTGCAGTAATAGGGACACATATGGCAGCAGCGGCTCAGTATTGGGGTATCAGGTGCAGTAATAGGGACACATACGGCAGCAGAGGCTCAGTATTGGGGTATCAGGTGCAGTAATAGGGACACATACGGCAGCAGTGGCTCAGTATTGGGGTATCAGGTGCAGTAATAGGGACACATACAGCAGCAGCGGCTCAGTATTGGGGTATCAGATGCAGTAATAGGGACACATACGGCAGCAGCGGCTCAGTATTGGGGTATCAGGTGCAGTAATAGGGACACATACGGCAGCGGCTCAGTATTGGGGTATCAGGGGCAGTAATAGGGACACATACAGCAGCAGAGGCTCAGTATTGGGGTATCAGGTGCAGTAATAGGGACACATACGGCAGCAGCGGCTCAGTATTGGGGTATCAGGTGCAGTAATAGGGACACATACGGCAGCAGCGGCTCAGTATTGGAGTATCAGGTGCAGTAATAGGGACACATACGGCAGCAGCGGCTCAGTATTGGAGTATCAGGTGCAGTAATAGGGACACATACGGCAGCAGCGGCTCAGTATTGGGGTATCAGGTGCAGTAATAGGGACACATACGGCAGCGGCTCAGTATTGGGGTATCAGGGGCAGTAATAGGGACACATACAGCAGCAGAGGCTCAGTATTGGGGTATCAGGTGCAGTAATAGGGACACATACGGCAGCAGCGGCTCAGTATTGGGGTATCAGGTGCAGTAATAGGGACACATACGGCAGCAGCTGCTCAGTATTGGGGTATCAGGGGCAGTAATAGGGACACATACGGCAGCAGCGGCACAGTATTGGGGTATCAGGTGCAGTAATACGGTCACATACGACAGCAGCGGCTCAGTATTGGGGTATCAGGTGCAGTAATAGGGACACATACGGCAGCAGCGGCTCAGTATTGGGGTATCAGGTGCAGTAATAGGGACACATACGGCAGCAGCGGTTCAGTATTGGGACATCAGGGGCAGTAATAGGGACACATACGGCAGCAGTGGCTCAGTTTTGGGTATCAGGTGCAGTAATAGGGACACATACGGCAGCAGAGGCTCAGTATTGGGGTATCAGGGGCAGTAATAGGGACACATACGGCAGCAGAGGCTCAGTATTGGGGTATCAGGTGCAGTAATAGGGTCACATACACTAGCAGCGGTTCAGTATTGGGGTATCAGGTGCAGTAATAGGGACACATACGGCAGCAGCGGCTCAGTATTGGGGTATCAGGTGCAGTAATAGGGACACATACGGCAGCAGCGGCTCAGTATTGGGGTATCAGGTGCAGTAATAGGGACACATACGGCAGCAGCGGCTCAGTATTGGGGTATCAGGTGCAGTAATAGGGACACATACGGCAGCAGCGGCTCAGTATTGGGGTATCAGGTGCAGTAATAGGGACACATACGGCAGCAGCGGCTCAGTATTGAGGTATCAGGAGCAGTAATAGGGACACATACGGCAGCAGCGGCTCAGTATTGGGGTATCAGGTGTAGTAATAGGGTCACATACGGCAGCAGCGGCTCAGTATTGGGTATCAGGGGCAGTAATAGGGACACATACGGCAGCAGCGGCTCAGTATTGGGGTATCAGGAGCAGTAATAGGGACACATACGGCAGCAGCGGCTCAGTATTGGGGTATCAGGGGCAGTAATAGGGACACATACGGCAGCAGCAGCTCAGTATTGGGGTATCAGGTGCAGTAATAAGGACACATACGGCAGCAGCGGCTCAGTATTGAGGTATCAGGGGCAGTAATAGGGACACATACGGCAGCAGCGGCTCAGTATTGGGGTATCAGGTGCAGTAATAGGGACACATACGGCAGCAGCGGCTCAGTATTGGGGTATCAGGAGCAGTAATAGGGACACACACGGCAGCAGCGGCTCAGTATTGGGGTATCAGGGGCAGTAATAGGGACACATACGGCAGCAGCGGCTCAGTATTCGGGTATTAGGAGCAGTAATAGGGACACATACGGCAGCAGCGGCTCAGTATTGGGGTATCAGGTGCAGTAATAGGGACACATACGGCAGCAGCGGCTCAGTATTGGGGTATCAGGTGCAGTAATAGGGACACATATGGCAGCAGCAGCTCAGTATTGGGGTATCAGGGGCAGTAATAGGGACACATACGGCAGCAGCGGCACAGTATTGGGGTATCAGGTGTAGTAATAGGGACACATATGGCAGCAGCGGCTCAGTATTGGTGTATCAGGGGCAGTAATAGGGACACATACGTCAGCAGCGGCTCAGTATTGGGGTATCAGGTGCAGTAATAGGGACACATATGGCAGCAGCGGCTCAGTATTGGGGTATCAGGGGCAGTAATAGGGTCACATATGTCAGCAGCGGCTCAGTATTGGGGTATCAGGTGCAGTAATAGGGACACATATGGCAGCAGCAGCTCAGAATTGGGGTATCAGGTGCAGTAATAAGGACACATACGGCAGCAGCGGCTCAGTATTGGGGTATCAGGTGCAGTAATAGGGTCACATACGGCAGCAGCGGCTCAGTATTGGGGTATCAGGTGTAGTAATAGGGACACATATGGCAGCAGCGGCTCAGTATTGGTGTATCAGGTGCAGTAATAGGGACACATATGGCAGCAGCGGCTCAGTATTGGGGTATCAGGGGCAGTAATAGGGTCACATACGTCAGCAGCGGCTCAGTATTGGGGTATCAGGTGCAGTAATAGGGACACATACGGCAGCAGCAGCTCAGTATTGGGGTATCAGGTGCAGTAATAGGGACACATACGGCAGCAGCGGCTCAGTATTGGGGTATCAGGTGCAGTAATAGGGACACATACGGCAGCAGCGGCTCAGTATTGGGGTATCAGGTGCAGTAATAGGGACACATACGGCAGCAGCGGCTCAGTATTGGGGTATCAGGGGCAGTAATAGGGTCACATACGTCAGCAGCGGCTCAGTATTGGGGTATCAGGTGCAGTAATAGGGACACATACGGCAGCAGCAGCTCAGTATTGGGGTATCAGGTGCAGTAATAGGGACACATACGGCAGCAGCGGCTCAGTATTGGGGTATCAGGTGCAGTAATAGGGACACATACGGCAGCAGCGGCTCAGTATTGGGGTATCAGGTGCAGTAATAGGGACACATACGGCAGCAGCGGCTCAGTATTGGGGTATCAGGTGCAGTAATAGGGACACATACGGCAGCAGCGGCTCAGTATTGGGGTATCAGGGGCAGTAATAGGGACACATACGGCAGCAGAGGCTCAGTATTGGGGTATCAGGTGTAGTAATAGGGAAACATACGGCAGCAGAGGCTCAGTATTGGGGTATCAGGGGGAGTAATAGGGACACATACGGCAGCAGCGGCTCAGTATTGGGGTATCAGGTGCAGTAATAGGGTCACATACGGCAGCAGCGGCTCAGTATTGGGGTATCAGGTGCAGTAATAAGGACACATACGGCAGCAGAGGCTCAGTATTGGGGTATCAGGTGCAGTAATAGGGACACATACGGCAGCAGCGGCTCAGTATTGGGGTATCAGGTGCAGTAATAGGGACACATATGGCAGCAGCAGCTCAGTATTGGGGTATCAGGTGTAGTAATAGGGTCACATACGGCAGCAGCGGCTCAGTATTATGGTATCAGGTGTAGTAATAGGGACACATATGGCAGCAGCAGCTCAGTATTGGGGTATCAGGTGCAGTAATAGGGACACATATGGCAGCAGCAGCTCAGTATTGGGGTATCAGGTGTAGTAATAGGGTCACATACGGCAGCAGCGGCTCAGTATTGGGGTATCAGGTGTAGTAATAGGGACACATACGGCAGCAGCGGCTCAGTATTGGGGTATCAGGTGTAGTAATAGGGTCACATACGGCAGCAGCGGCTCAGTATTGGGGTATCAGGTGCAGTAATAGGGACACATACGACAGCAGCGGTTCAGTATTGGGTTATCGGGGCAGTAATAGGGACACAAACGGCAGCAGCAGCTCAGTATTGGGGTATCAGGGGCAGTAATAGGGACACATACGGCAGCAGCGGCTCTGTATTGGGGTATCAGGGGCAGTTATAGGGACACATAGGGCGGCAGCGGCTCAGTATTGGGGTATCAGGGGCAGTAATAGGGACACATTCGGCAGCAGCGGCTCAGTATTGGGGTATCAGGGGCAGTAATAGGGTCACATACGGCAGCAGCGGCTCAGTATTGGGGTATCAGGTGCAGTAATAGGGACACATACGGCAGCAGCGGCTCAGTATTGGGGTATCAGGTGCAGTAATAGGGACACATACGGCAGCAGCGGCTCAGTATTGGGGTATCAGGTGCAGTAATAGGGACACATACGACAGCAGCGGCTCAGTATTGGGGTATCAGGTGCAGTAATAGGGTCACATACGGCAGCAGCAGCAGCTCACTATTGGGATATCAGGTGCAGTAATAGGGACACATACGGCAGCAGAGGCTCAGTATTGGGGTATCAGGTGCAGTAATAGGGACACATATGGCAGCAGCGGCTCAGTATTGGGGTATCAGGTGCAGTAATAGGGACACATAGGGCAGGAGAGGCTCAGTATTGGGGTATCAGGGGCAGTAATAGGGACACATACGGCAGCAGCGGCTCAGTATTGGGGTATCAGGTGCAGTAATAGGGACACATACGGCAGCAGCGGCTCAGTATTGGGGTATCAGGTGCAGTAATAGGGACACATATGGCAGCAGCGGCTCAGTATTGGGGTATCAGGGGCAGTAATAGGGACACATACGGCAGCAGCGGCTCAGTATTGGGGTATCAGGGGCAGTAATAGGGACACATACGGCAGCAGCGGCTCAGTATTGGGGTATCAGGTGCAGTAATAGGGACACATACGACAGCAGCGGCTCAGTATTGGGGTATCAGTGGCAGTAATAGGGACACATACGGCAGCAGCGGCTCAGTATTGGGATATCAGGTGCAGTAATAGGGACACATACGGCAGCAGTGGCTCAGTATTGCGGTATCAGGTGCAGTAATAGGGACACATACGTCAGCAGCGGCTCAGTATTGGTGTATCAGGGGCAGTAATAGGGTCACATACGTCAGCAGCGGCTCAGTATTGGGGTATCAGGTGCAGTAATAGGGACACATACGTCAGCAGCGGCTCAGTATTGCGGTATCAGGTGCAGTAATAGGGACACATACGTCAGCAGCGGCTCAGTATTGGTGTATCAGGGGCAGTAATAGGGTCACATACGTCAGCAGCGGCTCAGTATTGGGGTATCAGGTGCAGTAATAGGGACACATACGGCAGCAGCAGCTCAGTATTGGGGTATCAGGTGCAGTAATAGGGACACATACGGCAGCAGCGGCTCAGTACTGGGGTATCAGGTGCAGTAATAGGGTCACATACGACAGCAGCGGTTCAGTATTGGGGTATCGGGGCAGTAATAGGGACACAAACGGCAGCAGCGGCTCAGTATTGGGGTATCAGGGGCAGTAATACGGACACATACGGCAGCAGCGGCTCTGTATTGGGGTATCAGGGGCAGTTATAGGGACACATAGGGCGGCAGCGGCTCAGTATTGGGGTATCAGGGGCAGTAATAGGGACACATACGGCAGCAGTGGCTCAGTATTGGGGTATCAGGGGCAGTAATAGGGACACATACGACAGCAGCGGCTCAGTACTGGGGTATCAGGTGCAGAAATAGGGACACATACGGCAGCAGCGGCTCAGTATTGGGGTATCAGGGGCAGTAATAGGGACACATACGGCAGCAGCGGCTCAGTATTGGGGTATCAGGTGCAGTAATAGGGACACATTCGACAGCAGCAGCTCAGTATTGGGGTATCAGGTGCAGTAATAGGGACACATACGGCAGCAGCGGCTCAGTATTGGGGTATCAGGAGCAGTAATAGGGACACATACGGCAGCAGCGGCTCAGTATTGGGGTATCAGGGGCAGTAATAGGGACACATACGGCAGCAGCGGCTCAGTATTGGGGTATCAGGGGCAGTAATAGGGACACATTCGACAGCAGCGGCTCAGTATTGGGGTACCAGGTGCAGTAATAGGGACACATACGGCAGCAGCGGCTCAGTATTGGGGTATCAGGAGCAGTAATAGGGACACATACGGCAGCAGCGGCTCAGTACTGGGGTATCAGGTGCAGTAATAGGGTCACATACGGCAGCAGTGGCTCAGTTTTGGGTATCAGGTGCAGTAATAGGGACACATTTGGCAGCAGCGGCTCAGTATTGGGGTATCAGGTGCAGTAATAGGGACACATACGACAGCAGCGGCTCAGTACTGGGGTATCAGGTGCAGTAATAGGGACACATACGGCAGCAGCGGCTCAGTATTGGGGTATAAGGTGCAGTAATAAGGACACATACGGCAGCAGCGGCTCAGTATTGGGGTATCAGGGGCAGTAATAGGGACACATACGGCAGCAGCGGCTCAGTATTGGGGTATCAGGTGCAGTAATAGGGACACATATGGCAGCAGCGGCTCAGTATTGGGGTATCAGGGGGAGTAATAGGGACACATACGGCAGCAGAGGCTCAGTATTGGGGTATCAGGTGCAGTAATAAGGACACATACGGCAGCAGCGGCTCAGTATTGGGGTATCAGGGGCAGTAATAGGGACACATACGGCAGCAGCGGCTCAGTATTGGGGTATCAGGGGGAGTAATAGGGACACATATGGCAGCAGCGGCTCAGTATTTGGGTATCAGGTGCAGTAATAGGGACACATACGGCAGGAGAGGCTCAGTATTGGGGTATCAGGGGCAGTAATAGGGACACATACGGCAGCAGCGGCTCAGTATTGGGGTATCAGGTGTAGTAATAGGGACACATACGGCAGCAGCGGCTCAGTATTGGGGTATCAGGGGCAGTAATAGGGACACATACGGCAGCAGCGGTTCAGTATTGGGGTATCAGGTGCAGTAATAGGGACACATACGGCAGCAGCGGCTCAGTATTGGGGTATCAGGTGCAGTAATAGGGACACATACGGCAGCAGTGGCTCAGTATTGGGGTATCAGGGGGAGTAATAGGGACACATACGGCAGCAGTAGAGGCTCAGTATTGGGGTATCAGGGGCAGTAATAGGGACACATACGGCAGCAGTAGCGGCTCAGTATTGGGGTATCAGGTGCAGTAATAGGGAAACATACGGCAGCAGCGGTTCAGTATTGGGGTATCAGGTGCAGTAATAGGGACACATACGGCAGCAGCGGCTCAGTATTGGGATATCAGGTGCAGTAATAGGGACACATATGGCAGCAGTAGCGGCTCAGTATTGGGGTATCAGGGGCAGTAATAGGGACACATACGGCAGCAGCGGCTCAGTATTGGGTTATCAGGGGAAGTAATAGGGACACATACGGCAGCAGCGGCTCAGTATTGGGGCATCAGGGGCAGTAATAGGCGCACATACGGCAGCAGCTGCTCAGTATTGGGGTATCAGGGGCAGTAATAAGGACACATATGGCAGCAGCGGCTCAGTATTGGGGTATCAGCAGGATGAGGAGTTTGTGCAGGTTGGGAATAGACGGTGATGGGGCTGGAACATGAGAAGTGAAATGTGTCTTTGTTGTATTTTCTGCAGGTGAGTCGTTGCTGGAAGAAGTTGTCATGTCGGTCTGGGCCAGATGGAAAAGACCGGAAAAATGAACAATTCCATCAGAAAGAACGTCAGCGGTAAGACATTATCTGTAACTGTGCTGTGATCTCTTATATGTTCTGTAGGGCTGGTATCTACCACTGACCATATGGCGGTAATATGTATATTGGTCATTATATAGAGATTATCTTCAGTAACAGCGCGGTCATCTGCTGAGGTTCTCCTCCAGTATTAGGGCGCATCACCGAGTTGTAATTAAGGTTACCTGGTTAGGGGCCCGCTCAGAAGCTTCGCCCCCCTGGACCAAAACCCTAGCTACGCCTCTGGACACCTATATACGATGCAAGCTATTGCCAATCTTACAGATTCACACATTATTTCTCCGAGGCCACTCACTATAGCGGCGCACATATGTGACCATTATTAAGGAGAAGCTTTTCTCAATGTGTGGTTAACTCTTAATTGAGGCTGCATTATATCTAATAGTGTAAGACAGCAGCTGGCTCCAGGACATTCGGCACCGGACGTGCTTCTAACATGAGAATCCAGGTGGAGGTGAATATAGCGCTGCGGCCCCGGTGGGATTTGTAAGCATGGTACTGCTGCAAACAAGCAAAATCTGCCCGAGGAGGGTGAGTTTGCTTCACGCTCTGTCGGTTTAGATATTTTATCTGTCAGTGGCAGACTTAATAAATGTGCAGAATAGAATAGCATGATATCCCCGGGTGTACATACTATAGCAAAAGACCATGCACTACATCTATAACTACAATGGATGAGTTAATTTCAAACTTCTTGTAGGGTTTACTTTGCTTCTGGCTGTATCCAATGCTGGCTGCACTCAAAAAAAGCCAAATATGAAGATGAAAGGTAACAATATTTTCCTTGTAACAAGAATTATAAAATTGGAGCAGTCTAAGAATCAGAGCCTTCGAAATATGGTGTTGGAGAATGATGGTATCAATTCCATGGATGGCAAAAAGAACAAACAAAGCAATCTTGGAGCAAATCAATCCAAACATGTCACTCGAAACAAAGATCTCCAATCTACGACTTGCCTACTGTAGATACATCATATGAAGAGAGCAGTCACTGGAGAAGGACATCATGGTTGGAAGAATAGAAGGAATAATGCGAAGAGGAAGACCTGCAACATGATGGCTTGATACTATCAAGATAACAGTGGAGAAGACCCTGGTGGACCTATCTAGGCTGCACAAGATCGAACTTCCTACAGATCGTTCATCCATCAAGTCAACTACTTTGGACACATCATACGAAAAGAGCAATCATTGGAGAAGGACATCATGGTCAGAAGAATAGAAGGAGCAAGGCAAAGAGGAAGACCATCAACCTGATGGATTGATACCATCAAGATAATGACAGAGAAGACCTTGGTGGGCCTATCTAGGCTTGCACAAGATCGATCTTCCTATAGATCGTTCATCCATCAAGTCAACTACTTTGGACACAACAAACAAAAATAGCAATCATTGGATAAGGACATCATGGTAGGAAGAATAGAATGAGCAAGGCAAAGAGGAAGACCAGCAACCTAATGGCATGCTACAATCAAGAAATTGGCGGAGAAGACCCTGGTGGACTTATCTAGGCTTGCACAAGATCGATCTTCCTACAGATCATTCATCCATCAAGTCTCCTACTTTGGACACATCATACAAAGAGAGCAATCACTGGAGAAGGACATAATGGTCGGAGGAATAGAAGGAGCAAGGCAAAGAGGAAGACGATCAACCTGATGGCATGATACAATCAAGATAATGACGGAGAAGACCCCGGTGGACCTATCTAGGCTTGCACAATATTGATCTTCCTACAGAGAGCATTCATCCATCAAGTCACCATGGCTCGAGCCAAAAGCCATAAAATAATAATCATTTCATAGGCAGCATCAGTCTCTGATCTTCAGTGACCAAGCATGCACACAGTAGCACATACATATATACATAAAGTAGATATACTGTAAATAAACATTAAACTTACGGATTCTCCTGTGGGGCCAGGAGGGCCCATGATCCCAGATAAGCCTTCTGGCCCCTACATAAATGATAAGATACATAAATTAGTATCAGGAATGGAAACTATTGTGCTTACAGTGTTAGATATTGGTGTGGTCCACTGAAAGCTTCAGAAGACGGGCTTCGTAGATCTCACAAATACAGAAAAAATAGTTTTTTTATGGCATTAAGCAGGGGAAATATCAATGAGGTCAGGTGGGACGTGCGCCAAACAAGGGGAATAGTTATTTGGGTATGAGGGGGTTGCAGAGGTAGCAGTTGTACCCAAGCTCTGATATATGAGGGTCCCAAAAGGCAACTCTGCCATTTAAGAAGTCATCATTTGCAACTATCGTTGGATTCAACCCACTTATTTCAAAGTGGAAGATATTTGAGACTTTATTAGGCATCACGCCGCTTAGCAATGCTTTACCAATAAGTATAACCGAGAGGTACAACTTACTGTTAACACGGTTCAAGAAGATTAAAATAGAGATAATTAGCAAGTGACAGAAATGGAATTAGCTTATTATCACCGTTTAACTATGCCTTAATATACAAAAGAGAAAATCTGCACAAAATGTGTTCATGTTGTACCCTAAAATTTCAAATAAAATGTGAAGACTGAAAGAAACCGCAACATTTATAAGGAAAAAAAAAGAGAAAAAACTTACGGGAGGTCCTGAGGTACCCGGTGGTCCAGTGAAGCCTGGCATTCCTGGAATACCCTGAAATTGGACATAACACAGTCCGTGGTGAGGTCAACTAATGCCAACATCTACATAATAAGATACGAAGGATGTAGACCTGTTCTTATCGGCAGATGAAGCCGCAGCCAAATTTTAAATAACTAGTGCCCAGGTCCCAACGAGTGGAGGAGCTGAGGTTCCATTAACAGGGCATAACATGGTACAATACATTAATACCTTTACATTAGATCACATTTCTTAAAAAAGGTTCACGAGCCTCAAGAAACTGACAAAATCCAATTATTTTACCTTTTCCCCTTTCTGTCCGGGTTCTCCTTCCGCTCCGCGTTCCCCCTTACTACCCTGAAACACAAAAGATTGCACATAAGGAAATAAAGTTATCCATCCTGCACCATGATAATGATGATCTCTATTTGGAAGAGACATTTCAAGCCATTGGTGTACATAGTTTACACAAACTAACATTATTGGGCAAAGGGTAACTAACAAAAAATATAATATTTCCAATAAGGTTTCTGTATGGAAATTCTATCGTTTGGCTTCTACATCCCCTATGTGTCACAATACATAGCTGACTGCAGAAGGAGCTGCAGGACCAGTGAATCAGACAGTGAGCTCATTCTGATGTAGTAACCTTATCTCTCCTCTCCTGAAAGCTTTTAAGCTGATATATGACCAGATAAAGTTCTGACTTTCTTTTGTTCATGTGTCCAGAGACCTGGCCTTCAGAACATTCTGTAGTCTGATATGTACAGTGATGCATAGAGGCTGTAGAATCCAAAAAGTAAAAAATGTTAATGAAACCATCATTAAAAAAAATATAATTTTAGCCAGAAATACATGCATCAAAGTAACAAAAAGCCCCCCTCCCAAAAAAAGTGTCTATATATTTTATAAAAACGTCTCCTTGATTTATTTTCCTAGATTTCTCTTAACCAATACAATGGAATATATTAAATTATTTTATCCCAGCACTTCATAAGTATTAAAGTGGTTGTCCAGCCATGGGTTACAAGTCTGAAGCCATTCTATACGACTTCAGATTTGTGAATACTCACTTCATGGGCACAGCGCTTCCAGTTAGGATTCTATGAGCGAGCAGTCATGTGACAAGTATGCAAATTGCATTTTTCCAGCCACATTCCAACTAGACTGTGTCCGGCCTTGCAGAATTCACTTGTATTGGGAGAGACCGAGCATGTCTAGTCGGCATGCGACTGGATGTATGCAGATCCGTTCTCCTGGTGTCCGCAGTGAGCGCACTGTTAGAATTCACAAGTCTACAGTCACAAAGAGTGACTGCAGACTTGTAGGCTAAGGCCTGACAACCCCATTAAGGCATTAGCTGCTTTGCCTATCCATGGACCAAACAACATGGCCTCATTACTGACCCTAAGAACTGACTTCAATAATGTATTACCCAAATAATGCTGCCCAATTAATACCCTAAGAAAACTTTGTGTGTCAAAGTCATCAAGTCTGGTTTAGCAACGCACAATCATACAATTAGGTTCTGTAGAAGGACGTAGATCTGGGTATTTATTATGATGGAATATAGGCTGAACTGGATGGACAAATGTCTTTTTTCGGCCTTACTAACTATGTTACTATGTTACTATGTTACAATTTTGGTGCAAATTGCAACAAAATTGGAGAACATCTCATTTTTTAACAATATTGAGAAACATATCGATGACTTTTAGGATTGGACCTCGTCTGGGCAGGCCATGACGGCTACGTACAAGTCAAGTTATCAAAGCCATAATGCATTTATGGGCATTGACCTTGGATGTCGAGCGAACAAATAGGACTGTCTACTGTAATGTCCTTGAAGTGAGGACACTAAAAACGTGCGCTATTCCACTCTCCGCGATCCATCTCATCAAGAGGTTCTTGCAATTAAGGACATTTGTCATTCATGTGATGAATATTAATCAGTCATTTGGAATAATTACTTTGTGTCATTAACAATCCAACTCACCTTCATACCGTCCAAGCCCGTTGGCCCGGGAGGACCCGTGGTGCCTTGTTCTCCCTGTATCAAGAAAAATGAATAGTCAGCCACATCATATACATAGGATAATTATGTACAAGAATGGACATAATTAACTTTACAAACGAACATAATTAGGGATGATTCAATCGATTTTAATACATGTCGAAATTTTCAAAAAATTTGTTGGACCCATCGAATTTGTACAATTTTCAATTTGATTCACTCATATGGCCCAAAAAATGCCCAGTGCTGAATCAGCCAGAGAAGTCTCAAATGTACGCCCTTGGCCTTCTACATTATGCCTTTCAGCAATCACATCACATATAGCAGAGATGTAACACAGTAAATACTGAGGGAATATTATAGCCCGTATAAAAGCAGCTGTCATGACTCTGGACGGGGTGGTTCTGGCTCCATCCTGGTCAAGTCAGGGTTAAGACAGTTCGCCTCTCTTTGGTTCTGGGGCGGCTATTTAATGCTTGTAGTTCCTGGGTCCAGTGTCGGTGATACTTCCGTTTACTCGGCTAGGGATTGCTGACCCAGGTTACTCGTCTGTAATCGTTGTGCCTCTGTGGGTGTGAGCTTTTTTGTCTATGACCCAGTACGTCCCCTGACTTCTGCTTCTGTGTTCTGCTCTGTACTGCCCTGTTCTTCCTGGTCCTCTGACCCCTTGGCTCATCCCGGTTCTCTTGCTGTCTCATCCCTAGGTACCTCACTCTCGTTTGGCTTTGACCCCTTGGCTCTCCATTTGACTACGTTTACGTTTTGTGCCCCGTATTCTTTGCTCTCTGCTGCTTCCCCGTCCTCACACGTGGTAGCTCCGCACCCCCATGATCACATGACTGTTTAGTGTCAGGTCCTGTGCACACTGTGTGCTTTAGCTCTTACACTCCCTGCGCTCGGCTCCGGGCTCCCTGCTAGCGCCCCCTAGGCTTCCTTGGTGACACACACCGTGTGTCATTACAGCAGAGGCAGCCATTTTTATGGTGAATCTGGATAGTTTGAATTTTTAGAGCTAACAGTTTAGCCATAGAGACAGGAAGAGAAAGGCGTTAAACACTGAATAAACATTACAGATAGTGTGTGACAGCACAACAGTGATTAACGGCTATCATCCATTTACCAATAGTCATGTATGTTGAGGTCACTTCGACATCACTACATCTGGGTTTGCATTAGAAAAGCTTGAAAAGTTTTCAATACAGTCCTAAGAGAACTCGGAGCTTTATACGCATCGTTTCAGGGCAGTTGGTGTCTTTGCAAACACTTGCAATTCACGGTAAGTCGATCAGCTGCAAGAATTATGGCGAATCTGACAAATCTGAATTTCAAGATTCGCTCATCTCTAAATATTAGCTTTTCATGGTCGCCATATCTTGGAACGGTCTTAAACATTTTTCCTCAAGCCTCTATTGGGGATTACCTTTTTGCCATCTATACCATCCCGTCCTGGAGGACCGCGGAGACCCTTGTCGCCTTTAACTCCTGGGATTCCCGGCAAGCCTGGTGGACCGGGTGGACAATCCCTGTACAAATCCTGCAAAAGTAAATGCAAATTCTTATAGTTATCGATGCCTGTGGAAGGTCAGAGTTATGTCTATGCCTCATTTTTAATTTTTGGAGTGACATTTCGAAAAGGAAAATTTGAGTTCCTACCACCCTTATAAGGCGCCCCAAAATAGTGAACCTCTACCTAGATCAGTAGACCATTAACGAACATGGATTAGTGTAAAACTAATTTACATTCCAGCCAAGAAATACACTAAAAATGAAAATTTTACCTTAACGTAGACTTCCAAATCTGGGGCTTTGATCAATGAGGCCGGACCCTAAAAAAAAGGGGGGAAATGCAAAACAGAACATGTAAGTATGGGAAGACACCTTATAAAATAGGTTATATCAACCACCTCGTTAGAATACCAGTTCCACATCTTCAGAGTATAAAACATACCTAAATTTAAAAAAAAAACAGGTGAAAAAAAAAAAGATTGAAATCATTTTACAATTCCCTGGTGGTCTAGGGTAGTAGATTAGTAGCCTAATTTCCGTTTTCCTATTTCCTAATGTAGTACAGAAATTCATTTTTTATTTTGCAGGTGGTCTAGAGTTGAAAAAGGAGAAGATGATAACTGGGATTTATTTCAGCTTTATTGGTGATCTAGGGCGGTGGATGGATTCATTTTCAGCTTTCTTCAATGGTCAATGGTAGTGGAGTATTTTTTTTTTTAGTTTCCCTGGTGGTCTAGAGTAGTGGAGTGATGGTCTTAGATAGTTAGGGTTAATTCATGTTTTAACTTTTGTCTTCTTTTTTTTTTCTAGGGTAACAAGGAGATTAGTTTTATTGTAATCCAGAGTATTGAAATGATTTATTTTCTGATTTCTTGTTGTGTAAGAAAATAATTGGATTTTTTTAGCCTCCCTGGTGATCTAGGGTAGTATATTTATTAAGATATCCCTTTTTTATTGTCTAATGAGGAAATTATTTTTATAGCCTATGACAATCAAAAGTATGGAACGATTTATTCTATGAAAGTAAAGGGATTTTTTTTTTCAGCTGTCAGCTTCCCTATTTTAGGTCAGAGATTCATTAACACTGCAGAGCTGAAATCTTCCAGTACTCATTGCTTGCCTAGGATCCTTCTGACAACAAGATTGCTCTGTCTAGCTAGTGATCTTCTCCCTTTATTGAGTTGTCTGTATCAGCACAGAACATAATTAACCACATTCAATGATATAAAGCTGTGCCTGTTATCTCCAGGCCCGGACTGGCCGGTCGGGGAAGAGGAGAATCCTCCGGTAGGCCGCTTTCAAGGAGTGCAAATGTAATAAACAGTGATTTTACACTTGATTCACAATTTTCTGATAAAGTATATTCCAATAATTAAGTAAAAGAGCTAGCCAAATTAATATTACATAGAATCAAAAGTAAGCCTGTGCACTAGGGCCAGGTTATTTTCGCATGGGAGGCTCAAAAATCAATGTCTCTGGTGGGCTTATGCTAACCCCGTCCGACACTGGCTATCTCCATGTCATGTCACAAAATTATTATACATTGGCAAGAACTAAAAGAATATTTCCATACTAAAATATCCAAGCTCATTTTTCACTGATCTCTTGTGTTATCAATACAATATTGAGGCTTGCAGCTGCACGCTGACATACCGGTTCCCCGGGTGATCCTCTCTCTCCTGGATTTCCTGGAAAACCCTGGAAATACATAAAGGATAATTGAATTACCCACGAGCTTCACATCCCTGCGAATTCATTATTTATGGATTCTTCCATATGTAAACATAAGATATGCTGATCAGTTTAACGACCCCCTCCTCCCCCCCAGCCCACCAGGGAATAAATGAAAATACCGCTTGCATATGTAAACGATGGGCGGAATTTTTATGCTGCAATAAGGATCTAGCTGGAGATGTCTCTGCTGTTTTTCCACCCAATTAGTTAAGTCTTTTTTTTTTTTTTGCTCTGAACTTCAGCTTTAAAGATGAAAGTCGATACCCAAGTAGGAAGGTCCGAGGTCCGCAGGCGACTGGTTTTAACATTCAAAACTTGTTCTCTCAACTTATTAGAGAAATTATATTTTTCGTGTGATCTGGAAGGAAATTCATTGATTTTGAGAAGTCATATTTATATACATTATTCACTCAGAAAAGTGGTATTCGGAAATCTCGGAAAGTAGGGCGTGTCACTTGCCATAAATATATGTATATATGAATTTTTCCTCCTGGTGTAAATGTCACTGTTCTCCTGAATCGGGCGATGTTTTTCTTTTGTTTCTGCGCCTTTCCATTCATGAGATATGGCCTCTCTTCCTTCTATGCAGATTTAGTCTTTTTTTTTTCAAGTGGGCGTGGTCATCGAATCCTCTCTATGGGAGTCTACTCATGGACCGCACCCGATTGGCTAAAAAAAAAGATTTATGTAGAGGGAAGAGGGGCCATATCTCAAAAACGGAGAGGTGAAGGACTCAAAAAAAAAACATATGGTTCCTCACTCAGGACCTGCTTTTGGTAGCCACACTTTAGAATGGCTCCTCTAGTGGGCAGATGTCCCCACCCACGCGATTCATTCCATTAGACGAGGTCATTACGAAAAACTATAACTGATGTGTTACTGTTCCATAGTCTAACTGCTGCTGCACCTGAGTTTAACTGTTAGTGTTCTGCAGTCTAACTGCTGCTGCACCTGAGTTTAACTGTTACTGTTCCATAGTCTAACTGCTGCTGCACCTGAGTTTAACTGTTACTGTTCTGTAGTCTAACTGCTGCTGCACCTGAGTTTAACTGTTACTGTTCCATAGTCTAACTGCTGCTGCACCTGAGTTTAACTGTTACTGTTCTGCAGTCTAACTGCTGCTGCACCTGAGTTTAACTGTTACTGTTCTGCAGTCTAACTGCTGCTGCACCTGAGTTTAACTGTTACTGTTCTGCAGTCTAACTGCTGCTGCTCTTGAGCCTAACTGCTGCTGTTCCTAAGCCTAACTGCTGCTGCCCCCAATTTTACCCACCGTTACTCCCTAGTCCAACTGCTGCTAATTAACCTCTTAGGAGAAAGAAGCATTTAATTGTAAAGGGGTGGGAAGGTACCAAGGTGTGCCTCTTAATGCTTTTTGACCCCTACATGCACGTCTTGCAATATGATTGGAAGATGTCCGTGGCGTTGTCAATGCAGATTGCAGACTATAGCAGACTTTCGTGTCTGCCATATTTGTAAGCCTGTTATTAGGCTTCATAGGAGATTAGTAATTTTACAATACAGTGCAATATTAGTGTAATGTATAAGGGATCAAGTGATCACAGATTGAAGTCCCCTAGGAGGATGTGAAAAAAAATTACAATTTGAAACACTTTTTACAAGTAAAAAAAATCTACAAAAAAGTTAACCCTCTTTTCCCAGTACATACATAAAATGTAAAACAAAAAATATAAAAAATAGATATTTGGCATAGCTGAGAGTATAACTTTCCAAACTAATTAAATATATAATATAATAATAATTATATTAATTATAATATTTAGCTCATTGGGTGAAAAACCAAAAGAATTTTAACCCCTTCATGACCCAGCCTATTTTGACCTTAATGACCTGGCCGTTTTTTGCAATTCTGACCAGTGTCCCTTTATGAGGTAATAACTCAGGAACGCTTCAACGGATCCTAGCGGTTCTGAGATTGTTTTTTCGTGACATATTGGGCTTCATGTTAGTGGTAAATTTAGGTCAATAAATTCTGCGTTTATTTGTGATAAAAACGGAAATTTGGCGAAAATTTTGAAAATTTCGCAATTTTCACATTTTGAATTTTTATTCTGTTAAACCAGAGAGTTATGTGACACAAAATAGTTAATAAATAACATTTCCCACATGTCTACTTTACATCAGCACAATTTTGGAAACAAAATTTTTTTTTGCTAGGAAGTTATAAGAGTTAAAATTTGACCAGCGATTTCTCATTTTTACAACGAAATTTACAAAACCATTTTTTTTAGGGACCACCTCACATTTGAAGTCAGTTTGAGGGGTCTATATGGCTGAAAATACCCAAAAGTGACACCATTCTAAAAAATGCACCCCTCAAGGTGCTCAAAACCACATTCAAGAAGTTTTTTTAACCCTTCAGGTGCTTCACAGCAGCAGAAGCAACATGGAAGGAAAAAATGAACATTTAACTTTTTAGTCACAAAAATTATCTTTTAGCAACATTTTTTTTATTTTCCCAATGGTACAAGGAGAAACTGAACCACGAAAGTTGTTGTCCAATTTGTCCTGAGTACGCTGATACCTCATATGTGGGGGTAAACCACTGTTTGGGCGCACGGCAGGGCTTGGAAGGGAAGGAGCGCCATTTGACTTTTTGAATGAAAAATTGGCTCCACTCTTTAGCGGACACCATGTCACGTTTGGAGAGCCCCCGTGTGCCTAAAAATTGGAGCTCCCCCACACGTGACCCCATTTTGGAAACTAGAAGCCCCAAGGAACTTATCTAGATGCATAGTGAGAACTTTGAACCCCCAGGGGCTTCACAAATTGATCCGTAAAAATGAAAAAGTACTTTTTTTTCACAAAAAAATTCTTTTAGCCTCAATTTTTTTCATTTTCACATGGGCAACAGGATAAAATGGATCCTAAAATTTGTTGGGCAATTTCTCATGAGTACACTGATACCTCACATGTGGGGGTAAACCACTGTTTGGGCACATGGTAAGGTTCGGAAGGGAAGGAGCGCCATTTGACTTTTTGAATGAAAAATTATCTCCATCGTTAGCGGACACCATGTCGTGTTTGGAGAGCCCCCGTGTGCCTAAACATTGGAGCTCCCCCACAAATGACCCCATTTTGGAAACTAGACCCCCCAAGGAACTTATCTAGATGCATATTGAGCACTTTAAACCCTCAGGTGCTTCACAAATTGATCTGTAAAAATGAAAAAGTACTTTTTTTTTCACAAAAAAATTCTTTTCGCCTCAGTTTTTCATTTTCACATGGGCAATAGGATAAAATGAATCCTAAAATTTGTTGGGCAATTTCTCCCGAGTACGCCGATACCTCATATGTGGGGGTAAACCACTGTTTGGGCACACGGCAGGGCTCGGAAGGGAAGGCGCGCCATTTGACTTTTTGAATGGAAAATTAGCTCCAATTGTTAGCGGACACCATGTCGCGTTTAGAGAGCCCCTGTGTGCCTATGCATTGGAGCTCCCCCACAAGTGACCCCATTTTGGAAACTAGACCCCCCAAGGAACTTATCTAGATGCATATTGAGCACTTTAAACCCCCAGGTGCTTCACAGAAGTTTATAATGCAGAGCCATGAAAATAAAAAATAATTTTTCTTTCCTCAAAAATGATTTTTAGCCTGGAATTTCCTATTTTGCCAAGGGTAATAGGAAAAATTGGACCGCAAATGTTGTTGTCCAGTTTGTCCTGAGTACGCTGATACCCCATATGTGGGGGTAAACCACTGTTTGGGCGCACGGCAGGGCTTGGAAGGGAAGGCACGCCAATTGGCTTTTTAAATGGAAAATTAGCTCCAATCATTAGCGGACACCATGTCACGTTTGGAGAGCCCCTGTGTGCCTAAACATTGGAGATCCCCCACATATGACCCCATTTTGGAAACTAGACCCCCAAAGGAACTAATCTAGATGTGTGGTGAGGACTTTGAACTTCCAAGTGCTTCACATAAGTTTATAACGCAGAGCCATGAAAATAAAATAAAAATTTTATTTTCTCTAAAATGATTTTTTAGCCTGCAATTTATTATTTTCCCAAGGGTAAAAGGAGAAATTTGACCCCAAAAGTTGTTGTACAGTTTCTCCTGAGTACGCTGATACCCCATATGTGGGGGTAAACCACAGTTTGGGCACATGTCGGGGCTCGGAAGTCAAGTAGTGACATTTTGAAATGCAGACTTTGATGGAATGCTCTGCGGGCGTTACGT
The DNA here is from genome assembly GCF_032444005.1 of Ranitomeya imitator. NCBI lineage: Eukaryota > Metazoa > Chordata > Amphibia > Anura > Dendrobatidae > Ranitomeya > Ranitomeya imitator. The sequence goes on from NC_091287.1 coordinate 547,603,180, forward strand.
TGCGTTTGCAGAGCCCCTGATGTGGCTAAACAGTAGAAACCCCCCACAAGTGACCCCATTTTAGAAACTAGACCCCGAAAGGAACTTATCTAGATGTGAGGTGAGCACTTTGAACCCCCAAGTGCTTCACAGAAGTTTATAACACAGAGCAGTGAAAATAATAAATATGTTTTCTTTCCTCAAAAATAATTTTTTAGCCAGAATTTTTTATTTTCCCAAGGGTTACAGGAGAAATTGGACCCCAAAAGTTGTTGTCCAGTTTCTCCTGAGTACGCTGATACCCCATATGTGGGGGTAAACCACTGTTTGGGCACACGTCGGGGCTCAGAAGGGAAGTAGTGACTTTTGAAATGCAGACTTTGATGGAATGGTCTGCGGGCGTCACGTTGCGTTTGCAGAGCCCCTGGTGTGCCTAAACAGTAGAAACCCCCCACAAGTGACCCCATTTTGGAAACTAGACCCCCCAAGGAACTTATCTAGATATGTGGTGAGCACTTTGAACCCCCAAGTGCTTCACAGACGTTTACAACGCAGAGCCGTGAAAATAAAAAATCATTTTACTTTCCTCAAAAATGATGTTTTAGCAAGCAATTTTTTATTTTCTCAAGGGTAACAGGAGAAATTGGACCCCAGTAATTGTTGCCCAGTTTGTCCTGAGTACACTGATACCCCATATGTGGGGGTAAACCACTGTTTGGGCACACGTCGGGGCTCGGAAGGGAAGGAGCACCATTTGACTTTTCGAATAAAAGATTGGCTGGAATCAATGGTGGCGCCATGTTGCGTTTGGAGACCCCCTGATGTGCCTAAACAGTGGAAACCCCTCAATTCTAACGCCAACACACCCCTAACCCTTATCCCAACTGTAGCCGTAACCCTAACCACAACCCTAACCCCAACACACCCCTAACCACAACCCTAACCCCAACACACCCCTAACCCTAACCACAACCCTAATTCCAACCCAACCCTAACCCTAAGGCTATGTACCCACGTTGCGGATTCTTGTGAGATTTTTCCGCACCATTTTTGAAAAATCCGCGGGTAAAAGGCACTGCGTTTTACCTGCGGATTTACTGCGGATTTCACCTGCGGATTCCTATTGAGGAACAGGTGTAAAACGCTGCGGAATCCGCACAAAGAATTGACATGCTGCGGAAAATACAACGCAGCGTTTCCGTGCGGTATTTTCCGCACCATGGGCACAGCGGATTTGGTTTTCCATAGGTTTACATGGTACTGTAAACCTGATGGAACACTGCTGCGGATCCGCAGCGGCCAATCCGCTGCGGATCCGCAGCCAAATCCGCACCGTGTGCACATAGCCTAATTCTAAAGGTATGTGCACACGCTTCGGAAAACGCTGCGGATCCGCAGCAGTTTCCCATGAGCTTACAGTTCAATGTAAACCTATGGGAAACAAAAATCGCTGTACACATGCTGCGGAAAAACTGCACGGAAACGCAGCGGTTTACATTCCGCAGCATGTCACTTCTTTCTGCGGATTCCACAGCGGTTTTACAACTGCTCCAATAGAAAATCGCAGTTGTAAAACCGCAGTGAAATGCGCAGAAAAACCGCGGTAAATCTGCCATAAATCCGCAGCGGTTTAGCACTGCGGATTTATCAAATCCGCTGCGGAAAAATCCGCAGAGGACCAGAATACGTGTGCACATACCGAAACCCTAACCCTAACCCTACCCCTAACCCTACCCCTAACCCTACCCCTACCCCTAACCCTACCCCTAACCCTACCCCTAACCCTAACCCTACCCCTACCCCTAACCCTAACCTTAACCCTAACCCTAACCCTACCCCTAACCCTACCCCTAACCCTAACCCTAACCCTAGTTCTAACTCCAACCTTAGTGAAAAAAAAAAAAATTCTTTATTTTATTATTGTCCCTATCTATGGGGGACAAATGGGGGGGGTCATTTACTGTTTTTTTATTTTGACCACTGTGATAGATTATATCACAGTGATCAAAATTCACATTGGAACGAATCTGCCGGCCGGCAGATTCGGCGGGCGCACTGCGCATGCGCCCGCCATTTTGGAACATGGCGGCGCTCGGGGAAGAAGACGGACGGACCCCGCCAGGATCGGTAAGTATAAGGGGGGGAGATCAGGGCACAGGGGGGGGAGATCAGGGCACGGGGGGGCGTCGGAGCACGGGGGGGGAGGGATCGGAGCATGGGGGAGAGTGATCGGTGTGCGGGCGGGTGGATCGGTGTGCAGGGGGGGTGGATCGGTGTGCAGGGGGGGTGGTTCGGAGCACGGGGGGGGATCGGAGTGCGGGGGGGTTTTATTGGAGCACGGGGGGGTGTGATTGGAGCACGGGGGGAGTGGACAGGAGGACGGGGGAGCGGAGCACAGGACGGAGGGGAGCGGGCCACAGATCGGGGGGCTGGGGGGGCGATCGGTGGGGTGGGGTGGGGGCACATTAGTATTTCCAGCCATGGCCGATGATATTGCAGCATCGGCCATGGCTGGATTGTAATATTTCACCATTTTTTTAGGTGAAATATTACAAATCGCTCTGATTGGCAGTTTCACTTTCAACAGCCAATCAGAGCGATCGTAGCCACGAGGGGGTGAAGCCACCCCCCCCTGGGCTAAACTACCACTCCCCCTGTCCCTGCAGATCGGGTGAAATGGGAGTTAACCCTTTCACCCGATCTGCAGGGACGCGATCTTTCTGTGACACAGCATATGCGTCACAGGTCGGATTGGCACCGACTTTCATGACGAATACGCTGTGTCACAGGTCGGGAAGGGGTTAAATGGCAAAATCTCTATTTTTTTTTAGAACTTCACCTCCAAAACCATTTAAAAAAAAAGATCAAAAAGTTGCATGGACCCCAAATTAGTAATGATAAAAACAGCTCGTTCCTTCATCGACCAAAAAATATACTTAAATAGCTCAGAAAAGGCGGTCCACTGGAGCCACCATGATCCGAGAGCTGGCCGGCTATCAATTGCTGGCTATTCAATTTTTACTTTTTATTAATTCTTTTCTCCAGTTCATTCACAGTTTCTGTAGAGGCTTCCGTGACCAGATGCTCTATTCAACTCCTGATTGCCGTAAGGGGAGATGTTAGGCTGAACGGAGGACATAAGTCTCCTGTTCTGGAGGACGTTATCAAACCCATACAGATCTAACAATTATCAAATATCAACTGCAATATGCTTCATACCAGACAGTTCAGACATTACTTACGTCTTGTCCTGGGGGACCTTGGGGACCAGCTGGGCCAACGAGACCTCTAACACCCTGTAAAAGCCAAAATATTTGTTGTTAATTGCATTGAATTTCATACCCACTATGATTTCCAAATTTAATTTCCAAAAGGAAAGGGAAACTATCATCCGTTTCATGCTGCCCCGAACCACACGCAACTGCAGCCGGATATGCTTTACTCCAAAACACTGCGGCATTTCAGAGAAAACCTATCCAGACGGGGACTTTGTGTCTAGACTGACTAGTCAATGCGGTCTCCGGTGGCTTCTCCCCACCTCAGTACCTATGACTGAATAGTTTCTACCCTATATCAGAATATTTAATTTTTTTCTAATCAACTGAGACATAACATACAATGGGGGAAATAAGTATTTGATCCCTTGCTGATTTTGTACGTTTGCCCACTGACAAAGACATGAACAGTCTATAATTGTAAGGGTAGGTTAATTGTAACATTGAGAGATCGAATATCAAAAATAAAACCCAGAAAATCACTTTGTATAAATTATATAAATTTATTTGCATTTTGCAGTGAGAAATAAGTATTTGATCCCTCTGGCAAACAAGACTTAATACTTGGTGGTAAAACCCTTGTTGGCAAGCTCAGCAGTCAGATGTTTTTTGTAGTTGATGATGAGGTTTGCGCACACGTCAGGAGGAATTTTGCTCCACTCCTCTTTGCAGATCATCTCTAAATCATTAAGATTTTGAGGCTGTCCATTGGCAACTCGGAGCAAGTATGGGCGGATGAAGAGTTGTGGGGAAACAGTATAGGGAGCTGGGGTAATGTGTGGAGAGACCGTACGGGGAGGGAAATGTGTGAGGAGACAGTATTGAGGGGAATAGTGTTAGGAAACAGAATGGGGGAAGAAAAGTGTGAGAAGACACAGTATAAAGAGAGGAAACCACATAGCATAGGGGGAGTCCAAAGTGAATTGTTGCCCCGGGTGCTGGAAAACCTAGATCTGCCTCTGATTTTGTAAAATAATATTTTAAGATTATGACATTTTTACATTTTAATATAGCATTTCTTATGCTTAATGGTAATTTAGAGGATTTTTACAGAATGATTTTATGTTGGCAAGATTTGTGAAAGTAAATATTTATATTACTCCCCCAAAAAATGCAGATTGTGACAAAAGAAAAAAACAAATACCGTAAGTTGGATTTGCAATAAAACTGAAAGTAACAGTTGAATATAATCGGACAGGCTCATAAAAAATGACATTTTTCTCATTGTTCAAGTGCGTCCATAAAGGAATCTTGTCTCACTAGGATTATAAATATAATTACTACTCTGTGATGTTTTACATTTATTGCAGGACATTATTTCTAGTGAATCTTATTCAAGATTTCTTATATTTGAAAAAAACTAAATTATAACTATTTTACAATTTGCTCTTAACACAATGTTAGACGTGTAGAATTATCATTTTATATATACTTTTATATAAGCTTGAAGAAAAAAAATATGATCTATTTAGAAATTAGAAAATTTGATTTGGAAAAACATGGTTGAGATCTATCAAGCAGTGTCACATCGTAAACGGGTTGATTATGGTATATTAGATCAGTAGCTTTTATTTAATGGAGAGCTATAATTTAAAAAAAAATTTTTTACATTTTTTTGTGTTGAATTAATATTTTTGTTAATACTTTTCATGTCCAAAAATGACAAAAATATTCTAGGAGTGATACCTTTATTGGCAAACTGTAAAAATTATATTTTCAGCTTTCAGAGCACAGAGACTCCTTCTTCAGGCTGGATTATAAATGAATAAACGTGCCTGAAGAAGGCGCCTCTGTGCTCTGAAAGCTGCAAATATCATTTTTACGGTTAACCAATATAGGTATCACTCTTAGAATACTTTTATTATTTTTTGGCATAAAAAGCATTTACTTTAATATTTCTGGCTATGGTACCGCAATGTAATTTTCTAATGTCCTTCATGAACAATAGCTCTATTTTTATGACAGTTGCTGTCCCAATGTTCTGTCTTCAGGAGTGCACCACTCTCCAGTCTTCTGACTTTTCAGGGGGGCGGTATGCTCCTGATGATTAACAGTTCAAACCAGAGACATGGCTGACCTATTGCCACATGGCTGACCTATTGCCACATGGCTGACCTATTGCCACATGGCTGACCTATTGCCACATGGCTGACCTATTGCCACAAATTGTGCTCCAGCTGAGGCAGCTCTGAAGAATTGGAGGAGCTCAAGGGAATTGAAGCTTCACAGCTTCACAACTTCAGTGTAGCAAGTAAACGTTAAATGGCAAAGATCTTGCAAGCGCTTAACTCCTTGCCTAGGAAATCGGTCTTCACTGATAAACTGCAGGGGTGGCTGGCAACTAGATCAAGCTGGAGGGTCTGGGTGCAATAGCCAACTCTGTGCCCACTAGAGCCACCATCCTCTCAAAATCCAAATACCTGTTCTCCTTTGTCCCCAGAAGGTCCTGTGGAACCCTGCAAATAAATAATTACATCGTAACGTAGGAAGGTTCGAAAAGTTTTTGATCACGTCTACGTTTGATCAAAAAAGACAATCACTGCTACAACGTTAATCAAAAAGTAGACAAAAAAAAAACACACTATGATTTACCTCCCAAGTGAGTAATAGTTTTTGGGAAAAAGTTCTTCCTGACTCAAAAAAATAAAAAAGAATTGTTCCATAAAATGCCCATAAGAACCCTTGCATCAATGTTCCATCTGTTTAGAACATATTGTTAAAAAATTTGAATCTTCCATGAAAAAAAATTCTACCAAAAATTTCAAAAATGGAAATCAGCTCTGGCAATGTAATTTTTTGCAAAACATTATTTCTACAATGTCTACAGACATTTTACAACCAGATAAGATGGACGATGAATCCTTCATTTTGCAGGAAATAAGCAAGAAACATGTTACTTACTGTATAATAAAGCTACTCAATAAAAAAATGTATTTTGGTAGAAACTATACACAATGTTCTATTATTTTACATAGTATTTCATAGTATTATAGTATTATTATTATTATTATTATATAGCATTATTTTACATAGTATTTTACACAGTACTGTGTTTCCCCAAAAATAAGACCTACCCTGAAAAAAAGCCCTAATATAATTTTTGGGGGATTTTTGGAGTAGGCATGAAATGTTAGCCCTACTCCAAAAATATGCCCTAGATACAGTTTTCTATAAAGTACATGAGTATCATGTAACTACAGTAAAGGTAATGTATACGGTGGTATAAATAATGGCACCCTGGAAACTTTTTACAAAACCATAAATGTGGCTATAAATCAAATTATTCACAAATTATGCATAGCAATTAATTAAATATTTAAGTATATCTTTATTACTTGCATCAAAAATCACAAAAGATTGAAAACAAGAGAAGTACTCTGGATTGTTGTTCATAGAAAATAAATAAGATGACCCCCGAAAATAAGCCCTAACCCATCTTTTGGAGCAAAACAATAATATATGACCCTGTTTTATTTTTGAGGAAACACTCTAGGAAAAAAAAAGTCTAAAATGCAATATGTGACAAATAAAGAATCCTTTCTTTATAGATGAAACATTGATTTGAGGGGAAGCTACTTATAGGTGGCATTAGACATAGTCTTTCCTTCTGGGGGTGAGCTGCTTTGCATACTTTTTTGGTTCAGTTGAGCACAGCTTGTAAAACTCCTAAACTAGTTGAATCTTCTCGATGTGAACCAGTAGCCCAAGAGTTATATATCAAAAAACTTTTTGAAAATGATGACCACCAAAAAAATACATTTTTATCAAAATCATCTTTAAAGCCTTACTTACCGGAGTACCATCAATTCCTATACCTGGTGGTCCACGGGATCCTGGTTGCCCGGGCAGGCCTGGAGAGCCTCTGTCTCCCTATAAAGAACAAACAAACAAGACATCCATTAGTTATTTGTTTGATACTATAATTTATATATCTTGGGGCTGAAGGAGTTAGGGTGCTAAGGTTATGCCAAACCTGGACATTTATGGCAAACACATGGGAGACGGTATCTTCACCCATCTCAAGAACGAGGCGTGTGGGATCATCTCATGAGTGGAACAAGCTGCCACGAGAGTTGGCGAGTACTCCTTCCATGGAAGTTTTCAAACAGAGGCTGGACAGATATCTGGGATGATTTAGTGAATCCTGCTTTGAGCAGGGGATTGGATACGATGACCCAGGAGGTCCCTTGCAACTCTACCATTCTATGATTCCATGATTAATTATTCCTGGGACAGGGCCCACTTCCTTAGGAACTGATATCTACTATATAATTGTCTAAGGGTCACTTCCGTCTTTCTGTCCTTCTGTCTTTCTGTCTGTCAAGGATATTCATTGGTCGCGCTCTCTGTTTGTCATGGAATCCAAGACGCTGATTGGTCTCACCAGCTGCCTGTCATGGCTGCCGCGACGGCCACAGTCCGATTAGTCCCTCCCTACTCCCCTGCAGTCAGTGCCCGGCGCCCGCTCCATACTCCCCGCAGTCACCGCTCACACAGGGTTAATGCCAGCGGTAACGGAGCTCGTTATGCCGCGGGTAACACACTCCGTTACCGCCGCTATTAACCCTGTGTGTCCCCAACTTTTTACTATTGATGCTGCATAGGCATCTAATGTAAAAAAATAATAAAAAAAATAAAAAATCATTATATACTCACCTTCCGCCGCCTTTCCCGCTCCTCGCGACGCTCCGGTAACCGCTCCATGCAAGCGGCAGGTTCCGGTGGCAAAGATGGTATGCGACAAGGACCTGCCATAACGTCATGGTCACGTGACCGTGACCTCATCACAGGTCCTGCACTACCAACCCTGGGACCGGAAGCTCCCGAGTGCACCACACACAAGCGACATGTCTACAAGGGCTCCCTCGGAAGGTGAGTATATGTTTTTATTTTTTAATCTGTTACATACGTCGCTGTGCAATATACTACGTGGCTCTGTGCTGTATGCTACATCACTGGGCAATATACTACGTGGCTCTGTGCTGTATACTACGTCACTGGGCAATATACTACGTAACTGGGCAATATACTACGTGACTGGGCAATATACTACGTCACTGGGCAATATACTACGTGGCTGGGCAATATACTACGTGGGCTGTGCAATATACTACGTTGCTAGGCAATATACTACGTCGCTGGGCAATATACTACGTTGCTAGGCAATATACTACGTCGCTGGGCAATATACTACGTGGCTGGGCAATATACTACATGGGCTGTGCAATATACTACGTGGCTGGGCAATACACTACGTTGCTGGGCAATATACTACGTGGCTGGGCAATATACTACGTGGCTGGGCAATATACTACGTGGCTGGGCAATATACTACGTTGCTAGGCAATATACTATATCACTGGGCAATATACTATGTGGCTCGGCAATATACTACGTGGCTGGGCAATATGCTACGTGGCTGGGCAATATACTACGTGGCTGGGCAATATACTACGTGGCTGGGCAATATACTACGTGGCTGGGAAATATATTACGTCACTGGGCAATATACTACGTGGCTGGGCAATATACTACGTGGCTGGGCAATATTCAACGTGACTGAGCAATATACTACGTGGCTGTGCAATATAATAATAATAATAATAATTTTTATTTATATAGCGCCAACATATTCCGCAGCGCTTTACAAATTATAGAGGGGACTTGTACAGACAATAGACATTACAGCATAACAGAAATACAGTTCAAAACAGATACCAGGAGGAATGAGGGCCCTGCTCGCAAGCTTACAAACTATGAGGAAAAGGGGAGACACGAGAGGTGGATGGTAACAATTGCTTTAGTTATTCGGACCGGCCATAGTATAAGGCTCGGGTGTTCATGTAAAGCTGCATGAACCAGTTAACTGCCTAAGTATGTAGCAGTACAGTAAATACAATATACTACATCACTAGGCAATATACTATGTGACTGGGCAATATACTACGTGACTGGGCAATATACTACGTGGGCTGTGCAATATACTACGTGGACATGCATATTCTAGAATACCCGATGCGTTAGAATCGGGCCACCATCTAGTATGCCATAAATGTCTTAGATAGGAATACTTTAAGTAACACTAATAAAATTCTTCATAGTTAGAGATTCCCTCTACTGGCAGAAAAGAGAAGAAGAAGCTAACCAGTGGGTCACACCACCCTTCGAAGCAGAAGAATAGGCAGGGAGTGTTGGGTTTACAAGGTCAAATTCTTTTCGTACAGGAAAAGTAAGAAGGCAAAGAAGGCAAGAAGCATCACACTTTCTTATATGAACACCCAAGTGGTGAACTGGCTTAAAACTTTTCATAATGCTCAAACATGAAAACTTCACATTTGCTCATTCATTAGTACCAATGTTCCAGCAAGGCAACACAAAATCGCCGGGAGCAGTAGGAGGTTAGTGTGGTGCCATCGGCTGAGATTAATGCCACATGAAATTAGTTTTGCTTGGCAATTTAGCTACAGTAATTTATGAAAAATAAAATATATCAAGGGGTTGTCCATGGACATTACAAACCAAAAATAAACGTGGAATAAAGTGACCTGTTGCAGGCTAGACCACCGCTCCATAAGGAGCCTATTAGGAAATGAGACATTTTGATAGATGTTCATTGATATTTCACCAGTTGATCTCGCGAAGAACATGATGATTTTTTTTTCACCATCATTCTTTGAGAGAGATCAGTGGTGGTTTCCATTCATAATGAGCAGACACAATAAGAAGAACCCTAATTATAATAATTTAAGATCTACCAACGTATTCTGCAACACCTTACAATTCACTGGGGACTTGTACAGACAGTATCAGACATGATAGAGCAACACGTAATTTTACAGTTTAAGCAAAAGGACTGAGGGATCTTTTCACAAGCGCTTACAATCTATAGGAAAGTAGGAGAGATACAAAAGGTAAAAAGTGCTTGTCATGTATGGTCCAGCCATGGTCTAGTGATTGTCATATATGTATCTTTATTAGACATAGGCAGACTCATGGATGTTCGGGTCCGTCGGGTTCGGCCAAACTTTAGAAATAGTTTGGTTCGGGCACCAGGACGGTACACAAACTTAATCCTGAACCCTCCTGACCTCATTTAGGTGAATTTATGGGCCCGAACATCTGGCAGTTCCCACACTGTCATCTCTATGTCAGAATGGGAAACACTGGCTCTGACCGGCGGTAACCTTGCTGAAGTCATCGCCGGTCACAGCCGCTGGGTGTCGTGGTTCCCACGTTGTCACACAGTGGACAGCGTGTGAGCCAGCAACTGTGAATGGCAGTGAAAAGGTTACAGCAGGTCAGACGTCGGCTGATGACTACTACGCTCATCATCGTGCACCTGGTCCTGCTGATAGCAGTGCGAGCAGGCGGCGCTTATGAGAATATTCACCAGCCGGCGCCTGTGCATAGTAAGACATATGACAGTGAGATATAAATTAGTGCAATGCATGTGTAGCTTACTCAACATATTTTTAGCCAATAAATAAAGAAAAGAAATAAAACAATAGTGTGTCGTCCGCAATATTTTTAATAACCAGCTGAGGGAAAGCAGACAGATGTGGGATGGTATTATTCTGGGAAAGGGGCAATAAACATGAAGCTTCCCAGAATTCTAATATCAGCTCACAGTTGTTTTTGTAGCCTTTACTGTTTATTAAAAAGGGCCCCCCCTATTTTTAATAACCAGCAGAGGTTAAGCAGACAGCTGCCGGCTGATATTAATAGGCTGGAAAGGGCCATGCATATCGGTTCCCTCCCAGACTAATAACACCAGCCCTCAGACACCCAAGAAATGGTGCATCCATTAGATACCCCAATTCTGAAACTTAGACTTTACTCTTAACCCTCTTGCTCTGGTGCTTTGGCAAGAGGGTTATTGGTTTTGGGGTTCTGGCTCACAGCAATGACGTGACAGTGAGAACGAGACTACAGAGGTTACTTGTGGGCATTTCTCACAGATGTAACTTTATCGCCCATGAGAAATCACCTTGAATAACCTCTGCCGTTTCATTCTCGTGGTCACGGCGTTATTGACGTGATCGCCTGTGAGAAAAGTGGTGAACGACGTGGGACTTAGTTGGATATCGTCGGATCTGCAAAGAATTTTTTTTTATTAATAAGTGGGCAAACCAGGGAATGGGCGGGGTATTCGTTATTCCAATAAAAAGATTTTTCCTGTGTGTGTATTTTTTTTTACTTTAAATGGGGGTGTCCTATAGATGCTGATTTATCACTAACCTCGCTAACAGGCTCGATGTCAGTTGACATTACAAAGCTTACATCAACAACAAACAATCATAGAGGTTGAGTGCCAGAATTGGCACATCTAATGGATGTATCTGTTAGGGGGTAGCTGCGGGCTGCTATTTTTAGGTTGGGAAAGGCCAGATATCATTGGGATTTCCTTCCTGGGAATAACATCCCCCAGTTGTATGCTAAAGCTTGCCTGGTTGTCAAAAATAGGGGGAATCCCATGTGATTTTTAAAAATTATTTCTTGAAATAATTTTGAAAATTGTTGAGGGGGTCTCTGTATTTTTGATGACCAGCCAAGATAAACCAGACAGCTGTGGGCTGCAGTCCACAGCTGTCTGTTTTACCTGTACTTGTTATAAAAAATAAAGGGGCCCCAAGACTTGTTTTTACATGGTTTACTGGCCAATGGTTTACATTGTTGATTGGCAAGCTTTGTTCAGCTGCCAAACCCAAACTGTAACACAGACTTCCATGAGAAGCCTTTGCTCATTGTCCCTGCACGGACATGTGGTGTCCATTACAGACCGCAATCTTTATTGTTCGCCCATATCTAATCTTTATAATAAACAAGGATGTCAGGATACACATTGCTACTGAGTGTTTGGAAGATGTGGGAAAAGATGACAAAAAAGATGAGATTCTAAGGAAAATTTATGAAAGGAGAACATGGAATAGATTAATGAGGTGAGGTGCTCTTCTCAAGCATCTATCTGTTTAGCTCTATTCTCCACCTGCACCAGCTCCTCCCGCTTGACTGACAGTTCTTCAAGTTGAAGACACAGCAAGGGAGCTGTCAGTCAAGTAGGAGAAGGCGGCACTGGGAAGAGACTAGAGCAAGCGAGATAGAGGCTTGTAAGTGCTTCCGTGTGTTCAAAGCACTTCAGCCTCATTTGTATATTGATTCAAACACCGATTTCTAGATAACAGAAGAACAGACTGGCTAGCTAAAGGTATGGCTGGACTTATTTCTGCATGAGCGTCACCTACAAAACCCTAACCAATGACGTACAAAGCCATCCACAACCTGTCTCCTCCATACATCTGTGACCTCATCTCCAGGTGCTTACCTACACGCAACCTCCGATCCTCACAAGATCTCCTCCTCTACTCCCCTCTTATCTCCTCTTCCCACAATCGTATACAAGATTTCTCTCGTGCATCCCCCCTACTCTGGAACCCTCTACCACAACACATCAGACTCTCACCTACCATCGAAACCTTCAAAAAGAACCTGAAGACCCACCTCTTCAGACAACCTGCAGTAACCACCGATCCACCAAACCGCTGCATGACCAGCTCTACCCTCACCTACTGTATTCTCACCCATCCCTTGTAGATTGTGAGCCCTCGCGGGCAGGGTTCTCTCTCCTCCTGTACCAGTTTTGACTTGTATTGTTCAAGATTATTGCACTTCTTTTTATTATGTATACCCCTCCTCACATGTAAAGCGCCATGGAATAAATGGCGCTATAACAATAAATAATAATACTAGTATATATAAATAGTCTTAAATTACGACATGTGGCGTTTTTCCCATTTTGAGTAGTGGTTTTTTTTTGCCCCAAGTGGCCTAATTTTTCACTTTTAATTGGACGTGAAGGTATTATTTACATTATTAGGATATTGCAGCTTTCTATTGTCACCATTGCCATCTTCTCATAACAAAATGATTTTATTTTTTAAATTGAAATTTTGGCACCTAAAAACTCTGCGTAAAAACTTTAATTAGATTTCTGGTTCTCTTTCGTGACTCATTTAATATCATTTTGTTTCACTCAGTATAATGAAAAAGCAATGCTTCCCGCAGCTGTAGAAAGCCTGGCAGGCTTCAGATTAGACACCAGCCAAAAACCCTTGGATTTGGTCCACAAAATAATATTCAGTCAATGGGCGTACATGTAGCCAGAATATTAACAACAAATGCAGAATTCTAGACTGCAAAAACAATAGCAGTCAGGTACTGTACATGGGATAAAATATTGTCATACAGAGCCAGTCATCAGGACAGCTTTCCCTATGATTAGGGCACGCAACAAGAACCTGTCAAAGGGTATTTCAGTCTTCAAAAATGTTCACCTGTCAACACAAAAAGTGATTATTTTTAGATTGTCTTAGATTCCACCACAAGATCCCTCAGGGATCAACAAAACTGTGCACTTTTGAGAACCAGGGAAGAACTTGGACTTCAGATGTGAAACTGACACTGATCTAGTTATTATACTATATCCAATGGATAAGTGTTGATTTTTGTCCCCTGGAATACCCCTTTAAAAAAAAACTGTGCCCAATTAAATTCAATTGTGCAGATCACTGCATATGCTCAGGAAAACTTTCACAGACCATTGTCTGTGATCAGAGGTCATCATGAAATATACAAATGTAAGTTAATACTATATCATGCAAAGAAGAAGCCATATATCAGCACGATCCAAAAACACTGCCGTCTTTTCTTGGTCAAAGTTCATTTATTAAAGACCAAGGCAAAACAGGGAAAATTGTTCTTTGGTTGGATGAATCAAAATATGAAATTCTTCATGGAAATCACGGACACAGTGTCCTGCGGAATTAGGAGTGGGACAATTCAGCTTGTTATCAAGGAAGGGACCATCCAGCTTATTATCGAGGAGAGGGACCATCCAGCTTGTTATCGAGGAGAGGGACCATCCAGCTTGTTATTAAGGAGAGGGACCATCCAGCTTGTTATCAAGGAGAGGGACCATCCAGCTTGTTATCGAGGACAGGGACCATCCAGCTTGCTATTAAGGAGAGGGACCATCCAGCTTGTTATCAAGGAGAGGGACCATCCAGCTTGTTACTAAGGAGAGGGACCATCCAGCTTGTTACCGAGGAGAGAGACCATCCAGCTTGTTATCGAGGAGAGAGGCCATCCATCTTGTTATCAAGGAGAGGGACCATCCAGCTTGTTTCTAAGGAGAGGGACCATCCAGCTTGTTACTAAGGAGAGGGACCATCCAGCTTGTTATCGAGGAGAGAGACCATCCAGCTTGTTATTAAGGAGAGGGACCACGCAGCTTGTTATTAAGGAGAAGGACCATCCAGCTTGTTATCGAGGAAAGGAACCATCCAGCTTTTTATAAAGGAGAGGGATCATCCTCCAGCTTGTTATCAAGGGGAGAGACCATCCAACTTGTTATCAAGGAGAGGGACCATCCAGCTTTTTATCAATCAGAGGGACCATCCAGGTTGTTATCAAGGAGAGGGACCATCCAGCATGTTATCCATGCAGAGTTATGTATCTCTGAGCTCTATTAGTGCCTATGGTATGAGCAGCATACACATGGAAGGCCCTACCAATGATAAGCATCCACACGGCATCTATATCAGGGATGATCAAGCATATTATTTCAAGACTTCATACTGCGTCCATCACACTGCATAGAAGAAGAGTTTGAGTGATGAATGGGCAGCTGCAATCTGGACCTTTCACCAATAGAAAAAAGTTGGCGCATTATGAAACGAAAAGTCTGACAAACACCAAGAACTACGGGGTAACTAGAACCCTACATCAGACAAGAATGGGACAACGTTCCTCTCCCAAAACTCCAGTAATTGATTCTTCACTTCCCCGATGTTTACAGACTTGTAAAAAGAAGAAAGGATGCTACACAATGGTGGACAAGGCCCGGGTACAATGGTGGACAAGATCCGGTCACAATGTTTTCTGACATGTGTTGCTGCCATTATATTCTAAATTAACACATTTTTTCAAAAGAAATGAAAAATGTCCAAAGTTGAACTTCTGATCTTTTCTATATTCTGCTATCAATAAGATATGGCGATATGAGATTCCCAGATTATTGCAATCTTCTTTTCTTTACATTTTATGCAACATACCAAAGTTTGGGGAATTGGGATTGTACAACCGTTTGCACATGATTTAAAAATTGTAATATGCCAATTTGGGTTTATGACAACTCAAATCTTACTTTTAAAGGGGTTGTTGTCACCTAACTTTTTATTTCTCTTCAAAGGCCTATACAGTGTTAGCTTACGCTGTAATAGTTCTCATTGCGCATGAATTCCGCACCTCAGCTCACTTTAGTTTTTCCTTGAGTTTTTCATGCGTTTTTGTCTCTCTTTGGTATGTGACATTAGATGTGTAAATAATTAGATAGATGGATAGATAAATGGATGGATAATGGCGTCGCTGGCTCCCGCTGTGCTCAGCGAGACCTGCCTTCGATGTAGTCACTACCCAGCGCCTGTGAATAGCCGTTTATTGCTATTCACAGATGCCAGAGACAGATTCGAAGAACATGGGTTACATCAGAGCTTTGTGGGAACATTTTGGGTAATAAATTGGTGAACGAGGGACTGTCTCTTGTTTTACTTTTTTACTCGTCTTTTTCTGTTTTTCAGATATCTTTTTCTGGACTTCTTCGTAGTTGTTGGATTGCTTCGAACCTGTATGGGATTTTTTTATGCTCAATAAATTGGTGAATGAGGGAAAGTGTGGGGAAGACTTTATTCAAGTAAAGTGTTTTTTATGCTTTTATTTACTGGGTTAATAATTGGGGAGTCTGATATACACTTCTCCATTACTAACTCAAGGGGTTGATGGCAGCTGTGTTTTTAGACAAATCACAGCGGTCATCAACCCCAACTACCATTACCCTAATTGCCACCACACCAGGGCATTTGGAAAGAGCAGGCAAAGTGCTAGAATTGATGCATCTCATGTGATGCGAGAAATTTGGGGTGGTTGTAGGCTTGTGTAGAAATTGCAGGAACATGAGATGTCGTCATGGACTGGAGGCAGATCAAGAGTTAACAGGTTTATTAACAACACATAGACTCCGCACAGGGAGTGGCAGGACACGAGAGGTGTGTTAGGTAGAAGGGCAGAACTGGGAGCTAGGACACGGTAGGGCAAGAACGAAAAATAGTTTGATAGGAAGAAACAAAGGCAAATAAAAAAATCAGTCTGTAGTTTTCTTGATTGCAGTGTCTCGGTTCTCCAACGGTGGCACAGACAACAGCGGCACGTGATGTCTTGGAGGTGTCTGTAGAGGACGGGGTTCCAATCCACGGAGCGGGTGAAAGGTCTTTGAAGGGTGCGGGGAGTTCCCGCACTCATGAATGCCAAACACTGTGCTCAGTCCAGTATGAAGAACCGCAGAAACAAGTCTTTGCTCCACAGTGTATACAGGTACTTGGCTAAGAGGCTCAGGCCTAGTCGCCTGCTTCTCACTGCACTGCGTTCACGTTACAGTCTCCGGTTTCAACTGTGAGTCACCTCCTAGCATGGAGGATAGCGGGGAACTGGCAGTCTGTCGTCTACCTACAGTGGACCTGTACACAGGGGATCTGTCAAATCGGCCTGCGCTCAAGGGATGCTCTACTTTCACAGCCAACACTGCATCCAACTGTCCGCTTAGCTTTCCAACCTGGACTCTGCCCCTTTTCCCGTGCGCAGTGCTTTTTAACACGGTCCCGCCTACCGCAGTCATATGCAAGGGTCCTTGTCTGAAAATCTTTCCTCCTGCAAAATTGGTGACAGTTCCGGTAGTTCCGGAACCAGTGTCAGACACGTATACCCGATCTTGTTCTTCCTCTTACACTTGCATTTTAAGACTTGGAATGGTCCAATAACTAGGGACCTTACTGGCCTGATAACATAAGCTCAGAGCTGTCTGCTTCACCTTGGCCGGTTATCAAAAATTGTTCATTTGTTTTACATTATTTATTTAAAGCATGCTAAAAACACCTCCTGTGGATACACACGGCATCTAATGGAATGAATGAAATTCTGTACAGAAGACTGAGTGTTTCTCACAAAAGAGATTGACATGCTGCGGCTCGGAATTCCACACAGTAGGTGATTTGACACAGTGTAAAAAAAAAGCCCTGTGGGCAAGAGATTTCTATTAATCCCACTCACTGTGCTTGTACTGTTTTGGACGCAGCGAAAATAGGCTAATATTGCCGATCGTGGGGACGCAGCCGTACAGTGACAGGTGGCATCTACAGTATGAACGCAGAGTGCATCAAAATAGTCAATAGAGGTGGGAGGCTTTCTCCAAAGTCTACGACTGGGTAGTCTGATAGAATGAGAAAATGCGGACCAGGTAATCACTGATTCTTTACCCACAAACTTAAGAAAATATGCAATTTAGGGTTTCATATTCTTTTTACTACCCTTTTTTACTATTTTTAATTGTAGATCCATGATGTGATTTGCAAAAGGAGAGATTCCAATCAAGGGGGATCCAAAAGACCCCAGAAAAGCGGATTATGCTTCGCTCTGTTCAGAAATGATGAGGAAGGGGACTTGCTTCAACTTTTGATATTTAATGCGGCATTATCCAGAAACGCGTTTCAGGTCCAAAGACTTGGGAGCTGGCGCTAAACCGGATAAGGGAAACAGTCGAGTCCTAAAAGTTTATTGAGGTGATATCAAGCTATGACTTTCAGGCTCAAACTGGTCCATTTATCGGTCTGGGCACTTGGTATTAAGCATGATGAATGGTCCAGGCCTGAAACGCGTAGATTGATAATGTGTTTGGTCCAACAGAGTTCTTTATTCTATGGTAAAGTAGTGCACGCCAGGAACAAATAATTTTATTTGAAAAGTGAAAAGAAAGAATAAGAAAAAGGGCTAAATGCCCTTTATTCTGTCCTGAAGTTCTGAACTTTGAAAAGTCTAACACAATTAGAAAGAAACTGCAGAATATCGGGAGGACTAATTGAATCTCTGAAATGACGGCGCATTCGCTCCTCCATCTTAGATAACGAACACAAAGTCATTTTATGTAAATCTCTGCAACACGTTCCCCTTTGAGTAATCTTTCAAAATCAGTAAACCTTGAAGAACACTTCACAAGAAAAGATTTTTCGCTGTTTCACATCCATCAGATAAAAAAAATAATAATAATTTTAATTTAAACTGTTAAGGAAATCGTGTGTTGAGACTTCCTATGGGGATTTAGTAAAATTCGAATCCATCATATTAGTTTCTCTTGATATCGATTACTGGCAGCCTTGTAGATTAAGGAGCGGCAGCGTTACAATAATTCTTACAGGAGCGGAAAAAGTAAAAATAGGAGACACGGTAAGTATAAAAGGTTACTATTGTTATAAACGGAATCGCACCGAGGGGACGGGGCTTTGGTCGGAGCTGTTCCTGTATAAACAGTAGTTTCTTTATTTTTACTCTAGTGTTTGATCTGTGCAGTCATTAGCTAATTAGCAGCAGTTTTTCCACTTAGTTTAAATTAATCAAGATGACAAAATGCAGAAATCATCGTCAGCTCAGAGAAGTTACTAACTTAGAAAATAAACCATGATCCTCATCATGTTTAGCAGCGATTCTAAGATGAACGAATGTCTTATCAGGCAATGACCCATTGATTTTTATGTGAAATAATTTTTATCTTTCGTATTACTACATAAAAAAATGTGGAAAACAAGACTGAAATATCGGAAATCTTCTCTCTTGCCGCCAGCCTTAACATTAAGTTCTCATTTCCTCTTCTGTGCAGAATACTTTTCGGCAGTACCATTATGTTCACAGGCAGAATTTTCATGACTGATAACACCTCTATATACAGTAGATAACACAGGTTCCACCATTCACAATAGGTGATGTCACAGCTCACCTCCTCCTGTACAATGACTGATAACACCTCTATATACAGTAGATAACACAGGTTCCACCATTCACAATAGGTGATGTCACAGCTCACCTCCTCCTCCTGTACAATGACTGATAACACCTCTATATACAGTAGATAACACAGGTTCCACCATTCACAATAGGTGATGTCACAGCTCACCTCCTCCTCCTGTACAATGACTGATAGCACCTCTATATACAGTAGATAACACAGGATCCACCATTCACAATAGGTGATATCACAGCTCACTTCCTCCTCCTGTAGAATGACTGATAACACCTCTATATACAGTAGATAACACTGGATCCACCATTCACAATAGATGATATCACAACTCACCTCCTCCTCCTGTACAATGACTGATAGCACCTCTATATACAGTAGATAACACAGGATCCACCATTCACAATAGGTGATATCACAGCTCACCTCCTCCTCCTGTACAATGACTGATAACTCCTCTATACACAGTAGATATCACAGGATCCACCATTCACAATAGGTGATGTCACAGCTCACCTCCTCCTCCTGTATAATGACTGATAACACCTCTATATACAGTAGATAACAGGATCCACCATTCACAATAGATGATGTCACAGCTCACCTCCTCCTCCTGTACAATGACTGATAACACCTCTATATACAGTAGATAACACAGAACCCACCATTCACAATAGGTGACATCACAGCTCACCTCCTCCTCCTGTGCAATGACTGATAACACCTCTATATACAGTAGATAACACAGAATCCACCATTCACAATAGGTGACGTCACAGCTCACCTCCTCCTCCTGTACAATGACTGATAACACCTCTATATACAGTAGATAACACAGGATCCACCATTCACAATAGATGATGTCACAGCTCACCTCCTCCTCCTGTACAATGACTGGTAACACCTCTATATACAGTAGATAACACAGGATCCACCATTCACAATAGGTGATATCACAGCTCACCTCCTCCTCCTGTACAATGACTGATAACACCTCTATACACAGTAGATATCACAGGATCCACCATTCACAATAGGTGATGTCACAGCTCACCTCCTCCTCCTGTGCAATGACTGATAACACCTCTATATACAGTAGATAACACAGGATCCACCATTCACAATAGATGATGTCACAGCTCACCTCCTCCTGTACAATGACTGATAACACCTCTATATACAGTAGATAACACAGAATCCACCATTCACAATAGGTGATGTCACAGCTCACCTCCTCCTGTACAATGACTGATAATACCTCTATATACAGTAGATAACACAGGATCCGCCATTCACAATAGGTGATGTCACAGCTCACCTCCTCCTCCTGTACAATGACTGATAACACCTCTATATACAGTAGATAACACATGATCCACCATTCACAATAGATGATGTCACAGCTCACCTCCTCCTCCTCCAGGTCTGGAGATTGGGCTGCCCATGACAGGGTTTTGATGTGGTGGTATCTTAATTTTTGCCAGAGCTGTATGAAAACAAATATGGTTCCTAACCAAAACCATGTAGGCAGCATTGGTAGCCTTTTTGGTTGGACATTTTTGTGGGGACTTTGTGGTCAATAGAAGCTTTGCATTTGACATGCTTCCGGTGGCCATTGCGGGGAGAATTTGGGGCATTTTCATGTTCCACTTTTGTGTATTTTTCATTGGGCAATGATGTTCTGTGGTTGGTACTGCTTCATGTCTTATGTCTCACCAGCACATAGTTTCTTTCCAGACTCCTTTACTAATTTCAGATACGCCATGGTCTTACATTACCGCTCGTCAAAATCTTTCCAAATACTCACCAGTCCGCTGATATTACCATAAATATACTCCTGCCGTCCGATCCCCATCATGCCCCAACTCAAGCATAAAATAACCAAAAAAAATATAAAAAATATATATGAAATACCTAAAGGTTTAACCAAGTGTTGATTTTTTTGGACTTTTCCAGCTCATTGAGAAATTCAGCAGTTTTCCATGAGAGTCGAGAACATTATACGCACAGGTCAGAAGAAGTCCCATGCTGCTTCTGACGGCCAACTAACTAAATACCATTTTAATGAAAGCCCCGGGGAGCAATTAACGAGGAAAATGAATGTATTGTACTGAACGCTAATTAGCCAAGTCTTCATGTCTTCTTCTTTTCCTTACTGGTGTCAGGAGAATAAATCATTCGGTGACTTTCGGCATATATCACGCCTATTAATACTCCAGCCTGGATCGTTCTCCTTGAAAATTTATATTTTTTCTATCTCATGGGAACGGTGTTTTTTGTCATGCAGCCAGCGGATAAAATCCTCCTGAGAGTCTTTGACCCCGGAGGCACTGAGCACGCGTCTTTCCTGCCTGGTGTCTCTGTCCTAGCATGGAATATGAGGAGCTGAATTATCTATCATGAAAATTCCCAGGATGGAACTTTAGAGAAGTTTCTGAAAAGAAAATACTCTCGGGAAAATCAGAAGGTTTAGTAGAGCATGGATTGAAGAACAAGACAACATCCTCAAAGCCACATCATTCAGCTTTGGCCTTACTCTGTTATTTTTATTCATTGGTATCACAGATAGGGATGAGTTCTGGGTTCCTACCGGGCACCCAGTGTCAGGAGCTGAACTCCGAATGAGGACTTTTTCCGTAAGTCAGTTTTACTGTTTGGGTTCGGTGCCGAATAAAGTTTGTTGAAAGGCTGCAGCGCAGCCAATCAACAAGATTTTAGGCTGTGGGCACTTCCGGAGACATAACAAGTATTGGCATGGCTATGATGGGCCACTGCAACGCGTGACTCAGCCTGTATAAACGCCGGATCATGAGCTGTCCTGCCATTTTACTCTGAGCCTGGTGTAGAATGCTATAACAGCGTGGTGAAGCGAAATCTGACAGCCTGGTGCAGAGTGCCATAACAGCCTGGTGTAGAGTGCCATAACAGCCTGGTGTAGAGTGCCATAAAAGCCTGGTGCAGAGTGGCATAACAGCATGATGTAGAATGCCATAACAGTCTTCTGTAGAGTGCCATAAAAGCCTGGTGTAGAGTGCCATAATAGCCTGGTGTAGGGTGCCATAACAGCCTCGTGTAGAGTGACATAAAATCCTGGTGTACAGTGCCATAACAGCCTGGTATAGAGTGCCATAATTGCCTGGTATGGAGTGCCATAACAGACCGTGTAAACTGCCATAACAGCCTAGTGCAGAGTGCCATAACAGCCTGGTGTGTAGTGCCATAATAGCCTGGCGTAGAGTGCCATAATAGCCTGGTGTAGAGTGCCATAATAGCCTGGTGTAGAGTGCCATAATAGCCTGGTGTAGAGTGCCATAATAGCCTGGTGTAGAGTGCCATAACAGCCTGGTGTGTAGTGCCATAATAGCCTGGTGTAGAGTGCCATAATAGCCTGGTGTAGAGTGCCATAACAGCCTGGTGTAGAGTGTCATAATAGCCTGGTGTAGAGTGCCATAACAGCCTGCTGTTGAGTGCCATAACAGCCTGGTGTAGAGTGCAATAATAGTCTGTTGTAGAGTGCAATAATAGTCTGGAATGGAGTGCCATAACAGACCGCGTAGAGTGCCATAACAGCCTGGTGTAGAGAGCATTACAGCATGGTATACAGTGCCATAACAGCCTGGTATAGAGTGCCATAATAGCCTGGCGTAGAGTGCCATAACAACCTGGTGTAGAGTGCCATAATAGCCTGGCGTAGAGTGCCATAACAGCCTGGTGTAGAGTGCATTACAGTATGGTATACAGTGCCATAACAGCCAAGTGTAGAGTGCCATAATAGCCTGGTGTAGAGTGCCATAACAGCCTGGTGTGTAGTGCCATAATAGCCTGGTGTAGAGTGCCATAACAGCCTGGTGTGTAGTGCCATAATAGCCTGGTGTAGAGTGCCATAATAGCCTGGTGTAGAGTGCCATAACAGCCTGCTGTTGAGTGCCATAACAGCCTGGTGTAGAGTGCCATAATAGCCTGTTGTAGAGTGCAATAATAGTCTGGAATGGAGTGCCATAACAGACCGCGTAGAGTGCCATAACAGCCTGGTGTAGAGTGCATTACAGCATGGTATACAGTGCCATAACAGCCTGGTATAGAGTGCCATAATAGCCTGGCCTAGATTGCCATAACAACCTGGTGTAGAGTGCCATAATAGCCTGGTGTAGAGTGCATTACAGTATGGTATACAGTGCCATAACAGCCAAGTGTAGAGTGCCATAATAGCCTGGCGTAGAGTGCCATAACAGCCTGGCGTAGAGTGTCATAATTGCCTGGTATAAAGTGCCATAATAGCCTGGTGTAGAGTGCCACAACAGCCTGCTGTAGAGTGCCATAACAGCCTAGTGTAGAGTGCCATAAGAGCCTGGTGTAGAGCACCATAACAGCCTGGTGTAGAGTGCCATAATAGCCTGGTGTAGAGTGCCATAATAGCCTGGTGTAGAGTGCCATAACAGCCTGCTGTTGAGTGCCATAACAGCCTGGTGTAGAGTGCCATAATAGCCTGTTGTAGAGTGCAATAATAGTCTGGAATGGAGTGCCATAACAGACCGCGTAGAGTGCCATAACAGCCTGGTGTAGAGTGCATTACAGCATGGTATACAGTGCCATAACAGCCTGGTGTAGAGTGCCATAATAGCCTGGCGTAGAGTGCCATAACAACCTGGTGTAGAGTGCCATAATAGCCTGGCGTAGAGTGCCATAACAGCCTGGTGTAGAGTGCATTACAGTATGGTATACAGTGCCATAACAGCCAAGTGTAGAGTGCCATAATAGCCTGGCGTAGAGTTCCATAACAGCCTGGCGTAGAGTGTCATAATTGCCTGGTATAAAGTGCCATAATAGCCTGGTGTAGAGTGCCATAACAGCCTAGTGTAGAGTGCCATAAGAGCCTGGTGTAGAGCGCCATAACAGCCTGGTGTAGAGTGCCATAATAGCCTGGTGTAGAGTGCCATAACAGCCTGGTGTAGAGTGTCATAATTGCCTGGTGTTGAGTGCCATAAAAGCCTTGTGTAGAGTGCCACAACAGCCTGCTGTAGAGTGCCATAACAGCCTGCTGTAGAGTGCCATAACAGCCTGGTGTAGAGTGCCATAATAGCCTGGTATGGAGTGCCATAACAGACCGTGTAGAGTGCCATAACAGCCTAGTGCAGAGTGCCATAACAACCTGGTGTAGAGTGCCATAATAGCCTGGTGTAAAGTGCCATAACAGCCTGGTGTAGAGTGTCATAATTGCCTGGTGTAGAGTGCCATAACAGCCTGGTGTAGAGTGCATTACAGCATGGTATACAGTGCCATAACAGCCTGGTGTAGAGTGCCATAATAGCCTGGCGTAGAGTGCCATAACAACCTGGTGTAGAGTGCCATAATAGCCTGGAGTAGAGTGCCATAACAGCCTGGTGTAGAGTGCATTACAGTATGGTATACAGTGCCATAACAGCCAAGTGTAGAGTGCCAAAATAGCCTGGCGTAGAGTGCCATAACAGCCTGGCGTAGAGTGTCATAATTGCCTGGTATAAAGTGCCATAATAGCCTGGTGTAGAGTGCCACAACAGCCTGCTGTAGAGTGCCATAACAGCCTAGTGTAGAGTGCCATAAGAGCCTGGTGTAGAGTGCCATAACAGCCTGGTGTAGAGTGCCATAATAGCCTGGTGTAGAGTGCCATAATAGCCTGGTGTAGAGTGCCATAACAGCCTGGTGTAGAGTGTCATAATTGCCTGGTGTTGAGTGCCATAACAGCCTGGTGTAGAGTGCCACAACAGCCTGCTGTAGAGTGCCATAAAAGCCTTGTGTAGAGTGCCACAACAGCCTGCTGTAGAGTACCATAACAGCCTGGTGTAGAGTGCCATAATAGACCGTGTAGAGTGCCATAACAGCCTAGTGCAGAGTGCCATAACAACCTGGTGTAGAGTGCCATAACAGCCTGGTGTAGGGTGCGATAACAGCCTGGTGTAGAGTGTCATAATTGCCTGGTGTAGAGTGCCATAACAGCCTGCTGTAGAGTGCCATAAAAGCCTGGTGCAGAGTGACATAACAGCCTGGTGCAGAGTGCAATAATAGCCTGGTGTAGGGTGCCATAACAGCCTGGTATAGAGTGCCATAATTGCCTGGTATGGAGTGCCATAACAGACCGTGTAAACTGCCATAACAGCCTAGTGCAGAGTGCCATAACAGCCTGGTGTGTAGTGCCATAATAGCCTGGTGTAGAGTGCCATAATAGCCAGGTGTAGAGTGCCATAATAGCCTGGTATAGAGTGCCATAATTGCCTGGCATGGAGTGCCATAACAGACCATGTAAACTGCCATAACAGCCTAGTGCAGAGTGCCATAACAGCCTAGTGTGTAGTGCCATAACAGCCTGGTGTAGAGTGCCATAATAGCCTGGTGTAGAGTGCCATAACAGCCTGGTGTTGAGTGCCATAATAGCCTGGCGTAGAGTGCCATAACAGCCTGGTGTTGAGTGCCATAAAAGCCTGGTGTGTAGTGCCATAATAGCCTGGTGTAGAGTGCCATAATAGCCTGGTGTAGAGTGCCATAATAGCCTGGTGTAGAGTGCCATAACAGCCTGGTGTAGAGTGCCATAATAGCCTGTTGAAGAGTGCCATAATAGTCTGGAATGGAGTGCCATAACAGACCGCGTAGAGTGCCATAACAGCCTGGTGTAGAGTGCATTACAGCATGGTATACAGTGCCATAACAGCCTGGTGTAGAGTGCCATAATAGCCTGGCGTAGAGTGCCATAACAGCCTGGTGTTGAGTGCCATAATAGCCTGGCGTAGAGTGCCATAACAGCCTACTGTAGAGTGCCATAAGAGCCTGGTGTAGAGTGCCATAACAGCCTGGTGTAGAGTGCCATAATAGCCTGGCATAGAGTGCCATAACAGCCTGGTGTAGAGTGCCATAATAGCCTGGCATAGAGTGCCATAACAGCCTGGTGTAGAGTGCCATAACAGCCTGGTGTAGAGTGTCATAATTGCCTGGTGTAGAGTGCCATAACAGCCTCGTGTAGAGTGACATAATTGCCTGGTGCAGAGTGCCATAACAGCCTAGTGTAGAGTGCCATAAGAGCCTGGTGTAGAGTGCCATAACAGCCTGGTGTAGAGTGCCATAATAGCCTGGTGTAGAGTGCCATAATAGCCTGGCATAGAGTGCCATAACAGCCTGGTGTAGAGTGCCATAACAGCCTGGTGTAGAGTGTCATAATTGCCTGGTGTAGAGTGCCATAACAGCCTCGTGTAGAGTGACATAATAGCCTGGTGTAGAGTGCCATAACAGCCTGGTGTAGAGTGCCATAATTGCCTGGTGCAGAGTGCCATAACAGCCTGGTGTAGAGTGTCATAATTGCCTGGTGTAGAGTGCCATAACAGCCTCGTGTAGAGTGACATAATAGCCTGGTGTAGAGTGCCATAACAGCCTGGTGTAGAGTGCCATAATAGCCTGGTGTAGAGTGCCATAACAGCCTGGTGTAGAGTGTCATAATTGCCTGGTGTAGAGTGCCATAACAGCCTGCTGTAGAGTGCCATAATAGCCTGGTGTAGAGTGCCATAACAGCCTCGTGTAGAGTGACATAATAGCCTGGTGTAGAGTGCCATAACAGCCTAGTGCACACTGACCTAACAGCCTGGTGCAGCGTGCTATAGCAGCCTGGTACAGAGTGACACAACACTCCTTTAAAATGACAACAGCTCTACATCCAGAAGATAACATAGGATCCACCATTTACAATTGTCATTCACAATAGGTGATGTCACAGCTCACCTCCTCCTCCTGTACAATGACTGATAACACCTCTATATACAGTAGATAACACAGGATCCACCATTCACAATAGGTGATGTCACAGCTCACCTCCTCCTCCTCCTCCTGTACAATGACTGATATCACATCTATATACAGTAGATAACACAGGATCCACCATTCACAATAGGTGATGTCACAGCTCACCTCCTCCTCCTGTACAATGACTGATAACACCTCTATATACAGTAGATAACACAGGATCCACCATTCACAATAGGTGATGTCACGGCTCACCTCCTCCTCCTCCTGTACAATGACTGATAACACCTCTATATACAGCGGATAACACCGGATCCACCATTCACAATAGGTGATGTCACAGCTCACCTCCTCCTCCTCCTGTACAATGACTGATAACTCCTCTATATACAGTAGATAACACAGGATCCACCATTCACAATAGGCAATGTCACAGCTCACCTCCTCCCCCTGTGCAATGACTGATAACTCCTCTACATACAGTAGATAACACAGGATCCACCATTCACAATAGGCAATGTCACAGCTCACCTCCTCCTCCTGTACAATGTCTGATAACATCCCTATATACAGCAGATAACACAGGATCCACCATTCACAATAGGCAATGCCACAGCTCACCTCCTCCTCCTGTACAATGACTAATAACACCTCTATATGCAGTAGAAAACACAGGATCCACCATTCACAATAGGTGTTGTCACAGCTCACCTCCTACTCCTGTACAATGACTGATAACACCTCTGAATACAGTAGATAACACAGGATCCACCATTCTCAATAGATGATGTCACAGCTCACCTCCTTCTCCTGTACAATGACTGATAACACCTCTATATACAGTAAATAACACAGGATCCACAATTCACAATAAGTGATGTCACAGCTCACCTCCTCCTCCTGTACAATGACTGATAACACCTCTGTATACAGTAGATAACATAGGATCCACCATTCTCAATAGATGATGTCACATATCACCTCCTACTCCTGTGCAATGACTGATAACACCTCTATATACAGTAGATAACACAGGATCCACCATTCCCAATAGGTGATGTCACAGCTCACCTCCTCCTCCTCCTGTACAATGACTGATATCACATCTATAAACAGTAGATAACACAGGATCCACCATTCTCAATAGATGATGCCACAGCTCACCTTCTCCTCCTGTACAATGAATGATAACACCTCTATATACAGTAAGTAGATAACACAGGATCCACCATTCACAATAGGTGATATCACAGCTCACCTCCTCCTCCTGTACAATGACTGATAACACCTCTATATGCAGTAGAAAACACAGGATCCACCATTCACAATAGGTGATGTCACAGCTCACCTCCTCCTCCTGTACAATGACTGATAACACCTCTATATGCAGTAGATAACACAGGATCCACCATTCCCAATAGGTGATGTCACAGCTCACCTCCTTCTCATCCTGTACAATGACTGATAACACCTCTGTATACAGTAGATAACACAGGATCCACCATTCCCAATAGGTGATGTCACAGCTCACCTCCTACTCCTGTACAATGACTGATAACACCTCTGTATACAGTAGATAACACAGGATCCACCATTCTCAATAGATGATGCCACAGCTCACCTCCTCCTCCTGTACAATGACTGATAACAGCTCGATATGCATTAGATAATACAGGATCCACCATTCACAATAGGCAATGCCACAGCTCACCTCCTCCTCCTGTACAATGACTGATAACACCTCTATATGCAGTAGATAACACAGGATCCACCATTCCCAATAGGTGATGTCACAGCTCACCTCTTTCTCATCCTGTACAATGACTGATAACACCTCTGTATACAGTAGATAACACAGGATCCACCATTCCCAATAGGTGATGTCACAGCTCACCTCCTACTCCTGTACAATGACTGATAACACCTCTGTATACAGTAGATAACACAGGATCCACCATTCTCAATAGATGATGCCACAGCTCACCTCCTCCTCCTGTACAATGACTGATAACAGCTCGATATGCATTAGATAATACAGGATCCACCATTCACAATAGGTGATGTCACAGATCACCTTCTCCTCCTGTACAATGAATGATAACACCTCTATATACAGTAAGTAGATAACACAGGATCCACCATTCACAATAGGTGATATCACAGCTCACCTCCTCCTCCTGTACAATGACTGATAACACCTCTATATGCAGTAGAAAACACAGGATCCACCATTCACAATAGGTGATGTCACAGCTCACCTCCTCCTCCTGTACAATGACTGATAACACCTCTATATGCAGTAGATAACACAGGATCCACCATTCCCAATAGGTGATGTCACAGCTCACCTCCTTCTCATCCTGTACAATGACTGATAACACCTCTGTATACAGTAGATAACACAGGATCCACCATTCCCAATAGGTGATGTCACAGCTCACCTCCTACTCCTGTACAATGACTGATAACACCTCTGTATACAGTAGATAACACAGGATCCACCATTCTCAATAGATGATGCCACAGCTCACCTCCTCCTCCTGTACAATGACTGATAACAGCTCGATATGCATTAGATAATACAGGATCCACCATTCACAATAGGCAATGCCACAGCTCACCTCCTCCTCCTGTACAATGACTGATAACACCTCTATATGCAGTAGATAACACAGGATCCACCATTCCCAATAGGTGATGTCACAGCTCACCTCTTTCTCATCCTGTACAATGACTGATAACACCTCTGTATACAGTAGATAACACAGGATCCACCATTCCCAATAGGTGATGTCACAGCTCACCTCCTACTCCTGTACAATGACTGATAACACCTCTGTATACAGTAGATAACACAGGATCCACCATTCTCAATAGATGATGCCACAGCTCACCTCCTCCTCCTGTACAATGACTGATAACAGCTCGATATGCATTAGATAATACAGGATCCACCATTCACAATAGGTGATGTCACAGATCACCTTCTCCTCCTGTATAATGACTGATAACACCTCTATATACAGTAAGTAGATAACACAGGATCCACCATTCACAATAGGTGATATCACAGCTGATCTCCTCCTCCTGTACAATGACTGATAACACCTCTATATGCAGTAGAAAACACAGGATCCACCATTCACAATAGGTGATGTCACAGCTCACCTCCTCCTCCTGTACAATGACTGATAACACCTCTATATGCAGTAGAAAACACAGGATCCACCATTCACAATAGGTGATGTCACAGCTCACCTCCTCCTCCTGTACAATGACTGATAACACCTCTATATACAGTAGATAACACAGGATCCACCATTCACAATAGGTGATGTCACAGCTCACCTCCTCCTCCTGTACAATGACTGATAACACCTCTATATACAGTAGATAACACAGGATCCACCATTCACAATAGGTGATGTCACAGCTCACCTCCTCCTGTACAATGACTGAAAACACCTTAATATGAACTAGATACAGAGGATTCACTATGCACAGTAAGAGATGTCACAGCTCACCTCCTCCCCCTCCAGCACTATGACATATTTTGAGTTTTAACTTTAAGATTCACTCACTATCAGCCATACTATACATTGGCAATATTGTCAACCAAGATTGCTGCTGTTTTATGATTGTAAATCAATGTACTTACCTTAGACCCAGGTTGTCCTTGGGGGCCAGGAAATCCGCGATCACCCTACAAAAAATATTAGCATTAAAATATTGGATTTTTTAATTATCTTCTTATTTTTGAGATACTACAGTAGACAGAGAAGACGTGATACTTGTCTTCCCTGCATTTTTCTATACTGATAGCTATTGTCTAGAGTTGAGGGGAAAATACATCATTGTTGTATGTTTTAATGCTTTTTTAACTTACCCTTTCACCATCCTTTCCTCGGCCTGGGAGTCCAGGCAAACCGGCTAAACCAGCCTCTCCAGATGGGCCCGGCGGGCCAAGTTTCCCTTCTCTGCCTGGTTCACCCTATAAAAAAATCACATTGTATATTCATCAGTTAGAAATATATTATTAGGGAAATGACTCCTGATTTTATTTCCTATGTCCATTATAATCTGCCAGTGAGATGTAACATTTAATGTTTTTTTAAAGGATTTGTTTGATTAAAAAATTAAAAATTCAAGAGTCCTAATTAATTATTTGATGGCCTACATTTAGGACTTTCAACCATTAATCAGACAAGACGATGCCTTGATACATTATACAGACAGCTCAATAATTTCAATGGGATATCTGTAATTCTTCGTTTCTCCTGTGGAGGCAGTGTAGGGAAATTGAGATCTTGTTACCAATAGACCACATCTGATCACTACTGGTCAAAGCAGCAAGGTACCATATTTTTTTTTTCAAATACAATGGGATTGACCAAAATAGCAGCCATTTTGGTTGATTATGGGATGGATTTTTTTCATCTGCTATTAAACTGACTGCATGTACCAATGAAATAGACTATTTTAGTGGTTGATCCCTTAGGCTTGTTATTGACACATACACTTGATATTCGGCTACATTCCCAGTCTCCCTCGTACCATCTGATAAACAGATGGGGCAATTCGACAGGCAGCATCAGATCTGACGATCTTTATGGTTTCAATTTTAGTAGAAATATCAGGAGACAGAGGAGACGGAGCACAGATGGAAAACTTCCCAAATGGGCTTCATTCCTTGCAAAAAAAAATTAGATTTGTTCACCTTTTCACCCTTCTGTCCGTCTTTTCCTGGCAAACCGGCATCTCCTGGAGTTCCCTTTTAAAAAAAATAGATTACGGTAGGTTACACTAATTAAATCATGGGATAAAAATGCAAAAATAAGTTTAAAAATATGCTGCATTTCTAAGCTCAATTAAATTATAAAATATATTTCATTTTATACTTCATGTGAAGAATATTGAGATATAAGTTTATGGCAATTATTTGTATCCTATTTGGCAAAGGATTATAAAACCCCCTTCCCATGTGCAGCTGTAACAGGAGACCTAGCTCAGCAAGGGGGTCAAGCCTCAAAAGGCAGTGAGTGACAGATCTCACACGTTGATCCATCTAAGCTCAGAACAAAAGGCTTTCTTGCAAAATAGATACCATGTAGACTGCTTTGTTGAGTCAGCTATGATTTTATAAGGAGAATATGGACTTATCGTATGTCCTGGACACACACAGGCTACATTTTCGAAATCTCTGGAAAGGACTGAACGCTTTCCAGGGTCTCAATTAGTTCGAGCACCCCAAGGAGTGTAGATATGTAAAATGGCTAGTAGGAACCAGATAGCAAAGATGTGTTTAGTCTCAATGTATAGCAGGGGCCTGGCCGAATCTGACAGCTTCAAACCATCTCCCTAGGACCATCAATTAGGGAGTTATGACCATCTTAAATTTTGTAGTTTTGAACTGCTAGAGGCAAGAGGAGGGGATTTAGGTTAAGCCCAGAGGGCAGGAGGGGAGTGACCCAAAGGGGATAAAGGCTAGTGTAAGGCCATATGGTCTCTCTCTCTCTGTTATGATTGTGGTTTACTTCGAATGTGGGGGCCATGTTGAGTAACGTGCTGTGAAGGACCTAGGAGCCAGGCAGCCCATGTCCCCTGCGGCCCAGCATACACATCGTCAAAAATCCACCCGGTAATTAACATGATCCATCTACTTATATCTTTTGTACTTCACCCATTTTTGCATATCTAACCATGCCCTTAAAGTGGTTAAATATATAACCTTGGACTACTCTTTCATCTCGATCCATAAATCCACAAGTCCGTTTCTCTGTTTAACTTTTCATGCCACCAGGGCTGGTTTCTGGCCCGACATAATCCCATTAATGAACTGGGTTTATATCTAAAGAGGAACTGGTGGCAGCCCTACCGGTCTGCAGCGCTCTGTTTTACTGGTGATAATGAAAGGGGCCTCTCAGCCGGTCATGGTTGTGAGGAAGTGTGGTGCCACGTCATTGATTACATGGGCCACATCATCTCACTACCTGGGCTTTCCTGGGGCTGTATGAACACGGGGCATCTGTGTAAAATCGTGCCAAGTTGACCTTTCGTGTCCGCATGGGGGTTGCGGAACGTCATGTTGGCGGAAGTGGGAAGACCATATTATGTGAGGCGAGTTTTCATCACGAACAGTTACAACCAAAGCTGAATCCAGGAAAGTCTGATCATTGTACATGGGTACTGTCTACAGTTGTATAACCAAACAGCATGACTCTTTTCGGCTCCCAAAATGCACTGCTCTCTGGTAACAGAGACAATTTGGATTGCAGCTTTTGTTCTGACTAGAGAAGAAAATAGGTCAAGTTAAAGCAATTGGCATCTGTAAGAATATACTTGTTATGTTCTATATCTACTGCTTCTCTTTATCTAACACCTGCCCCAGCTTCATAGCATGACCCCCATTCCAGATCTGTCATGTAACACAACACACTCCACGGCGAGCCTCTAATCTATGTAACTATATCACGCTGATCATGGCTCACTGTATATAGGACAGATTTCAGATGTTTTATAGTATTTTTTTAATTTACATTTTTGTAAATTTACATTAATTGTAAAATGCATTGTTTTAAAAAGTCAAAATGCCATATTTATTTTATGTATTATATAGCTATATAATTTATTATATAACATATTATATAGTTTATATATATTATATTATTTACAATTCTCAGCTATTTATATAGTCACTAGATGGTGGCCCGATTCTAACGCATCGGGTATTCTAGAATATGCATGTCCACGTAGTATATTGCCAAGCGACGTAGTATATTGCCCAGCCACGTAGTATATTGCCCAGTCATGTAATATATTGGCCAGCCACGTAGTATATTGCACAGCCACGTAGTATATTGCCCAGCGACGTAGTATATTGCCCAGTGACGTAGTATATTGCCCAGTCACGTAGTATATTGGCCAGCCACGTAGTATATTGCACAGCCACGTAGTATATTGCCCAGCGACGTAGTATATTGCCCAGCGACGTAGTATATTGCCCAGTGACGTAGTATATTGCCCAGTCACGTAGTATATTGCCCAGTCATGTAGTATATTGCCCAGCCACGTAGTATATTGCCCAGCGATGTAGTATATTGCCCAGCCACGTAGTATATTGCCCAGTCACGTAGTATATTGTCCAGCGACGTAGTATATTGCCCAGCCACATAGTATATTGCCCAGCCACGTGGTATATTGCCCAGCCACGTAGTATATTGCCCAGTCACGTATTGCCCAGCCACATACTATATAGCACAGCCCACGTAGTACGGTATATTGCCCAGTCACGTAGTATATTGTCCAACGACGTAGTATATTGCCCAGTCACGTAGTATATTGCCCAGCCACATAGTATATTGCCCAGCGACGTAGTATATTGCCCAGCCACATAGTATATAGCAGAGCCACGTAGTATATTGGCCAGTCACGTAGTATATTGGCCAGCACAGAGCCACGTAGTATAGACTTAAAAAAAAAAAAAAACATATACTCACCTATAGCCCGTTGAAGTCCTGCTATACTCACCATCCGCCGCCTTTGCCGCGCCTCACCACGCTCCTGGGATCGCTCCATTGCAAGCGGCAGCTTCCGGTCCCAGGGCTGGTGTGAGCAGGACCTATGATGATGTCACGGCAAGTCCTTGTCGCACACCGGTCCTGGGACGGGACCGGAAGCTGCCGCTGGCAACGGAGCGGTCCTGGGAGCGTGGCGAGGAGCGAGAAAGGCGGCGGAGGGTGAGTATAGCAGGTTTTTTGTTTTTTTTATTATTTTTTACATGCATATTTTTACTATTGATGCTGCATAGGCAGCATCAATAGTAAATAGTTGGGGACACACAGGGTTAATAGCAGCGGTAACGGAGTGCGTTACACCGCGGGCCGTTACCGCTGCCATTAACCCTGTGTGAGCGGTGAGTGGAGGGGATTACGGAGCGGGCGTCGGGCAGTGAGTGCAGGGGAGTAGGGGAGGGACTAATCAGACTGTGCTCGTCGCTGATTGGTCGCGGCAGCCATGAAAGGCAGCTGCCGAGACCAATCAGCGAACGAATAACCGTGACAGAAGGAGACAGACAGACAGACGGAAGTGACCCTTGGACAATTATGTACATAGATATAGTTTATATTATTTACTTTATTATAAAGTTTATATATTTTATTTACTCTATTATATATTGTACTGTATTTATTATACAGTTATATATTGAATTATTTTATTTATTCTACAGTAATTGTATGCTTATTTATTTCACTATAGTTAAAGTTTAGTTAGTCATTTCAATTATTTTATAGCTATGCATTTCATTTATTACATGCGGTAGTTGTTTTGGGTTATTTTATTTATTCTATAGTTATTGTCTCCTTATTTATTTTATCATAGGTATATATCTATTTCAATTATTACATGGTTATTGATTCCATGTTACATATTTTATTTATTATATAGTTCGTTATTTGTTATACAGTTACTTTAAGCTTTTATTATTATTATTATTATTCACAATAATACTTTATATTTTTATTAGACAGTTTTTTTAAAATAAATACCGGTAGTTAGTTAGTATTTTATAATTATGTATTTAATTTATTACACTGATTTATTTAATTTATTATATAAGGTAGCTATGTATTTAATTTCTTGTATAGTTATTTATTTGAATTTTTAAATATTTTTTTTTATTTTCAAGGGAAACAGATGCTGTTTGGATGCGATTTTTTTTTTTTTGTCAATGCGTTTTGAAGTGCTCATACCTCTTCATTAGCACAAACCACAATTATAGGTTTATCATTGTGTTGTCCTGATGAAGAGGTATCATTACCTTGAAAAATGTGGAGCAATAAAACCGCATCCGTACAGTATCTGTTTCCCTCTCGTATACTGGATCCTCGGCATCGCAAGATGCCTTGCGCAGGCGTGTACTTCGGAGGACACAGCATGAACTTCAACCCAATATTGTGGCCAGCATGCAGCCAGTGGGTAAGGAAAGGGTGAATAAAACACCCGAAACCCCCCCCCCCCCCATATGACCGCAAACCTGTCCCGCCAAATTCAGGTGACAGGTTCCCTTTAAAGCTATCAGAGGGGTTGTGACTTTCACCCCTGGGTGAGCAATCCGTTTTACTCCTTCCCTTGTAAGCCAGATAAGTCCCCATTTGCATTTTTTGTCATTCCAGTTTTTATCTAAATACTGTGACAAAGTCATTGGCAAAGTGTTGGAGGGGAGATATGTTTCACTGAGGCTAATGACTTCAGTGATTTGAAACCCACAAGTTTCCTCTGGCACACTATATGTTGAGAGGGGTTAATCGGCCATTTTAAGGGCTATTTTCTGTGGACAACCATAGAGCCGGTGGGAGGTTCTCCACCTTATCTCCACCCCAGGGTGTGGTCTGGGGTTTAAATAGTCGGCCTCCAGAGGAATTCAGTGTTCCGAAGGGCTGGAGAAAGGAAACTCCAGCACTTTGTGGCCTGAGAAGAAAAAGATAAAAAGAGTGTGTGGTTGTTCTCCTGAGCGGGCGGACCCCTGTAACAACAAGGGCTGTGCTGTTTTATTATGTTTTGTTTTTACTTAGGCCGGAAAGGCCATGTTTATTTTTGCTAACTCTGCACTGGTTTATGCAGCATCATTTATTTATTTTTTTGTCTTTTTTGCATGGACACACATACACATACGAATGGACAAGTGTCGCACAGATAAGAGCACAAGGCTACATAGTACTCAACCAAGTCATCCAAACAAAAACGACAAAGACACGCTGCAGACAAACACCTATTATAAGAAATGTTTACCACTGGCTTTTATTGATGATCTTCTCTATATATCTGTTTGGAATCAGATTAGGTGTCTACGCAGCACAATAATGACCATTATCGTAGACAGTGAATCTAGTATTTTCTGAAATAAAGGTTTTGAGTTATTTTGTTCAAATAATTTACTCTATTGCTATTCAGTTTTGGCCACACCAGGCAGGAGTGGCAATTCAGTGCCAACATTTCTTAGAAGCCTTGAAAAGGGTGAGCTGGACTACATTTGTCTAAATACCTTACATATGAAGTTTTGTAAGTCTAGAGGTATCTCTCAGCACTTACCACATTCCCTGGTAGTCCTCTGGTTCCAGGTTGACCTGCGAGGCCTGGTGGACCCTGTTGGTAAGAAAAGTTAAGAGATGAGCCCATACATGAAGATTAAATTCGACTTAACCTTCTTGTTGATTCGAGGTGGGACAGGTGATCAAAAATGGTCACTGTGAACATGTGCCTTGATTACAGGTGTCCCTAGGTGTGTGTAAGTCATGTGTCCACAACTTCACAGTAAATACCTTGTAATATTTGACTTCCTAAACTAGCCATTCTAGGTGGGAAAACCTTATCTATCTACTCTACAGTATATCGTACACATTCTTCTACAATATGGATGGTATCTTGGTCACCCAATGATATCACCTCTTACATGAAGTAGCCCAACCCATCTGATTCTGTGTGCCTGCCCTGCTCCCACACTTCATGTTGGGGCTAAGCTGTAATACCATACAAAACCTCTTGTGGAACTGTTTTTGAAGATTTGTCTACTCTTGAAAAACTCCTTTAATAAATGTTTTGGGGCACCACTAGACATTAGCTAGCAATCAAAGCTCGAAACTTTTTAGAAAACACCATAATAAATAAAGATATGTCAGGTTATACTTACAATATCTCCCTTTGGTCCACGTTCTCCTTTGTCTCCATCTTGACCTTTTGGACCCTGCAGTGAATACATAAAGAAATTGTGGTCAGGTTTGCAAAGATCTATCATCAAAAGCCTTGATGGTTAGGATGATGGATGATGATGTAGGTCAATTGGACAAATGTTGAACCTGAGACTCTATCGTGGTGTCTTCTATCCAGACCAAATATGAAGGAACTTCTAACATCTCAGGATCGGGTTTACGTGTCTTGGATAGGTGAAAGTAATCCAATATAACTAAAGCAAGGAAGCAAACTCTTCATCTCATATCCCACAAAGTATAATAAAGCCAGGCAATATGGCTCCTATGTTGGCTTTATGTAGGTACCTAAGCATGGTGCCTCCTCTACTTGGTCTACTCAAAGGTAATTTAGGTCTAGGACCTGTCTTCTCAAATGTAGCCTGGTGGTGGTGTGTACAAATGCCAGGAATGGGGAGAACTTTTATTTTTTTAACAGGACGTCTGGTCCTTGGAATATAATTAGGGCAAAGCTATGGAACAAAGACATCAACAATGATCTTAGAGAAACAATTGTTGCTGTTCATCAATCGAGGAAAGGTCATAAAGGAATTCCCAAAGAATTTTGAGTCCATCATTCTGCAGTGAGACAGATTATTTACAATTGGGAAACATTCAAGACCATTGACAGTCTTCCCACAAGTAGAATTCCCAGCAAAATCCCCCAGACCATGCTCAGAGAAATTGCAAAAATACCCAAGAGCTTCGGCTTAGACTCAGGTTCCTCCAGAACTATGTGAGAGGTTGATAAAGTCACACAGAAAATTATTACATTAAGTTATCATTCCAAAAGACGGTTCTACAAGACAATGATTTTGGGATACTTTTTTTACGAGGATTTACAACCAGATTTTACTGCAAATCCACATTAAATATTCTTTAAATACTCTTCGAATACACTTCTCGTCAAAATCAGTTGGAAACTTATTCAAAGAGTATTTGATGTGTTTTTTTATGTAGACTTAGGTGCAGAATCTATTTCTATATTTCCTCATTCCTATTTCCTCATACAAAAACTCAGTGTGAATGTACCATTAAAGTGCTGATTTTTGTAGGCAAGAGTCCGGTATGTAAACGTTGCACCTATCAGACATTTATGATACACACTTACGAAATACCACAAATGTCACAGAAGATAATGCCCCTTTAATTCTTTAGTGCAGTCCCCAGATTAGTTCAATATGACAATGTGGCCCTTGGACCATAAAAAGGTTATCTACCCATGGAGTCAATGTTGGTTGGAAAGGGTCACTATCCTTCCACTTTGACTTCTGTGATAGCTGAAAGGCGTAACTGACCTTCCACTCTGACTTCATATTGGTTGGAAAGGGTCACTGTCCTTCCATTTTTACAGCATGTCCATTTTGTTTGGAAGTAGCTGCTGTCCTTTCACACTAACTTACATGTTGGTGGAAAGTTCCCTTTTACTTCCATGTCATCTGAAAGAGGTCACTGTCTTTCCACTTCAACTTTCAAATTTGTTAGAATGGGTCATTTTCCTTGAACTTGGACTTTCACGTTGGTTTGAAAGTAATAAGTGTCTGTCCTTTCAGTTTAAAGACCAATTTGGTTGGAAGGTGTTACTGTGATTTAGTTTTTACTTCCACGTCAGCTGGAAGAAGCCACTGTCATTCCACTCTAACTTCCATATTGATTGAAAAGGGTCATTGTTCTCCCACTTGTATGTTCATTTTGGTTGGAAGTAGCTTCTGTCCCTTTACTCTAACTTACATGTTGGTTGAAAGGTATTATTGTCCTTTCCATTTAATTTCCTTGTTTTTTGGAAGACGTCACTGTCCTTCGAATTTAACTACTATGTTATTTCGAAGGGGGCACTGTCCTTCCACTTTAACTACCTTGTTATTTTGAAGGGAGCACTGTCCTTCTACTTTGACTACCTTGTTATTTTGAAGGGTGAACTGTCCTTCCACTTTGACTGCCTTGTTATTTTGAAGGGAGCACTGTCCTTCCAATTTGACTACCTTGTTATTTTGAAGGGAGCACTGTCCTTCCACTTTAACTTCCAAGTTATTTTGAAGGGGGCACTGTCCTTCAACTTTGACTACCATGTTATTTTTTGAAGGGAGCACTGTCATTCCACTTTGACTACCATGTTAATTGGAAGGTAACACTGTCCTTCCACTTTGACTACCTTGTTATTTTGAAGGGGGCACTGTCCTTCCACTTTGACTACCTTGTTATTTTGAAGGGGGCACTGTCCTTCCACTTTGACTACCTTGTTATTTTGAAGGGAGCACTGTCCTTCCACTTTGACTACCTTGTTATTTTGAAGGGAGCACTGTCCTTCCACTTTGACTACCTTGTTATTTTGAAGGGAGCACTGTCCTTCCACCTTGACTACCTTGTTATCTTGTTATTTTGAAGGGAGCACTGTCCTTCCACTTTGACTACCTTGTTATTTTGAAGGGGGCACTGTCCTTCCACTTTGATTACCTTGTTATTTTGAAGGGGGCACTGTCCTTCCACTTCGACTACCTTATTATTTTGAAGGGAGCACTGTCCTTCCACCTTGACTACCTTATTATTTTGAAGGGAGCACTGTCCTTCCACCTTGACTACCTTGTTATCTTGTTATTTTGAAGGGGGCACTGTCCTTCCACTTTGATTACCTTGTTATTTTGAAGGGGGCACTGTCCTTCCATTTCGACTACCTTATTATTTTGAAGGGAGCACTGTCCTTCCACCTTGACTACCTCATTATTTTGAAGGGAGCACTGTCCTTCCACTTTGACTACCTTGTTATTTTGAAGGGAGCACTGTCCTTCCACTTTGACTACCTTATTATTTTGAAGGGAGCACTGTCCTTCCACCTTGACTACCTTGTTATTTTGAAGGGAGCACTGTCCTTCCACTTTGACTACCTTGTTATTTTGAAGGGGGAACTGTCCTTCCACTTTGACTACCTTGTTATTTTGAAGGGAGCACTGTCCTTCCACTTTGACTACCTTGTTTTATTGAAGGGGGCACTGTCCTTCCACTTTGACTACCTTGTTATTTTGAAGGGGGCCCTGTCCTTCCACTTTGACTACCTTGTTATTTTGAAGGGAGCACTGTCCTTCCACTTTGACTACCTTGTTATTTTGAAGGGAGCACTGTCCTTCCACTTTGACT
This sequence comes from Ranitomeya imitator, assembly GCF_032444005.1. Classification (NCBI taxonomy): domain Eukaryota; kingdom Metazoa; phylum Chordata; class Amphibia; order Anura; family Dendrobatidae; genus Ranitomeya; species Ranitomeya imitator. The sequence continues at coordinate 547,643,964 of NC_091287.1, forward strand.
ACCTTGTTATTTTGAAGTGAGCACTGTCCTTCCACTTTGACTACCTTGTTATTTTGAAGGGGGCACTGTCCTTCCACTTTGACTACCTTGTCATTTTGAAAGGAGCACTGTCCTTCCACTTTGACTACCTTGTTATTTTGAAGGGAGCACTGTCCTTCCACTTTGACTGCCTTTTTATTTTGAAGGGAGCACTGTCCTTCCACTTTGACTACCTTATTATTTTGAAAGGAGCACTGTCCTTCCACCTTGACTACCTTATTATTTTGAAGGGAGCACTGTCCTTCCACTTTGACTACCTTGCTGTTTTGAAGGGAGCACTGTCCTTCCACTTTGACTACCTTGTTATTTTGAAGGGAGCACTGTCCTTCCACTTTGACTACCTTGTTATTTTGAAGGGAGCACTGTCCTTCCACTTTGACTACCTTATTATTTTGAAGGGAACACTGTCCTTCCACCTTGACTACCTTGTTATCTTGTTATTTTGAAGGGAGCACTGTCCTTCCACTGTGACTACCTTGTTGTTTTGAAGGGGGCACTGTCCTTCCACTTTGACTACCTTGTTATTTTGAAGGGGGCACTGTCCTTCCACTTTGACTACCTTGTTATTTTGAAGGGAGCACTGTCCTTCCACTTTGACTACCTTGTTATTTTGAAGGGAGCACTGTCCTTCCACTTTGACTACCTTGTTATTTTGAAGGGAGCACTGTCCTTCCACTTTGACTACCTTATTATTTTGAAGGGAGCACTGTTCTTCCACCTTGACTACCTTGTTATCTTGTTATTTTAAAGGGAGCACTGTCCTTCCACTGTGACTACCTTGTTATTTTGAAGGGGGCACTGTCCTTCCACTTTGATTACCTTGTTATTTTGAAGGGGACACTGTCCTTCCACTTTGATTACCTTGTTAATTTGAAGGGGGCACTGTCCTTCCACTTCGACTACCTTATTATTTTGAAGGGAGCACTGTCCTTCCACCTTGACTACCTTATTATTTTGAAGGGAGCACTGTCCTTCCACTTTGACTACCTTGTTATTTTGAAGGGAGCACTGTCCTTCCACTTTGACTACCTTATTATTTTGAAGGGAACACTGTCCTTCCACCTTGACTACCTTGTTATCTTGTTATTTTGAAGGGAGCACTGTCCTTCCACTGTGACTACCTTGTTGTTTTGAAGGGGGCACTGTCCTTCCACTTTGATTACCTTGTTATTTTGAAGGGGGCACTGTCCTTCCACTTTGATTACCTTGTTATTTTGAAGGGGGCACTGTCCTTCCACTTAGACTACCTTGTTATTTTGAAGGGGGCACTGTCCTTCCACTTGGAGTACCATGTTATTTTGAAGGGGGCACTGTCCTTCCACTTTGACTACCTTGTTATTTTGAAGGGAGCACTGTCCTTCCACTTTGACTACCTTGTTATTTTGAAGGGAGCACTGTCCTTCCACTTTGACTACCTTGTTATTTTGAAGGGAGCACTGTCCTTCCACTTTGACTACCTTATTATTTTGAAGGGAGCACTGTTCTTCCACCTTGACTACCTTGTTATCTTGTTATTTTAAAGGGAGCACTGTCCTTCCACTGTGACTACCTTGTTATTTTGAAGGGGGCACTGTCCTTCCACTTTGATTACCTTGTTATTTTGAAGGGGGCACTGTCCTTCCACTTTGATTACCTTGTTAATTTGAAGGGGGCACTGTCCTTCCACTTCGACTACCTTATTATTTTGAAGGGAGCACTGTCCTTCCACCTTGACTACCTTATTATTTTGAAGGGAGCACTGTCCTTCCACTTTGACTACCTTGTTATTTTGAAGGGAGCACTGTCCTTCCACTTTGACTACCTTATTATTTTGAAGGGAGCATTGTCCTTCCACCTTGACTACCTTGTTATTTTGAAGGGAGCACTGTCCTTCCACTTTGACTACCTTGTTATTTTGAAGGGGGAACTGTCCTTCCACTTTGACTACCTTGTTATTTTGAAGGGAGCACTGTCCTTCCACTTTGACTACCTTGTTTTATTGAAGGGGGCACTGTCCTTCCACTTTGACTACCTTGTTATTTTGAAGGGGGCCCTGTCCTTCCACTTTGACTACCTTGTTATTTTGAAGGGAGCACTGTCCTTCCACTTTGACTACCTTATTATTTTGAAGGGAACACTGTCCTTCCACCTTGACTACCTTGTTATCTTGTTATTTTGAAGGGGGAACTGTCCTTCCACTTTGACTACCTTGTTATTTTGAAGGGAGCACTGTCCTTCCACTTTGACTACCTTGCTGTTTTGAAGGGGGCACTGTCCTTCCACTTTGACTACTTTGCTGTTTTGAAGGGGGCACTGTCCTTCCACTTTGACTTCTATGTTGTTGTAAGTAAAAAGAGTTCATCCTTTTGCTTCCACCCCGAGCGGAGGTGCAGTGACTTGCAATGATCAGGGGTTGGCATAAGTTCCTATTTATAGAAGGTTCATTCAGTATTCTGCCGTGTCAGCTTGTCAAGTGATTTTAGTTAAATTCACCATACACACTGACCCAAATGTTCAGCGAGCACCGATCCTGACCGAGGAGTCTAGTGCATTGTAATGGAGTCGTTGTGGCAGTAGACTCCTCTTAATAATGGTGACCCCCCCGTGAGCTCGGCTCCTGGCTGCAGATTGGTGACCTCACTGTTATGAATATGCAATAAGATGCTGATCAGACACATAATCCCATATTTACTTATGTCTAGGAGCGAGACTAAGCAGGACATGACGGCAATTCACAAGTCTGCAAGTCCCAGTCCTCGATTCTATCCCGGTAGGAACAGGATTTCCTGTGTCAGGATTAGCTACATGTGAAGTCCTGATCTATATCCCAAATCACAAGCCTCAGTAATGTACAGATATGAGGCCGCGCACCAGACCCTTTATATCTACAAATCCACTTTTTGCCCATATCCAGTATTTGACCTGAGTTCTTTAGTCCCATCCTGGACAATTTTCATTTTTGGCCCTTTATCCTTGTCCCCCCACTTTTTCCAAGTGCCATAACTTTTTTGTTTTCCTCTCAAATTCACTGTTAGAAGGCTTGCTTTATTGGAGATTTGTATAACAGCTCTACTATATATATATATATATATATATATATATATATATATATATATATATATATATATATATATATATATATTTATTTACATTATATCTATATGTACACATGTATATTTAAGTGGTGAGAACATTTTCAGAAATTTGCAAAAAAAAAAAATTAAAATTTGGTTTGTGTCGTTATCCTCTGAGACCCATAACTTAGCCGTGTGAAATCACTGTATTATTTGATGTACACTTTTTTTTTCTTTTTCTTGCTTTTAATTGCTTTTTTTCAGGTGTAAAAGCGGACACCAAAAAAACAAGGTAATTCAGGCATCTCATTTTTTTTTTTTCCTGCTTTACGACCTTCAACAAATGCGTTAAACATCTTTCTAGTTTGATAGATTTACAGATGTGTCGATACTAAATACAAACTATTTTTTTTTTTTTTATTTTATTTTTTTTAGATGGGGGAAGGAGAGGGATATGAATTTTTACGGTTCTTTAACAGTTTTCATACACATTTAAAAAGTTACCGAAGCTTTATTTATTTTTTTGTTGTTTTTTTCATAAATCAATGGTGACTGTGAAAATAAGAATCTTTATATCTTAACCGGAATATATCACTTATTTCTCTTCCTTTCATTTAAAGTTCTCAACTCACAGGTAAAAATCTGCACTCAATGAAAACAGATTCTCCCGTTACTGAGACAGGAGATGACACTTGGTGCTTATAAAGTTCTATGGAGAAGTGTAGCTGTCGTTTCAGGAGAACTTGCAGCAGAATGTCGGCGTCTGCCTCTAGCTTCTCCTCTTTCGCGCCTTAGGAATTCGCAGTTGGGGATTTTAAAATTTGATCTCAATGATGTGAATATTTGTCTTCTCTGAACACATATTGAGAATGAATCCGTCCAGGAGGAGAAAGCAGCAGATTTCTCTGATAAGATTTATTACAAACTTTTCTTATTTCATGTGTTCTATTGATTTGTGAACGGCGGTTACTCTTTCAAAACTTTTTTTTTTTCACTTTTCAAATATTTTTTTGAGAGCCGTGGTTGTCCCATGCTATATACTGCGGTGTATAGTGATAGTAGGGGCTGAGCTGAGACGGCCTCGCAGGTATCAGAGGCTCCTCGTATAAGCTGATATTTTGGGGATTGTGGCCCTTTAGTATAAACACTCATTTCCCGGCTTGGTGTTTAACAGGTACTAGTATACAGCAGGCGGTGTCTGGTTGGCGTCCAGTCTGCACACGGTCCTAAACCCTTCCCTCATTGTGCCGCTAGCTTACGGCAGGCGGGGTCTGGTTGGCGTCCAGTCTGCACACGGTCCTATACCTTGCCCTCATTGTGCCGCTAGCTTATGGCAGGCGGTGTCTGGTTGGCGTCCAGTCTGCACACAGTCCTATACCTTGCCCTCATTGTGCTGTTAGCTTATGGCAGGCGGTGTCTGGTTGGCGTCCAGTCTGCACACGGTCCTATACCTTGCCCTCATTGTGCCGCTAGCTTATGGCAGGCGGTGTCTGGTTGGCGTCCAGTCTGCACACAGTCCTATACCTTGCCCTCATTGTGCTGTTAGCTTATGGCAGGCGGTGTCTAGTTGGCGTCCAGTCTGCACACGGTCCTATACCTTGCCCTCATTGTGCCGCTAGCTTATGGCAGGCGGTGTCTGGTTGGCGACCAGTCTGCATACAGTCCTATACCCTTCCCTCAATGTGCCGCTAGCATATGGCAGGCGGTGTCTGGTTGGCGTCCAGTCTGCACACAGTCTTATACCTTGCCCTCATTGTGCCGCTAGCTTATGGCAGGCGGAGGCTGGTTGGCGTCCAGTCTGCACACGGTTCTATACCTTGCCCTCATTGTGCCGCTAGCTTATGGCAGGCGGTGTCTGGTTGGCATCCAGTCTGCACACGGTCCTATACTCTTCCCTCATTGTGCCACTAACTTATGGCAGGCGGTGGCTGGTTGGCGTCCAGTCTGTACACGGTCCTATACCCTGCCCTCATTGTGCCGCTAGCTTCTTTCAGGCGGTGCCTGGTTGGCGTCCAGTCTGCATACAGTCCTATACCTTGCCCTCATTGTGCCGCTAGCATATGGCAGGCGGTGTCTGGTTGGCGTCCAGTCTGCACACAGTCCAATACCTTGCCCTCATTGTGCCGCTAGCTTATGGCATGCGGAGGCTGGTTGGCGTCCAGTCTGCACACGGTCCTATACCATTCCCTCATTGTGCCGCTAGCTTATGGCATGCGGAGGCTGGTTGGCGTCCAGTCTGCACACGGTCCTATACCCTGCCCTCATTGTGCCGCTAGCTTATGGCAGGCGGTGTCTGTTTGGCGTCCAATCTGCACACAGTCCTATACCCTTCCCTCATTGTGCCGCTAGCTTATGGCAGGCGGTGGCTGGTTGGCGTTCAGTCTGCACACGGTCCTATACCCTTCCCTCATTGTGCCGCTAGCATATGGCAGGCGGTGGCTGGTTGGCGTCCAGTCTGCACACGGTCCTATACCCTTCCCTCATTGTGCCGCTAGCATATGGCAGGCGGTGTCTGGTTGGCGTCCAGTCTGCACACGGTCCTATACCCTGTCCTCATTGTGCCGCTAGCTTATGGCAGGCGGTGGCTGGTTGGCGTCCAGTCTGCACACGGTCCTATACCCTGCCCTCATTGTGCCGCCAGCATATGGCAGGCGGTGTCTGGTTGGCGTCCAGTCTGCACACGGTCCTATACCCTGCCCTCATTGTGCCGCTAGCATATGGAAAGTGGTGGCTGGTTGGTGTCCAGTCTGCACACGTTCCTATACCCTGCCCTCGTGCCGCTAGCTTATGGCAGGCGGTGGCTGGTTGGCGTCCAGTCTGCACACGGTCCTATACCTTGCTCTTGTTGTGCCGTTAGCATATGGCAGGCGGTGGCTGGTTGGCGTCCAGTCTGCACATGGTCCTATACTCTGCCCTCATTGTGCCGCTAGCTTATGGCAGGCGGTGTCTGGTTGGCGTCCAGTCTGCATACAGTCCTATACCCTGCCCTCATTGTGCCGCTAGCTTATGGCAGGCGGTGTCTGGTTGGCGTCCAGTCTGCACACGGTCCAATACCTTGCCCTCATTGTGCCGCTAACTTATGGCAGGCGGTGTCTGGTTGGCGTCCAGTCTGCATACAGTCCTATACCTTGCCCTCATTGTGCCGCTAGCATATGGCAGGCGGTGTCTGGTTGTCGTCCAGTCTGCACACGGTCCTATACCCTGCCCTCATTGTGCCGCTAGCTTATGGCAGGCGGTGTCTGGTTGGCGTCCAGTCTGCATACAGTCCTATACCTTGCCCTCATTGTGCCGCTAGCATATGGCAGGCGGTGTCTGGTTGGCGTCCAGTCTGCATACAGTCCTATACCCTTCCCTCATTGTGCCGCTAGCATATGGCAGGCGGTGTCTGGTTGGCGTCCAGTCTGCACACGGTCCTATGCCCTGCCCTTGTTTTTCCGCTAGCTTATGGCAGGTGGTGTCTGGTTGGCGTCCATTCTGCACACGGTCCAATACCTTGCCCTCATTGTGCCGCTAGCATATGGCAGGCGGTGTCTGGTTGGCGTCTAGTCTGCATACAGTCCTATACCCTTCCCTCATTGTGCCGCTAGCATATGGCAGGCGGTGTCTGGTTGGCGTCCAGTCTGCATACAGTCCTATACCCTTCCCTCATTGTGCCGCTAGCATATGGCAGGCGGTGTCTGGTTGGCGTCCAGTCTGCACACGGTCCTATACCCTGCCCTCATTGTGCCGCTAGCTTATGGCAGGCGGTGTCTGGTTGGCGTCCAGTCTGCACACGGTCCTATACCCTGCCCTCATTGTGCCGCTAGCTTATGGCAGGCGGTGTCTGGTTGGCGTCCAGTCTGAATCAGCTGTGGAGGATATCCACTAATAAAACATAACTTTTAATATTAAATGCTAAAAACTGCACATCCAACAGGACACAAACGAAAAAAACATACAAAGTGCTCAGGTGAACCAGTGCTCAATAAAAAAGAATGGTTGGATCTCACCCAAGCTGCCGGACACTGTATACTTCCGTACGACACAGTAGAGATCCAATTAGATGAGGAGGGGCAGGGCTGAAGTAGTATGTCTACCCTGTAACCCCTCTGTAACTCCTGTCCTGACAAGGACAGGCCCCAAATGGACCTTGCTCTAAGGGACCAGCCCACCCAATATGTGTAAAGGCAGAGTCCCAAAACCTCTTGAAACGTAGAATCTTCCTCCCTACGCATTTCAACTCCGGTCATGGAGAATCATCAGGGGAGTCATATGGAAAAAAGTGCCAACGGGCACAGAGATGTAAGTCCGTGTAAATTGTGGGGCCTGCAGTGGCTAGGTAACCCACGCTGGAGATGACCGTCTGTGTCCACAGTCTCTGGTAGAGTACAACCCACCTCTGTGAAGCCTCTCTATATACCCAAAGCCCCTCCCCCTAGTACCTGATATACTGGGATATGGGAAAACCCGGAACGGATCAAACTGCCTAATAAACCATGTGCACTGTATGCATGCACATGTGCATGATATACATGGGGGTGACCCCAAGGTCTTGCGTTTTATGGGGATTGATAAGGTGCATCCTCCGTCCAGGGGGGGTGACCTGGATAAAATGCTTCTTCAGAGAGAAGCGAGATGGATCTTTCTTCTGGATACATGCCAACCCCATGGTTTGAACGAACAACTTAATTATAGCTGTTTCCTTTAGGCTTTATTTACCTTATTAGTGGTGTTCTCCTTGCCTAGTCTTTCTCTCCATTACTCTCTGTCCGTTCCCTCCCTCTCTCCCCTTCCCCTTTCCCATCTTATTATTTTATGTAATTTGTTATTTGTCTGTTTGACGGGTCTTCTCCAGTTACCATGCCAAAGAAAGCAAGATATATTATGATCCATCGGGATCTGTTTGGAAACTAGCCACTGCTACTTTCTATATAGCCATCTAGGTTATAATGGGTGTCACTATGACTTCAATTACTGACACCTCTATGTCTAGTATGAGCTTCTGTTTTTTGCTTCTGTGCATCCATTTTTATCCACGTTTCACGCTAATTGTTTTATGGAATTTTGTTTAATTGATCTTCGCCCATTTATGTTAGCCTCTAACCCTCTCCCCCTTGTTTGGGTTTATAATCCATTTCTGTCAGTTTGCTTGTGATTATGCATGGATGTGGGTACCGCATAGAATCTTATTTGTTGATATCATGAGTTGATTCGGTTATTGTGACGCTTCCCCCCCTCCCTTCTGTGCAACTTACAAGGGCCGGTGCTTCACTGTGGTCGTGGACGGAGACGGCTTGCGTTTCACCCTTGAAACGCATTCACCATGGCAACATGTGGGCGCCGTACAGGATGTGACGCGTACAAGATGGCGCCGCAACTTCTGGTACCTGCACTTACCACGCCGAGTGAGTCGGCTTGCGTTCCACTGCTGGAGCGCACCCAGCGTTACATGTTGTGGGCGCCGTACAGGATGTGACGCGTACAAGATGGCGCCGCAACTTCCGGTTCCTGCACTTACCACGCCGAGTGAGTCGGCTTGCGTTCCACTGCTGGAGCGCACCCAGCGTTACATGTTGTGGGCGCCGTACAGGATGTGACGCGTACAAGATGGCGCCGCAACTTCTGGTACCTGCACTTACCACGCCGAGTGAGTCGGCTTGCGTTCCACTGCTGGAGCACACCCAGCGTTACATGTTGTGGGCGCCGTACAGGATGTGACGCGTACAAGATGGCGCCGCAACTTCTGGTCCCTGCACTTACCACGCCGAGTGAGTCGGCTTGCGTTCCACTGCTGGAGCGCACCCAGCGTTACATGTTGTGGGCGCCGTACAGGATGTGACGCGTACAAGATGGCGCCGCAACTTCCGGTTCCTGCACTTACCACGTCGAGTGAGTCGGCTTGCGTTCCACTGTTGGAGCGCACCCAGCGTTACATGCTGTTGGGCGCTTGATAGGATGTGATGCGCACAGGATGGCGCCACAACTTCCGGTGCATGCGCTCACTATGTGATATTATGTATAATCCAGTAACCATGTGGACATGGTGAGTGCTTGTGCCATATGGCCGCTTATGATAGTGGAGGTTTACTGACATCAATTATGCCCCCGACTATGTACGCCTGGCTAAACACATCAGCGCACATGAGATGGCGCCGTAACTCCGGTGCCCCCTTTTTTTTTTTTTTTCTCGTATATCATTATTTATTAACTGGTAACCATGCAGCCGCATATGGCTTTTTTTTTTTTTTTTTTTTTTTTTTTTGTATATCATTATTTATACACTGGTAACCATGCAGCCGCATATGGCTTTTTTTTTTTTTTCGTATATCATTATTTATAAACTGGTAACCATGCAGCCGCATATGGCTTTTTTTTTTTTTTTTTTTTTTCGTATATCATTATTTATAAACTGGTAACCATGCAGCCGCATATGACTAATGCTGGTTTTGTGCGGCTATGATAATTTCTCATTCATGAGTATGGGGGCTCACGGGCATTATTTATGCCCCCTTGGAATGCCCCAACTGGATCTATAGCTTTTTGGGGCATACAGTGCACATGGTTTATTAGGCAGTTTGATCCGTTCCGGGTTTTCCCATATCCCAGTATATCAGGTACTAGGGGGAGGGGCTTTGGGTATATAGAGAGGCTTCACAGAGGTGGGTTGTACTCTACCAGAGACTGTGGACACAGACGGTCATCTCCAGCGTGCGTTACCTAGCCACTGCAGGCCCCACAATTTAGACGGACTTACATCTCTGTGCCCGTTGGCACTTTTTTCCATATGACTCCCCTGATGATTCTCCATGACCGGAGTTGAAACGCGTAGGGAGGAAGATTCTACGTTTCAAGAGGTTTTGGGACTCTGCCTTTACACATATTGGGTGGGCTGGTCCCTTAGAGCAAGGTCCATTTGGGGCCTGTCCTTGTCAGGACAGGAGTTACAGAGGGGTTACAGGGTAGACATACTACTTCAGCCCTGCCCCTCCTCATCTAATTGGATCTCTACTGTGTCGTACGGAAGTATACAGTGTCCGGCAGCTTGGGTGAGATCCAACCATTCTTTTTTATTGAGCACTGGTTCACCTGAGCACTTTGTATGTTTTTTTGTTTGTGTCCTGTTGGATGTGCAGTTTTTAGCATTTAATATTAAAAGTTATGTTTTATTAGTGGATATCCTCCACAGCTGATTCTGTCTTGAGCCAGGGGGTATATATATGGTGTGTTTTTTGCACACTATTGCTTTTTCTGCTATTGATTGTGCTTGCTATGGCTGGGTTTCTGGCAGCAGGCCCTGACACAGACCTATGGCTGACTGAGGCCAAAGACATTTTTTCAGAGAAAGCTTTTTCTCAAAAGAAATATACACCTACTTATGCTTCTGTCTTTAAGGACCTGAACAGAGTATATAGGGAACAAATAGTTTCTTGGTGGGAACTACAAAGCCTTGAGAACTATATAAAAAATGGTATAGTCCCAAGAGGACTACGTATTTCCCTTACCCCAGCAGCACGGTGCAGAAACCCCCAGTTGATGAGTCTTTGGGAGAAAGAAGCTACCTGCAGTTCCCTGAGATTTATGCAGATTTTAGTCAATGAAGAAAAAATCAATTTGGAGAGACTGAATATTAAACTTAAAGAACAGATAGAGATTACCAAAAAATTTGAGTCTGAGAAAGACTTCATTGTGAAGGAGACTGAGTTACAAAACTCCATTGAGAAATTTCAATATAATCTCAAAGAAAGAAAGCATAAACAATATCTCAGGGACCTGCAGGACTTCAAAGACAACAAAATATATCAAGTTGTGGTGGATAGATCTGAAAGAGGAGATAGAGAGACAGATCTGTCTTCTACTGAGACAGACCTGTCGGATACAGAGAGTAGAAGGCCCACTCCTAAAAACCGACAGAGGGGGAGGGGTAGCAACTACCGTAGAGGAGATAGATTTCAGACCAATATACCTAGGACTGGTTTTTTAGATCGACCATACCAGCTCCGCAGTCACAGGTTTTGAATCTATCAGACAGACAGCTTACGGAGGTTGAAATGTCGGTCCTTTCAAAAGGATTATCGTTTATACCCAGTTCTGACTTTGTTCCGTTTGATATGATTAAGGATTTGAATCTGTTCATAAGGAAACTCAAGTGGCATAAATTTTTTAAACAAAAGGACAAAAAAACCTGTCATGAACTGGGCATCTCTCTTGATATGCTACCTGATATACAACTTCTGGCAGGTCTGGATACCACACCAGCCACAATTGGAGGAACTGGTCCCTTCACCCAACTCAAAAATCCTAGTAAAAAGTTGGCCCCAGTAGGTGGAGATCTCCCCGCAATTGATGTCTTCTTGAATTTGAGTACCCAAGACATCAAGAATTTAGCGCACTGCCAGTCTCGTCACAATCTCAGTAGAGTACAGATGGAGGCTCTCCGGGGTTTAGAAAATGACAAATCCCTTATTTTCAAGCCATCTGACAAAGGTGGCAATATTGTGGTTATGGGGATCGACGGGTATAGGAATATGTGTTTGTCGTTACTTAATGACCGGTCCACTTATGCCCATGTAACAACGAATCCAACTACTAAATGTGTGTCAGAACTTAGGGCCATTTTACTTAAAGCCAAGGCTGAGAAACTGATTGATGAGGATGAGTTCTCCTTCCTGTTGCCCCTCCACCCGGTTATGCCCACATTCTATGCCCTCCCAAAGGTCCACAAGGGCCTGGATCCGCTAAAGGGTAGACCCATTGACTCTGGGATAGGAGGTGTTGGACAAAATGTGGGTATTTACATCGATAATGTCCTAAGACCATTTGTTACCGCACTTCCATCCTATGTTAGGGACACCATAGATCTGCTTCGCAGACTAGAGGGTATTTCCCTAGAACCTGGCACCCTCCTGGCCAGCATTGACGTTGAGTCTCTGTACTCCTCAATCCCACATCAGTGTGGAGTTCAGGGGGTGCAATACTTTTTGAACACAAGGGGGTGTCAGTTCAGGGCCCACAATGAACTTATCATATCTCTTCTTGAATTTGTACTGCATAACAATTTTTTTTGCTTTGATGGCAGGATCCTCCACCAGCTCAGGGGCACTGCCATGGGCAGCCCATGTGCGCCCACCTACGCAAACTTGTTCCTGGGCTGGTGGGAGGACAGTATTGCCTTCTCAGAGACTTATGAGAATTATCTGGCCCTTGTGGACCTTTGGGTCAGATATATAGATGATATTTTCATATTGTGGAGGGGCACCAGGGAGGGTTTTGCTGAGTTTGTGGCATCCCTTAACGATAATGAGATTGGCCTCAGCTTTACTTTTGAAATACAGGAAGAGAGACTACCATTTCTGGATGTCCTCATCTCTAAATCTAGGGATGGGGAGTGTCTTGAAACTACTGTGTACAGGAAGCCGACCGCAACCAATTCCCTTTTAAGGTGGGACAGCCATCATCCCTTCTCTCTAAAAAAGGGTATCCCTAAAGGCCAATACCTTAGGTTGCGTCGCAACTGTTCCAATCAAAGGGATTTTAAAATAAAGGCGGATGATCTTCGGCAGAGGTTCCGGACCAGGGGCTACCCGGATTGGATTCTTAGGGAAGCATTTCGCCATGCGAATGCATGTGAGAGGGGGACCTTGCTTATACCCCGAAATAGAGAAGAAGAGACCCCTAAGGAGACTAGGGTGATTTGCACCTTTGACAATGGGGCAGGACCCGTGAGGGACATCTTGAAAAAACATTGGGGAATTTTGGGGATGGACGAAGACGTGAAAGATATCATTGGCAAGGAACCAAGGATCACCTATCGGAGAGGTAGGAGTTTAGGTGATAGACTCATGCATAGCCATTTCACTACGCCTAGAAAGGAGACATGGCTTCCTCAAAGACCAGCAGGATGTTTTAAATGTGGAGCCTGTGTGGCGTGTGATTTTGTCCTTACTGGGAAGGTATTCCATAATGAGCATACACAGCAGTCCTATACCATCAGGGACTTTATCAATTGTAGAACAACAGGGATTGTATACAGGGTGAGTTGTATCTGTGGAATCACCTACATTGGAAAAACGATCAGAGAATTCAGACGACGAGTGGGGGAACACTTGGGGGATATACGAAACAGAAGGGATACCCCGATAGCAAAACATGTGCATGATATACATGGGGGTGACCCCAAGGTCTTGCGTTTTATGGGGATTGATAAGGTGCATCCTCCGTCCAGGGGGGGTGACCTGGATAAAATGCTTCTTCAGAGAGAAGCGAGATGGATCTTTCTTCTGGATACATGCCAACCCCATGGTTTGAACGAACAACTTAATTATAGCTGTTTCCTTTAGGCTTTATTTACCTTATTAGTGGTGTTCTCCTTGCCTAGTCTTTCTCTCCATTACTCTCTGTCCGTTCCCTCCCTCTCTCCCCTTCCCCTTTCCCATCTTATTATTTTATGTAATTTGTTATTTGTCTGTTTGACGGGTCTTCTCCAGTTACCATGCCAAAGAAAGCAAGATATATTATGATCCATCGGGATCTGTTTGGAAACTAGCCACTGCTACTTTCTATATAGCCATCTAGGTTATAATGGGTGTCACTATGACTTCAATTACTGACACCTCTATGTCTAGTATGAGCTTCTGTTTTTTGCTTCTGTGCATCCATTTTTATCCACGTTTCACGCTAATTGTTTTATGGAATTTTGTTTAATTGATCTTCGCCCATTTATGTTAGCCTCTAACCCCCTCCCCCTTGTTTGGGTTTATAATCCATTTCTGCCAGTTTGCTTGTGATTATGCATGGATGTGGGTACCGCATAGAATCTTATTTGTTGATATCATGAGTTGATTTGGTTATTGTGACGCTTCCCCCCCTCCCTTCTGTGCAACTTACAAGGGCCGGTGCTTCACTGTGGTCGTGGACGGAGACGGCTTGCGTTTCACCCTTGAAACGCATTCACCATGGCAACATGTGGGCGCCGTACAGGATGTGACGCGTACAAGATGGCGCCGCAACTTCCGGTTTCTGCACTTACCACGCCGAGTGAGTCGGCTTGCGTTCCACTGTTGGAGCGCACCCAGCGTTACATGTTGTGGGCGCCGTACAGGATGTGACGCGTACAAGATGGCGCCGCAACTTCTGGTACCTGCACTTACCACGCCGAGTGAGTCGGCTTGCGTTCCACTGTTGGAGCACACCCAGCGTTACATGCTGTTGGGCGCTTGATAGGATGTGATGCGCACAGGATGGCGCCACAACTTCCGGTGCATGCGCTCACTATGTGATATTATGTATAATCCAGTAACCATGTGGACATGGTGAGTGCTTGTGCCATATGGCCGCTTATGATAGTGGAGGTTTACTGACATCAATTATGCCCCCGACTATGTACGCCTGGCTAAACACATCAGCGCACATGAGATGGCGCCGTAACTCCGGTGCCCCCTTTTTTTTTTTTTTTTTCGTATATCATTATTTATTAACTGGTAACCATGCAGCCGCATATGGCTTTTTTTTTTTTTTTGTATATCATTATTTATACACTGGTAACCATGCAGCCGCATATGGCTTTTTTTTTTTTTTTTTTTTTTTTTTTTCCGTATATCATTATTTATAAACTGGTAACCATGCAGCCGCATATGGCTTTATTTTTTTTTTTTTTTTTCGTATATCATTATTTATAAACTGGTAACCATGCAGCCGCATATGACTAGTGCTGGTTTTGTGCGGCTATGATAATTTCTCATTCATGAGTATGGGGGCTCACGGGCATTATCTATGCCCCCTTGGAATGCCCCAACTAGATCTATAGCTTTTTGGGGCATACAGTGCACATGGTTTATTAGGCAGTTTGATCCGTTCCGGGTTTTCCCATATCCCAGTATATCAGGTACTAGGGGGAGGGGCTTTGGGTATATAGAGAGGCTTCACAGAGGTGGGTTGTACTCTACCAGAGACTGTGGACACAGACGGTCATCTCCAGCGTGGGTTACCTAGCCACTGTAGGCCCCACAATTTAGACGGACTTACATCTCTGTGCCCGTTGGCACTTTTTTCCATATGACTCCCCTGATGATTCTCCATGACCGGAGTTGAAACGCGTAGGGAGGAAGATTCTACGTTTCAAGAGGTTTTGGGACTCTGCCTTTACACATATTGGGTGGGCTGGTCCCTTAGAGCAAGGTCCATTTGGGGCCTGTCCTTGTCAGGACAGGAGTTACAGAGGGGTTACAGGGTAGACATACTACTTCAGCCCTGCCCCTCCTCATCTAATTGGATCTCTACTGTGTCGTACGGAAGTATACAGTGTCCGGCAGCTTGGGTGAGATCCAACCATTCTTTTTTATTGAGCACTGGTTCACCTGAGCACTTTGTATGTTTTTTTCGTTTGTGTCCTGTTGGATGTGCAGTTTTTAGCATTTAATATTAAAAGTTATGTTTTATTAGTGGATATCCTCCACAGCTGATTCTGTCTTGAGCCAGGGGGTATATATATGGTGTGTTTTTTGCACACTATTGCTTTTTTTGGCGTCCAGTCTGCACACGGTCCTATACCCTTCCCTCATTGTGCAGCTAGTATATGGCAGGCGGTGTCTGGTTGGCGTCCATTCTGCACACGGTCCTATACCCTTCCCTCGTTGTGCAGCTAGCATATGGCAGGCGGTGTCTGGTTGGCGTCCAGTCTGCATACAGTCCTATACCCTGTCCTCATTGTGCCGCTAGCTTATGGCAGGCGGTGTCTGGTTGGCGTCCAGTCTGCATACAGTCCTATACCCTTCCCTCATTGTGCCACTAGCATATGGCAGGCGGTGTCTGGTTGGCGTCCAGTCTGCATACAGTCCTATACCCTTCCCTCATTGTGCCGCTAGCATATGGCAGGCGGTGTCTGGTTGGCGTCCAGTCTGCATACAGTCCTATACCCTTCCCTCATTGTGCCGCTAGTATATGGCAGGCGGTGTCTGGTTGGCGTCCAGTCTGCATACAGTCCTATACCCTGTCCTCATTGTGCCGCTAGCTTATGGCAGGCGGTGTCTGGTTGGCGTCCAGTCTGCATACAGTCCTATACCCTTCCCTCATTGTGCCACTAGCATATGGCAGGCGGTGTCTGGTTGGCGTCCAGTCTGCATACAGTCCTATACCCTTCCCTCATTGTGCCGCTAGTATATGGCAGGAGGTGGCTGGTTGGCGTCCAGTCTGCATACAGTCCTATACCCTTCCCTCATTGTGCCGCTAGCATATGGCAGGCGGTGTCTGGTTGGCGTCCAGTCTGCATACAGTCCTATACCCTTCCCTCATTGTGCCGCTAGTATATGGCAGGCGGTGTCTGGTTGGCGTCCAGTCTGCATACAGTCCTATACCCTTCCCTCATTGTGCCGCTAGTATATGGCAGGCGGTGTCTGGTTGGCGTCCAGTCTGCATACAGTCCTATACCCTTCCCTCATTGTGCCGCTAGTATATGGCAGGCGGTGTCTGGTTGGCGTCCAGTCTGCATACAGTCCTATACCCTGTCCTCATTGTGCCGCTAGCTTATGGCAGGCGGTGTCTGGTTGGCGTCCAGTCTGCATACAGTCCTATACCCTTCCCTCATTGTGCCGCTAGCTTCTTTCAGGCGGTGCCTGGTTGGCGTCCAGTCTGCATACAGTCCTATACCCTTCCCTCATTGTGCCGCTAGTATATGGCAGGAGGTGGCTGGTTGGCGTCCAGTCTGCATACAGTCCTATACCCTTCCCTCATTGTGCCGCTAGCATATGGCAAGCGGTGTCTGGTTGGCGTCCAGTCTGCATACAGTCCTATACCCTTCCCTCATTGTGCCGCTAGCATATGGCAGGCGGTGTCTGGTTGGCGTCCAGTCTGCATACAGTCCTATACCCTGTCCTCATTGTGCCGCTAGCTTATGGCAGGCGGTGTCTGGTTGGCGTCCAGTCTGCATACAGTCCTATACCCTTCCCTCATTGTGACGCTAGCTTCTTTCAGGCGGTGCCTGGTTGGCGTCCAGTCTGCACACGGTCCTATACCCTGTCCTCATTGTGCCGCTAGCATATGGCAGGCGGTGTCTGGTTGGCGTCCAGTCTGCATACAGTCCTATACCCTTCCCTCATTGTGCCGCTAGCTTATGGCAGGCGGTGTCTGGTTGGCGTCCAGTCTGCATACAGTCCTATACCCTTCCATCATTGTGCCGCTAGCTTCTTTCAGGCGGTGCCTGGTTGGCGTCCAGTCTGCATACAGTCCTATACCCTTCCCTCATTGTGCCGCTAGCATATGGCAGGCGGTGTCTGGTTGGCGTCCAGTCTGCACACGGTCCTATACCCTTCCCTCATTGTGCCGCTAGCTTCTTTCAGGCGGTGCCTGGTTGGCGTCCAGTCTGCACACGGTCCTATACCTTGCCCTCATTGTGCCGCTAGTATATGGCAGGCGGTGTCTGGTTGGCGTCCAGTCTGCACACGGTCCTATACCCTTCCCTCATTGTGCCGCTAGCTTCTTTCAGGCGGTGCCTGGTTGGCGTCCAGTCTGCATACAGTCCTATACCTTGCCCTCGTTGTGCCGCTAGCATATGGCAGGCGGTGTATGGTTGGCGTCCAGTCTGCACACGGTCCTATACCCTTCCCTCGTTGTGCTGCTAGCATATGGCAGGCGGTGTCTGGTTGGCGTCCAGTCTGCACACGGTCCTATACCCTGCCCTCATTGTGCCGCTAGCTTCTTTCAGGCGGTGCCTGGTTGGCGTCCAGTCTGCATACAGTCCTATACCTTGCCCTCGTTGTGCCGCTAGCATATGGCAGGCGGTGTCTGGTTGGCGTCCAGTCTGCACACGGTCCTATACCCTTCCCTCGTTGTGCTGCTAGCATATGGCAGGCGGTGTCTGGTTGGCGTCCAGTCTGCATACAGTCCTATACCCTTCCCTCATTGTGCCGCTAGCATATGGCAGGCGGTGTCTGGTTGGCGTCCAGTCTGCACACGGTCCTATACCCTTCCCTCATTGTGCCGCTAGCATATGGCAGGCGGTGTCTGGTTGGCGTCCAGTCTGCACACGGTCCTATACCCTTCCCTCATTGTGCCGCTAGCTTCTTTCAGGCGGTGCCTGGTTGGCGTCCAGTCTGCATACAGTCCTATACCTTGCCCTCGTTGTGCCGCTAGCATATGGCAGGCGGTGGCGGGTTGGATTAGCCTAATTTTACATTTTTGGGGAGGAGCAGCTCATTGTAGGTCCTTTAGGGATACATGATTCTGACCGTGACGTCCCCTAACTAAGTAGAATACCTTGGTAATTCATCAGATACTTATGGCTCAGCAGATGACGAGGGTTGTAGTTCACAGCAGCAGACCAATCATATACTGTAAAGAAAGCCAATACAAGCCCATGACCTTTTCTATTTACATACCTGTGGCCCTATAGGTCCAATGGGGCCCACATCTCCAGACAGTCCCTGTGGTCCCTGTAAAAAAAATATATATAAAGAAGATGTGATGTCACGAATGATAGGAGTTGTACTATATAGTATTATTACAGGAAGCCTACGAGGGAAATTTTTTATTTTTTTTTATGTTTAAAATGCAGGTATTTGGGGTATATAAAAAATCAATTTTACAAAAAAA
This sequence comes from Ranitomeya imitator, assembly GCF_032444005.1. Taxonomy (NCBI): domain Eukaryota; kingdom Metazoa; phylum Chordata; class Amphibia; order Anura; family Dendrobatidae; genus Ranitomeya; species Ranitomeya imitator. Next base: position 547,662,617 of record NC_091287.1, read on the forward strand.
TGTTTTCTTTTACAGTCTCTGTATTGCGCTGTCCATTGCTAGATGCAGAACGAGTTAACGAAGTATCGGTAAGTGAGCTCTGATAACAGATTTCATAACTCAATAATGTCTGATCTCCTTTTAGCTGATTTTTGACCACGGACCTCATCAAAGCTGAGCTGAACTTCAATGTGGTCATACATCAGCTGAGAAAATAACAGGATAGTAACAAAACTCCCGGACTTTGTAACTTTACACAATAAAGGTGATAAGGAAACCCCTTAAAATTTGGGAAAATGTATGACCCTATTATATAGACGGGTGGCTCACCGCTTCTCCTCGATTTCCTTCTTCTCCTTTTTCCCCCTTTTCTCCAGGAATTCCCTAGAAGCAAGGACAATGTTCCATTATTACAACTTCTTAAAGGGGTGGTCTAACTAAAACAAAACTTTTCAACAAAACTTTCTGCCAGTTATAAAAAAAATAAAAAAAAAGAGTATTTCTCACCCTCACCGGGTCCAGTTGCCCTCATTTCTTGTTGTTTGTCTGCAGCGCTGGGGTCCCGTTGACAGTGCTGCGGTTAATCACTGAGGTCATCGGCTCTGCCCATGTAAAAGACACCAAGCAGCTGAGCTCCGGCGCTGCCAACAACAGAGGAGACTCTGCGCTGGACCCGGGGAGGGTGAGTGATACCCGGCTTCTTTTATTAGAACTAGTAGAAAGTTTTCTGACACTAGAGAAACTTTCTAAGTGAAGAATTGAAAGACAGACACCGATTTTCTATTTTTTTTTCATCTTTTCACCCTCTTACATTTTTTCCCTATGATTTGTACAGCGCCTTTATGGTAAATGATAAGGATAGTGCATCTGTCGCCATCATGTGGTGGGAAGTAAGAATTACAGGCACGATAAAAGTATTATCCCTTGTAGAGCAGTCGGACCCCCAGAGATCCTGAGGACGGTGACCCGAACCATAATAAGGGGGCTTAGCCGCAGTGGAGGGGCGCGGGCTCAATGTTGGCTCCTGTCGTTTAGGCTGCTTTCACACATCAGGTTTTTGTTTTCAGGCTAAATCCGGCAAATTTGCAAAAAAACGGATCTGACGTAAATCATGAAAAACTGATGCACCGGATCCGTTTTTTTAGCTGGAAGAGAGAGAGAGAGAGAGATTCTTTCCCATGCCAGAATCAAAAACAAAGCTTCTGGGCATGCTCAATGTGTAAAAACGGATTCGGTAGCCGGAAACGTTCATTCACACATCCGTTCCATGCGTTCATTGCCGGAAACGTTTTTTGTGTCTGGCAAAAAAGCCTGAAGGGACGGATCCGGCACAAAACGGATGAAACGCACAATCCGGCGCTAATACAACTCTATGGGAAAAAAACTGATCCGGCGTAAGAAAAAAACGGATCCGTTTTTTTTTCAAAAACTGCTGGATTGTGCCTGAAACAAAAAACCTGATGTGTGAAAGCAGTCTTAAAAGGAGAATCCCAGAAATAGCAAAGTGCAGCATCTAAGAATGGGGCCGATCATCTGCAGCCTCCCCCCATTATATACGGGACTGCAGGGTCTCCATCCTGGGGGATCAGACTGATTATCTTAGAATCAAAAAGTCCCAAAGGTCGGACCCCCAACAGTTGGGAAGAAAATGGAATAACTTACAAAGATCTGGCCATCACTGTTATGGGGGCACCCGAAAAATATTGTTATAGGAAGTATCGTTCCTAACTTGTATTGGGTACACTGGCGATAGATAGATAATAGATAGATAATAGATAGATACATAGATAGATAGATAGATTATAGATAGATAGATAGATAGATAATAGATAGATAGATAGATAGATAGATAGATAGATAGATAGATAGATAGATAGATAGATAATAGATAGATGGATAATAGATAGATGGATAGATAGATAGATAGATAGATAGATTATAGATAGATAGATAGATAGATAGATAGATAGATTATAGATAGATAGATAGATAGATAGATAGATAATAGATAGATAATAGATAATAGATAGATAGATAATAGATACATAATAGATAGATAATAGATAATAGATGATAGATAATAGATAGATAATAGATAGATAATAGATAGATAATAGATAGATAATAGATAGATAATAGATAGATAGATAATAGATAGATAGATAGATAATAGATAGATAGATGATAGATAGATAGATGATAGATAGATAATAGATAGATAATAGATAGATAATAGATAGATAGATAGATGATAGATAGATAGATAGATAGATAGATGATAGATAGATAGATAATAGATAGATAATAGATAGATGATAGATAATAGATAGATAGATAGAAAGATAGATAGATAGATAGATAGATAATAGATAGATAGATAGATAGATAATAGATAGAAAGATAGATAGATAGATAGATAATAGATAGATGATAGATAGATAGATATAATAGATAGATAGATAGAAAGATAGATAGATAGATAGATAATAGATATGGTGTTCCAGAAAAGAAAGCAGAAACCCACTGGCAATCCTACCTTTATGATAGACAACCGTCCACTTACTGAAACCAACAGGTACACCTACCTGGGCCTAGAACTCAGCCAGTCAGGGAGCTTCAAGCTAGCCATAGAGTCACTAAAAGACAAGGCATCCAAAGCCTTCTATGCCATCAGAAGGCGTCTGTACCACCTCAAGGCACCAGTAACCGTATGGCTAAAAATTTTTGACTCCATCATTGCCCCAATTCTTCTATACGGTAGTGAGGTCTGGGGCCCAGTCTCATACCCAAACTGGTCAAAGTGGGACGCTGGGCCGACAGAAATATTCCACCTAGAGTTCTGCAAGCATCTTCTCCAAGTCCATCGGAGTACATCAAATAGCGCCTGCCGAGCAGAGCTGGGCAGATTCCCACTACACATCGCAATAAAGAAGAAGGCGCTGTCATTCAAGGCTCATCTACAAAGTAGCAGTCCCAGCTCCTACCATCACAAAGCCTTCCTACACCAGGAAGCCTCAGGAAGCCTCCCAAGGAAAAGTACCCAAAGCCAGTCTGACCAAGCCATCAACCTCCATGGCCTGACAAAAGGTGAAATCCAGAAAATGGTACACAAAGTCAAAGAGGAATATCTCAGCATCTGGAGGAACGACATAAACAAATCCCAGAAACTGACAATATACCGGAATCTACAGAGGGAGTACAAACTGGCCCCATATCTAGAGAAACTAGAAAACCCCAAAGATCGACAGATCCTGAGCCGGTACAGACTGAGCGCCCACAGCCTACTCATCGAATCCGGGCGGCACCGACAGAACTACAAGCCCCGAGAGAGCAGACTCTGCCAGCAGTGCCCCCAGGAGGCCGTGGAGGATGAGGCCCACTTCCTGCTGAGGTGCCCCAAATACTCCGCAGTGAGGGACACTCACTTCAAGAGACTGTCTGATCTCCTCCCAGATTTCACCTCCAAGGAGGAGGAAGAGAAACTGCCGATAATACTGGGGGAAGAGGAAAGTGCAGCGGCCGTAGCAGCGGAATATGTCAGTGCCTGCCACAGACTAAGAGGAGCCTGATATGTCATGGACTCCCGTACCCCAACACTGGACACGTCCCTATCCCCCGACTAAAGAGCCTGATATGTCATGGACTCCTATACCCCACCCTGGACATGTCCCTATCCCCCCACTAAAGAGCCTAATATGTCATGGACTCCTATACCCCAAAAAACAGGCAAAGATGCTTACCTGTCTAAATAGGCCTCAATACAAATGCACAAGCAGGGTGCAGCGGACCCAAACAAAATTGCAAGTGCACAGGTGCAATACCTAATGAAACAGCCAGCCTTCAATAAGGGTTTGGCCGTGTGGTACACCAATGCACTAAGATAAAATACTCTGTATGTGGCGTGTTCACACAAGAGTATTTTATCTTAGTGCATTGGTGTACCACACGGCCAAACCCTTATTGAAGGCTGGCTGTTTCATTAGGTATTGCACCTGTGCACTTGCAATTTTGTTTGGGTCCGCTGCACCCTGCTTGTGCATTTGTATTGAGGCCTATTTAGACAGGTAAGCATCTTTGCCTGTTTTTTGGTGTTTTTTCTTGAATGTGTCCTTTTTTGGTGTTTTTCTTTTTACTCCTATACCCCACCCTGGAAACATCCCCTATCCTCTAAAAGGAATTTGATATTCCCTGGACCTCTATATCCCCCCTCCCCCACCCCCGTTTTTTTACCATATGCTTTGGCAATGCTAACATGTACTTAGTCCTGCCAATAAAGCTCATTTGAATTTGATAGAGAGAGATAGACAGAGAGATAGACAGAGAGAGAGATAGACAGATAGAGATAGACAGAGATAGACAGAGAGATAGACAGAGAGATAGACAGAGATAGACAGAGAGATAGACAGAGAGATAGACAGAGAGAGATAGAACAGACTCTGCCAGCAGCGCCCCCAGGAGGCCGTGGAGGATGAGGCCCACTTCCTGCTGAGGTGCCCCAAATACTCCGCAGTGAGGGACACTCACTTCAAGAGACTGTCTGATCTCCTCCCAGACTTCACCTCCAAGGAGGAGGAAGAGAAACTGCCGATAATACTGGGGGAAGAGGAAAGTGCAGTGGCCGTAGCAGCGGAATATGTCAGTGCCTGCCACAGACTAAGAGGAGCCTGATATGTCATGGACTCCCGTACCCCAACACTGGACATATCCCTATCCCCCGACTAAAGAGCCCGATATGTCATGGACTCCTATACCCCACCCTGGAAACATCCCCTATCCTCTAAAAGGAATTTGATATTCCCTGGACCTCTATATGCCCCCCCTCCCCCACCCCCGTATTTTTACCATATGCTTTGGCAATGCTAACATGTACTTAGTCCTGCCAATAAAGCTCATTTGAATTGAATTGAATTAATAGATAGATAGATAGATAGATAGATAGATAATATACAGACAGATAATATAAAATAGATAATAGATAGATAGATAATAGATAATAGATAATAGATAGATAGATAGAAATATAGATAGATAGATAGATAGATAGATAGATAGATAGATAGATAATAGATAGATAGATACTAGATAATAGATAGATAATAGATAGATAGATAATAGATAGATAATAGATAGATAGATAATAGATAGATAGATAGATAATAGATACCGTATATACTCGAGTATAAGCCGACCCGAGTATAAGCCGACCCCCCTAATTTCGCCACAAAAAACTGGGAAAACCTATTGACTTGAGTATAAGCCTAGGGTGGAAATGCAGCATTTACCGGTGAATTTCAAAAACAAAAATAGATCATTATTTCCCCATAGCTGTGCCATATAGTGCTCTGCACCGTCCATATTCCCCCTTGGCTGTGTCCCATACAGTGCTCTGCACTGTTCATATTCCCCCTTGGCTGTGTCCCATATAGTGCTCTGCACTGTTCATATTCCCCCTTGGCTGTGTCCCATATAGTGCTCTGCACTGTTCATATTCCCCCTTGGCTGTGTCCCATATAGTGCTCTGCACTGTTCATATTCCCCCTTGGCTGTGTCCCATATAGTGCTCTGCAGCGTTCATATTTCCCCATAGATGCTCCACATAAATCTGTGCCGCTGCTGCTGCAATAAAAAAAAAAAAATGCCATACTCACCTCTCTTGCTTGCAGCTCCCAGCGTCCGGTCCCGGCGTCTCTCTTTGCTCTGACTGATCAGGCAGAGGGCGCCGCGCACACTATATGCGTCATCGCGCCCTCTGACCTGAACATTCAGAGCGGAGAGACACCGGGAAGATGGAGCGGCGCCCGGCGGCTGAAACGTGGACAGGTGAATATGCGATACTTACCTGGTCCTGGCGTCCGGCTCCCTCTGCCTGTCACAGCTGTCTTCGGTGCCGCAGATTCTTTCTCTATCAGCGGTCACCGGCACTGCTGATTAGAGAAATGAATAGGCGGCTCCACCCCTATGGGAGGTGGAGCCGCCTATTCATTTCTCTAATGAGCGGTGTTATGAACAGGTGATTCAGAACCACAATGGACCTAGTGGTTAAGAGCACACAAAGTGACCTGATAGTTACTAACATAGGACGAGCTCTGAGACGTAGGAACTCTGCTGACCGCAATCCCTAATCCTATCATACCACACTAGAGGCAGCCGTGGATTGCGCCTAACGCTCCCTATGCAACTCGGCACAGCCTGAGAAACTAGCTAGCCCTGAAGATAGAAAAATAAGCCTACCTTGCCTCAGAGAAATTCCCCAAAGGAAAAGGCAGCCCCCCACATATAATGACTGTGAGTTAAGATGAAAATACAAACACAGAGATGAAATAGATTTTAGCAAAATGAGGCCCGACTTACTGAATAGACCGAGGATAGGAAAGATAGCTTTGCGGTCAGCACAAAAACCTACAAACAACCACGCAGAGGGGGCAAAAAGACCCTCCGCACCGACTAACGGTACGGAGGTGCTCCCTCTGCGTCTCAGAGCTGCCAGCAAGCAAGAAAAACCAATATAGCAAGCTGGACAGAAAATATAGCAAATAAAAGTAACACAAGCAAAACTTAGCTTATGCAGGGCAGACAGGCCACAAGAACGATCCAGGAGAGAGCAAGACCAATACTGGAACATTGACTGGAGGCCAGGAACAAAGAACTAGGTGGAGTTAAATAGAGCAGCACCTAACGACTTAACCTCGTCACCTGAGGAAGGAAACTCAGAAGCCGCAGCCCCACTCACATCCACCAGAGGAAGCTCATAGACAGAACCAGCCGAAGTACCACTCATGACCACAGGAGGGAGCTTGACCACAGAATTCACAACAGTGCCCCCCCCCCCTTGAGGAGGGGTCACCGAACCCTCACCAGAGCCCCCAGGCCGACCAGGATGAGCCAAATGAAAGGCACGAACCAGATCGGCAGCATGATCATCAGAGGCAAAGACCCAGGAATTATCTTCCTGACCATAACCCTTCCACTTAACCAGGTACTGGAGTTTCCGTCTCGAAATACAAGAATCCAAAATCTTCTCCACTATATACTCCAACTCCCCCTCAACCAAAACCGGGGCAGGAGGATCAACGGATGGAACCACAGGTGCCACGTATCTCCGCAACAATGACCTATGGAATACGTTATGGATGGAAAAGAAGCTGGAAGGGTCAAACGAAAAGACACAGGATTAAGAACCTCAGAAATCCTATACAGACCAATGAAATGAGGCTTAAACTTAGGAGAGGAAACTTTCATAGGAATATAACGAGATGACAACCAAACCAAATCCCCAACACGAAGTCGGGGACCCACACAGCGCCTGCGGTTAGCGAAACGTTGAGCTTTCTCCTGAGACAATGTCAAATTGTCCACCACATGAGTCCAAATCTGCTGCAACCTATCCACCACAGTATCCACACCAGGACAGTCAGAAGACTCAACCTGCCCTGAAGAGAATCGAGGATGGAAACCAGAATTGCAGAAAAACGGCGAAACCAAAGTAGCCGAGCTGGCCCGATTATTAAGGGCGAACTCAGCCAAAGGCAAAAAGGATACCCAATCATCCTGATCGGCAGAAACAAAACACCTCAGATATGTTTCCAAGGTCTGATTGGTTCGTTCAGTCTGGCCATTTGTCTGAGGATGGAAAGCCGAGGAAAAAGACAAATCAATGCCCATCCTAGCACAAAAGGCTCGCCAAAACCTCGAAACAAACTGGGAACCTCTGTCAGAAACTATGTTCTCCGGAATGCCATGTAAACGAACCACATGCTGGAAGAACAATGGCACCAAATCAGAGGAGGAAGGCAATTTAGACAAGGGCACCAAATGGACCATCTTAGAGAAGCGATCACAAACAACCCAAATGACCGACATTTTTTGAGAGACGGGGAGATCCGAAATAAAATTCATAGAGATATGTGTCCAGGGCCTCTTCGGGACTGGCAAGGGCAAAAGCAACCCACTGGCACGAGAACAGCAGGGCTTAGCCCGAGCACAAATCCCAAAGGACTGCACAAAAGTACGCACATCCCGCGACAGAGACGGCCACCAAAAGGATCTAGCCACCAAATCTCTGGTACCAAAGATTCCAGGATGACCAGCCAACACCGAACAATGAACCTCAGAGATAACTCTACTCGTCCATTTATCAGGGACAAACAGTTTCTCCGCTGGGCAACGGTCAGGTCTATTAGCCTGAAATTTTTGCAGCACCCGCCGTAAATCAGGGGAGATGGCAGACAAAATTACCCCCTCTTTGAGAATACCCGCCGGCTCAGACAAACCCGGAGAGTCGGGCACAAAACTCCTAGACAGGGCATCCGCCTTCACATTTTTAGAGCCCGGAAGGTACGAAACCACAAAGTCAAAACGGGAGAAAAACAGCGACCAACGAGCCTGTCTAGGATTCAACCGTTTGGCAGACTCGAGATAAGTTAAATTCTTATGATCAGTCAATACCACCACGCGATGCTTAGCTCCTTCAAGCCAATGACGCCACTCCTCGAATGCCCACTTCATGGCCAGCAACTCTCGATTGCCAACATCATAATTACGCTCAGCAAGCGAAAACTTCCTGGAAAAGAAGGCGCATGGTTTCATCACCGAGCCATCAGAACTTCTTTGCGACAAAACAGCCCCTGCTCCAATCTCAGAAGCATCAACCTCGACCTGGAACGGGAGCGAAACATCTGGTTGGCACAACACAGGGGCAGAAGAAAAACGACGCTTCAACTCTTGAAAAGCTTCCACAGCAGCAGAAGACCAATTGACCACATCAGCACCCTTCTTGGTTAACTCAGTCAACGGTTTAGCAATACTAGAAAAATTATTGATGAAGCGACGATAAAAATTAGCAAAGCCCAGGAACTTTTGCAGACTCTTCAGAGATGTCGGCTGAGTCCAATCATAAATGGCCTGAACTTTAACAGGGTCCATCTCGATAGTAGAAGGGGAAAAAATGAACCCCAAAAATGAAACCTTCTGAACACCAAAGAGACACTTTGACCCCTTCACAAACAAAGAATTCGCACGCAGAACCTGGAACACCATACTGACCTGCTTCACGTGAAACTCCCAATCATCCGAGAAGACCAAAATATCATCCAAGTATACAATCAGGAATTTATCCAGGTACTCTCGGAAGATGTCATGCATAAAGGACTGAAACACTGATGGAGCATTAGAAAGCCCGAATGGCATAACCAGGTACTCAAAATGGCCCTCGGGCGTATTAAATGCTGTTTTCCATTCATCGCCCTGTTTAATATGCACAAGATTATACGCACCACGAAGATCTATCTTGGTGAACCAACTAGCCCCCTTAATCCGAGCAAACAAATCAGACAGCAGCGACAAGGGGTACTGAAATTTGACCGTGATTTTATTTAGAAGGCGGTAATCAATACAAGGTCTCAGTGAACCATCCTTCTTGGCCACAAAAAAGAACCCTGCTCCCAATGGCGACGACGACGGGCGAATATGACCCTTCTCCAAGGATTCCTTTACGTAACTCCGCATAGCGGCGTACTCAGGCACAGACAAATTAAACAGTCGACCTTTAGGAAACTTACTACCAGGAATCAAATCGATAGCACAATCACAATCCCTATGCGGAGGTAGGGCACTGGACTTGGGCTCATCAAATACATCCCGGTAATCCGACAAGAACTCTGGGACCTCAGAAGCGGTGGATGATGAAATAGACAGAAAAGGAACATCACCATGTACCCCCTGACAACCCCAGCTGGACACAGACATTGATTTCCAATCCAATACTGGGTTATGGACTTGTAGCCATGGCAACCCCAACACGACCACATCATGCAGATTATGCAACACCAAAAAGCGAATATCCTCCTGGTGCGCAGGAGCCATGCACATGGTCAGCTGGGTCCAGTACTGAGGCTTATTCTTGGCCAAAGGCGTAGCATCAATTCCTCTCAATGGAATAGGACACTGCAAGGGCTCCAAGAAAAACCCACAACGCTTAGCATATTCCAAGTCCATCAAATTCAGGGCAGCGCCTGAATCCACAAATGCCATGACAGAATACGATGACAAAGAGCAGATCAAAGTAACGGACAAAAGAAATTTCGACTGTACCGTACCAATGGTGGCAGACCTAGCGAACCGCTTAGTGCGCTTAGGACAATCGGAGATAGCATGAGTGGAATCACCACAGTAAAAACACAGCCCATTCTGACGTCTGTGTTCTTGCCGTTCAGCTCTGGTCAAAGTCCTATCGCACTGCATAGGCTCAGGTCCATGTTCAGATAATACCGCCAAATGGTGCACAGTTTTACGCTCACGCAAGCGTCGACCGATCTGAATGGCCAAAGACATAGACTCATTCAGACCAGCAGGCATAGGAAATCCCACCATGACATCCTTAAGGGCTTCAGAGAGACCTTTTCTGAAAATTGCTGCCAGCGCACATTCATTCCATTGAGTGAGCACAGACCACTTCCTAAACTTCTGACAATATATCTCTACCTCATCCTGACCCTGAGACAGAGCCAGCAAATTTTTCTCTGCCTGATCCACTGAATTAGGTTCATCATATAGCAATCCGAGCGCCAGAAAAAACGCATCAATATTACATAATGCAGGATCTCCTGGCGCAAGGGAAAATGCCCAGTCTTGAGGGTCGCCACGTAATAAAGAAATAATGATCTTAACTTGTTGAACTGGGTCACCAGAGGAGCGAGGTTTCAAAGCCAGAAACAGTTTACAATTATTCTTAAAACTCAGAAACCTAGCTCTATCTCCAGAAAACAAATCAGGAATAGGAATTCTTGGTTCTAACATAGAATTCTGAACCACAAAGTCTTGAATATTTTGTACTCTTGTAGTGAGATGATCCACACAAGAAGACAGATCTTTAATGTCCATCACTACACCTGTGTCTTGAACCACCCAAATGTCTAGGGGAAAAGAAAGACAAAACATAGTACAGAGAAAAAAAAATGGTCTCAGAACTTCTCTTTTCCCTCTATTGAGAAGCATTAGTACTTTGGGCCTCCAGTACTGTTATGAACAGGGGATTCAGAACCACAATGGACCTAGTGGTTAAGAGCACACAAGTGACCTGTTTAGTTACTAACATAGGACGAGCTCTGAGACGTGGGAACTCTGCTGACCGCAATCCCTAATCCTATCATACCACACTAGAGGTAGCCGTGGAGCGCTCCTGACCAGACCTAGGCGCCTCGTCACAGCCTGAGAAACTAGCTAGCCCTGAAGATAGAAAAATAAGCCTACCTTGCCTCAGAGAAATTCCCCAAAGGAAAAGGCAGCCCCCCACATATAATGACTGTGATTTAAGATGAAAATACAAACACAGGGATGAAATACCGTATATACTCGAGTATAAGCCGAGATTTTCAGCCCAAAATTTTGGGCTGAAAGTGCCCCTCTCGGCTTATACTCGAGTCAAGGTGGGTGGCAGGGTCGGCGGGTGAGGGGGTGAGGGCGCTGAGGTATACTTACCTAGTCCCAGCGATCCTCGCGCTGTCCCTGCCGTCCCACGGTCTTCTGTGCTGCAGCTTCTTCCCCACTTCAGCAGTCACGTGGGACCGCTCATTACAGAAATGAATAAGCGGCTTCACCTCCCATAGGGGTGGAGCCGCCTATTCATTCCTCTAATCAGCGGTGCCGGTGACCGCTGATAGAGAAAGAAGCTGCGGCACCGAAGACCAGGCAGAGGGAAAGCGCGAGGATCGCCAGGACTAGGTAAGTATAGCATATTCACCTGTCCGCGTTCCAGCCGCCAGGCGTCGCTCCATCTTCCCGGCCGGCGCCTCCATCTTCCCGGCGTCTGCGCTCTGACTGTTCAGGCAGAGGGCGCGATGACGCATATAGTGTGCGCGGCGCCCTCTGCCTGATCAGTCAGAGCAGAGACGCCGGGAAGATGGAGGCGCCGGAACGAGACGCCGGGAGCTGCAATCAAGGGAGGTGAGTATGTGTTTTTTTTTTTTTATTGCAGCAGCGGCGGCGGCAGAGATTTATGTGGAGCATCTATGGGGCACAGTGAACGGTGCAGAGCACTGTATATGGCACATCTATGGGGCACAGTGAACGGTGCGGAGCACCGTATATGGCACATCTATGGGGCACAGTGAACGGTGCAGAGCACCGTATATGGCACATCTATGGGGCACAGTGAACGGCGCAGAGCACCGTATATGGCACATCTATGGGGCACAGTGAACGGTGCAGAGCACCGTATATGGCACATCTATGGGGCACAGTGAACGGTGCAGAGCACCGTATATGGCACAGCTATGGGGCACAATGAATGGTGCAGAGCACCCTTATATGGCACAGCTATGGGGAAATATGAACGGTGCAGAGCACTGTATGGCACAGCTATGGGGAAATAATGATCTATTTTTATTTTTGAAATTCACCGGTAAATGCTGCATTTCCACCCTAGGCTTATACTCGAGTCAATAAGTTTTCCCAGTTTTTTGTGGCAAAATTAGGGGGGTCGGCTTATACTCGGGTCGGCTTATACTCGAGTATATACGGTAGATTTTAGCAAAATGAGGCCCGACTTACTGAATAGACCGAGGATAGGAAAGATAGCTTTGCGGTCAGCACAAAAACCTACAAACAACCACGCACAGGGGGCAAAAAGACCCTCCGCACCGACTAACGGTACGGAGGTGCTCCCTCTGCGTCTCAGAGCTTTCAGCAAGCAAGAAAAACCAATATAGCAAGCTGGACAGAAAATATAGCAAACAAAGTAACACAAGCAAAACTTAGCTTATGCAGGGCAGACAGGCCACAAGAACGATCCAGGAGAGAGCAAGACCAATACTGGAACATTGACTGGAGGCCAGGAACAAAGAACTAGGTGGAGTTAAATAGAGCAGCACCTAACGACTTAACCTCGTCACCTGAGGAAGGAAACTCAGAAGCCGCAGCCCCACTCACATCCACCAGAGGAAGCTCATAGACAGAACCAGCCGAAGTACCACTCATGACCACAGGAGGGAGCTTGACCACAGAATTCACAACAGAGCGGTCCCACGTGACCGCTGAAGAGGGGAAGAAGCTGCAGCACAGAAGACCCATGGGACGGCAGGGGGAGCATCAGGATCGCTGGGACTAGGTAAGTATACCTCAGTGCCCTCACCCCCTCACCCGCCGACCCTGCCACCCACCTTGACTCGAGTATAAGCCGAGAGGGGCACTTTCAGCCCAAAAATTTGGGCTGAAAATCTTGGCTTATACTCGAGTATATACGGTAATAGATAGATAATAGATAGATAGATAATATATAATAGATAGATAGATAATAGATAGATAATAGATAGATAGATAGATAATAGATAGATAATAGATAGATAGATAATAGATAATAGATAGATAATAGATAATAGATAGATAAAAGATAGATAGATAATAGATACTGTAGATAGATAATAGATAGATAGATAATAGATAGATAGATAGATAGATAATAGATAGATAATAGATATATAGATAGATATAGATAGATATACAGACAGATAATATAAAATAGATAATAGATAGATACTAGATAATAGATAGATAATAGATAGATAATAGATAATAGATAGATAGATAGATAATAGATAATAGATAGATAGATAATAGATAGATAATAGATAGATAATAGATGGATAATAGATGGATAATAGATAGATAATAGATAGATAGATAATAGATAGATAGATAATAGATAATAGATATATAGATAGATAATACACAGACAGATAATATAAAATAGATAATAGATAGATAGATAGATAATAGATAGATAATAGATAATAGATAGATAGATAGATAATAGATAGATAGATTGATAATAGATAGATAGATAATAGATAATATATATATAGATAGATAATATACAGACAGATAATATAAAATAGATAATAGATAGATAGGTAGATAGATAGATAATGGATAATATATAGATAATAGATAATAGATAGATAATAGATAGATAGATAATAGATACTGTAGATGATAGATAGATAATAGATAATAGATAGATGATAGATAGATAGATAATAGATAGATAATAGATAGTAGATAGATAATAGATAGATAATAGATAATATTATCTATCTATCTATCTATCTATTATCTATTTTATATTATCTGTCTGTGTATTATCTATCTATATATCTATTATCTATCTATCTATTATCTATTATCTATTATCTATCTATTATCCATCTATAGATAGATAGATAATAGATAGATAGATAGATAGATAATAGATAGATAGATATATAATAGATAGATAGATAATAGATAGATAATAGATAGATAGATATATAATAGATAGATAGATAATAGATAGATAATAGATAGATAGATAATAGATAGATAATAGATAGATAGATAATAGATAGATAGATAGATAGATTAATAGATGATAGATAGATAGATAGATAGATAGATGATAGATAGATAATAGATAGATAATAGATAATAAATATCTATCATAGTAACATAGTAACATAGTAACATAGTTAGTAAGGCCGAAAAAAGACATTTGTCCATCCAGTTCAGCCTATATTCCATCATAATAAATCCCCAGATCTACGTCCTTCTACAGAACCTAATAATTGTATGATACAATATTGTTCTGCTCCAGGAAGACATCCAGGCCTCTCTTGAACCCCTCGACTGAGTTCGCCATCACCACCTCCTCAGGCAAGCAATTCCAGATTCTCACTGCCCTAACAGTAAAGAATCCTCTTCTATGTTGGTGGAAAAACCTTCTCTCCTCCAGACGCAAAGAATGCCCCCTTGTGCCCGTCACCTTCCTTGGTATAAACAGATCCTCAGCGAGATATTTGTATTGTCCCCTTATATACTTATACATGGTTATTAGATCGCCCCTCAGTCGTCTTTTTTCTAGACTAAATAATCCTAATTTCGCTAATCTATCTGGGTATTGTAGTTCTCCCATCCCCTTTATTAATTTTGTTGCCCTCCTTTGTACTCTCTCTAGTTCCATTATATCCTTCCTGAGCACCGGTGCCCAAAACTGGACACAGTACTCCATGTGCGGTCTAACTAGGGATTTGTACAGAGGCAGTATAATGCTCTCATCATGTGTATCCAGACCTCTTTTAATGCACCCCATGATCCTGTTTGCCTTGGCAGCTGCTGCCTGGCACTGGCTGCTCCAGGTAAGTTTATCATTAACTAGGATCCCCAAGTCCTTCTCCCTGTCAGATTTACCCAGTGGTTTCCCGTTCAGTGTGTAATGGTGACATTGATTCCTTCTTCCCATGTGTATAACCTTACATTTATCATTGTTAAACCTCATCTGCCACCTTTCAGCCCAAGTTTCCAACTTATCCAGATCCATCTGTAGCAGAATACTATCTTCTCTTGTATTAACTGCTTTACATAGTTTTGTATCATCTGCAAATATCGATATTTTACTGTGTAAACCTTCTACCAGATCATTAATGAATATGTTGAAGAGAACAGGTCCCAATACTGACCCCTGCGGTACCCCACTGGTCACAGCGACCCAGTTAGAGACTATACCATTTATAACCACCCTCTGCTTTCTATCACTAAGCCAGTTACTAACCCATTTACACACATTTTCCCCCAGGCCAAGCATTCTCATTTTGTGTACCAACCTCTTGTGCGGCACGGTATCAAACGCTTTGGAAAAATCGAGATATACCACGTCCAATGACTCACCGTGGTCCAGCCTATAGCTTACCTCTTCATAAAAACTGATTAGATTGGTTTGACAGGAGCGATTTCTCATAAACCCATGCTGATATGGAGTTAAACAGTTATTCTCATTGAGATAATCCAGAATAACATCCCTCAGAAACCCTTCAAATATTTTACCAACAATAGAGGTTAGACTTACTGGCCTATAATTTCCAGGTTCACTTTTAGAGCCCTTTTTGAATATTGGCACCACATTTGCTATGCGCCAATCCTGCAGAACAGACCCTGTCGCTATAGAGTCCCTAAAAATAAGAAATAATGGTTTATCTATTACGTTACTTAGTTCTCTTAGTACTCGTGGGTGTATGCCATCCGGACCCGGAGATTTATCTATTTTAATCTTATTTAGCCGGTTTCGCACCTCTTCTTGGGTTAGATTGGTGACCCTTAATATAGGGTTTTCATTGTTTCTTGGGATTTCACCTAGCATTTCATTTTCCACCGTGAATACCGTGGAGAAGAAGGTGTTTAATATGTTAGCTTTTTCCTCGTCATCTACAACCATTCTTTCCTCACTATTTTTTAAGGGGCCTACATTTTCAGTTTTTATTCCTTTACTATTGATATAGTTGAAGAACAGTTTGGGATTAGTTTTACTCTCCTTAGCAATGTGCTTCTCTGTTTCCTTTTTGGCAGCTTTAATTAGTTTTTTAGATAAAGTATTTTTCTCCCTATAGTTTTTTAGAGCTTCAATGGTGCCATCCTGCTTTAGTAGTGCAAATGCTTTCTTTTTACTGTTAATTGCCTGTCTTACTTCTTTGTTTAGCCACATTGGGTTTTTCCTATTTCTAGTCCTTTTATTCCCACAAGGTATAAACCGCTTACACTGCCTATTTAGGATGTTCTTAAACATTTCCCATTTATTATCTGTATTCTTATTTCTGAGGATATTGTCCCAGTCTACCAGATTAAGGGCATCTCTAAGCTGTTCAAACTTTGCCTTCCTAAAGTTCAGTGTTTTTGTGACTCCCTGACAAGTCCCCCTAGTGAAAGACAGGTGAAACTGTACAATATTGTGGTCGCTATTTCCTAAATGCCCAACCACCTGCAGATTTGTTATTCTGTCAGGTCTATTAGATAGTATTAGGTCTAAAAGTGCTGCTCCTCTGGTTGGATTCTGCACCAATTGTGAAAGATAATTTTTCTTGGTTATTAGCAGAAACCTGTTGCCTTTATGGGTTTCACAGGTTTCTGTTTCCCAGTTAATATCCGGGTAGTTAAAGTCCCCCATAACCAGGACCTCATTATGGGTTGCAGCTTCATCTATCTGCTTTAGAAGTAGACTTTCCATGCTTTCTGTTATATTTGGGGGTTTGTAACAGACCCCAATGAGAATTTTGTTACCATTTTTCCCTCCATGAATTTCAACCCATAGATATCTATCTATCTATTATCTATCTATTATCTATTATCTATCTATCTCTCTATCTATTATTGGTGGTGGCTTAGTCTGGGTGCCGCCCTGGTGGTGTGACAGTGGCCGCCCACAGGTATATATATATATATTATAGTGATCCTTCATTTCCTGTGCACAGATGTAGCAGAGCTGAGATTGTCCTCGGCCCTTTCTGCCTTGTGATCGCTCTTGTTATTCGGGGATTGACAGGACGTCACTTATTCCGCCACATTACTGGGAAGGAGCCATCCCCGGATGGTCTGAGCTCTGCTACATCGCACGGTTCAGCGCTGGCACAGCAGATACTTACGGGCAGTCCGGGCTCGCCAACCACAGTCTCTGTCTGGAAGGAAAAAGATATATTAGCCTTCAGCAATATTTACATGAGAGCTGGGAGGCACGGGGTTAATAATATGGGTCACATCTTCCTCGGATTTCCTCTGGTCTGTATGTCGCAGATTTGGTTGACCTTATGTCATATTGTCTGGTAAATTGTGGTGAATGGATGGGAGCGGAGATATTTCCTCTGCCGGCAGTTTTGCAGAAGACGCTCAGCGCGGCTTTTCGCGTATTCCGATGTCTGAACAATATATATGGATCTTGGTGTTTTATTTTGCGAATTTTAGAATTTTAATTTAGAGTTAAATGATACAACATTGTCTTCCTGCAGTCACCACTAGGGGGAGCTCAGGAAATAACAGTTCACTGTTTATACACTGAAGTCAATAATATATCAATGCATTAGGCTCCTAAGCTCCCCCTAGTGGTGGCTGATGGAAGGGGAGTGTTACCTCTTAGATGGTCACTGTCACTTTAAAAAAATGTAAGTAAATTGTACAAGTGAATATAAGAAACTTAGTAACATATATAATCTGAGAGATCTGCTTCTTTCTCCAATTATGAGCCACTTTGTTTCCTCCCCACCACTTGTGCTTATCATTCTCTATCTAAAAAAAATAACTCAATGCTGTGTTGATCAAAAAATGAGTGATCGCGTTACAGTTTTATATTAAAATCTGTGGAGAAGGAAGTGGTGAGCAGGGATAGCCATAAACACAAACAATGTGCTCCTGAGCTTTCTGTTTATCTCATGCTAGAGCTGGATTCACAGCTACATTGCTCGGTCCTGCTGTATGAAGTCATCCATGATGTTGCTTTCTATGTTGTAACTGTTATCTCATCGAGAGCTGGATTCACATCTACACTACACAGTACTGATGTATAATGACCTTCATGAAACTGTTTTCTAGTAAGCATTTATCTCATCCTAGAGCTGGATTTGCAGCTACACTGGTAAATAATGTCCTCCCTGCAGCTGCTTTCTAATAAGCATTTATCTTATCCTAGAGCATGATTTGCAGCTACACTGCTGTATAATATCCTCCTTGCAGGTGCTTTTTAGTAAGCATTTATCTTAACCCAGAGCTGAATTCAGAGCTACACTGTACAGTATTACTCTATAATGACCTTGATGCTGCTTCTGTATAGTAGGAATTTATCTTACTCCAGAGCTGCATACACAGCAACTCTGCTGCATATGGTCCTCAATGCAGCTTCTTTATAATAAGGGATTATTTCATCCCAGAGCAGGATTCACAGTAACACTGCTGTGTGAAGTCCTCAATGCAGCTGCTTTATAGTAAGGGATTATTTCATCCCAGAGCTGGATTCACAGTTACACTGCTGTATATGGTCCTCAATTCAGCTGCTTTAGAGTAAGGGATTATTTAATCTCAGAGCTGGATTCACAGTTGCACTGCTGTATAAGGTCCTCAATGCTTCTGCTTTATAGTAAGAGATTATTTCACCCCGGAGCTGTATTCCCAGCTACACTGCTCAGTACTGCACCCCCATGTTGCTGTTATTTCTGATCACGTGTTCCAGAGAGTCAGGTGAGCAAGATCTCCTCATGTCTGTGTGTGCTGTGTATCTGTTTAGTGGGTGTAATAGAATTTAGGGTTTATTCATAACTTACCGCCCCGGCCGTCCCCGGTGCACCAGGAGGACCAACCGAACCCTAAGGAACAACGTACAACAGGTCAGTAAATGTATCAAAATGTAACAATAATGATGAGCCTTAGATACCAATTACTGGGAAAACAAGACGCTTCTATTATTGCAGCCACTTCTTGTCTCGGATTGCTGCCTCTTGTATGCGGCACTCACCATCGCGTTGGCGGCACAGCACCATGATCACAGAGTTGCTATGAAAAAGCCTGTGAAATTAAACCACAAGGTGCCAAACCATCGAGATTTGTAATTTTCTGGATTATTGGACTTTGGGCGAAAGTTAAGAAAATCCAACAGTCTGGAATCACAATGGTCCCAGATTAATGGTCAGATTAATAAAAAAGCGATGTGGTGAGAACTTGTGTCTGACACAGACCTATGCAGTCCTATGTAAATACCTTATCTCCTTTATCTCCCTTAGGTCCTAACGGTCCGGCAATACCGCTCTCACCCTAGAAAAGTAAAATGGAAATGCATGAAACGTTAGGATCTGTTCTCACGTCCAGACGTTATCTCAGTTGTTGGGATCTTAAATTAATAAATAAAACATTCCAGCTCCGGATCCGGTAATTTCGCTGGGTCAAAAAAAGTAGTCTGCCCAACTTTTGTTCGTCTGAAAAAAAAGGATCTGTACTTATAACAACAAAGTCTGCGGGAAACAGATGCGCTATGTCATCCATTATTAATGGATCCAAGTTTTAGCACCGCTCGTGTCCAGAACAGTAGATGTGCTCAGAAAGGAGCTGTCACTTTCTAGTAAGGGTTAATCTCACCTAGAGCTAGATTCACAGCTACACTGCTAAATACACATGCACAATGGTCTCCTTACTGCTACTTTCTAGTATGTGTTTATCTCTCTCTTAGAGCTGGATTCACAGCTACACAACTAAATTGACATGCATAATGTTCTCCTTACTGCTACTTTCTAGTAAGTATTTATCTCTCCTACAGCTGGATTCAGTTACACTACTAAATACTCATGCACAATGTTCTTGTTACTGCTACTGTCTAGTACGTGTTAATCTCTCTAAGAGCTGCATTCACAGCTACACTACTAAATACCCATGCATAATGTTCCTTTTGCTGCTACTTTCTAGTAAGTGTTTATCTCTTCTAGAGCTGGAGTCACATGTGCACTACTAAATACTCATACATGTTTTCCTTGCTGCTACTTTCTAGTAAGTGTTTATCTGTCCCATAGCTGGATTCACAGCTACATTATTAAACACTCATGCACAATGTTCTCCCTACTTTCTAGTATGTGTTTATCTCTCTTACAGCTGGATTCACAACTACACTACTAAATTACTCATGCATAATGTTCTCCTTGCCGCTACTTTCTAGTAAGTATCTCTCCTAGAACTGGATTCACAGGTACACTACTAAATATTCATACATAATGTTCTCCTTGCTGCTACATTCTAGTAAATGTTTATCTCTCCTAGAGCTGAATTCACAGCTACACTACTAAATACTCATGCACAATGTTCTCCTTACTGCTATTTTCTAGTAAGTGTTTATCTCTTCCAGAGCTGGATTCACAGTTACACTATTAAATACTCATGCACAATGTTCTCCTTACTGCTACTTTTCTAGTGTTTATCTCTTCTAGAGCTCAATTCACAGGTA
Organism: Ranitomeya imitator; assembly: GCF_032444005.1. Lineage (NCBI taxonomy): Eukaryota > Metazoa > Chordata > Amphibia > Anura > Dendrobatidae > Ranitomeya > Ranitomeya imitator. The sequence goes on from NC_091287.1 coordinate 547,683,363, forward strand.
CACTGCTCTTGTAGTGTACCCTTATGTTAAAAATAATAATAATGTTATTTATAGTAACAATACAAATATCACTATTACTTCAGCTCCTCCTCCTCATCATTATATAAATAACAATATTACTACAGCTCCTCCTCTAACAACTATCACTACTGTAACTAATATTACTGATGCTACTAGCAATATATCACAACAGCACGAAAACTATTATTATAAAATATAAATACTAATAATAATCACTAATAATAATAATAGTACTACTAATAATACTAATAATAATAATACAGCTCCTCCTATTACTATTACTAAGAAATAGAAAAGTCACAGCTGTAGAAGTAAAAATTAATATATTAATAGAAAATGTAAAACAATAATATAGTCATAAAATATAAATACACAGTTATTACTGTACTTTTATGCTACTAAAAGAAATAGTAGAACTACAAAAGCTTGTCCTACTAATGATAATAAAATTACTACTATAAAATATAATATAATATACATTGGGTACGGAAAGTATTCAGACCCCTTTAAATTTTTCACTCTTTGTTTCATTGGAGCCATTTGGTAAAGAAATTTCATTTTTTCCTCATTAATGTACACTCTGCACCCCATCTTGGCTGGAAAAAAAACAGAAATGTAGAAATTTTTGTAAATTTATTAAACAACAAAATCTGAAATATCCCATGGTCATAAGTATTCAGACCCTTGGCTCAGACACTCATATTGAAGTCCCATGCTGTCCATTACCTTGTGATCCTCCTTGAGATGGTTCTACTCCTTCATTGCAGTCCAGCTGTGTTTTTTAAACTGATAGGAGTTGATTTGGGAAGGCGCACACCTGTCTATATAAGACCTCACAGCTCACAGCGCGTGTCAGACCAAATGAGAATCATGAGGTCAAAGGAACTGGCCAAGGAGCTCAGAGACAGAATTGTGGCAAGGCACAGATCTGGCCAAGGTTACAACAGAATTTCTGCAGTACTCAAGGTTCCTAAGAGCACAGTGGCCTCCATAATCCTTAAATGGAAGAAGTTTGGGACCACCAGAAGTCTTCCTAGACCTGGCCGTCCAGCCAAACTGAGCAATCGTGGGAGAAGAGCCTTGGTGAGAAAGGTAAAGAAGAACCCCAAGATCACCGTGGCTGAGCTCCAGAGATGCAGTAGGGAGATGGGGGAAAGTTCTACAAAGTCACCTATCACTGCAGCCTCCACCAGTCAGGCCTTTATGGCAGAGTGGCCCAACGGAAGCCCCTCTACAGTGCAAGCCATATG